>NC_073625.1:200189123-200510277 GCF_029407905.1 Bubalus kerabau
GGCACTTTTAAAAACTGGAAAACCAAAGATGAGTCAGGATTCCTCTGTATTTGACATGCAAATATGTCACTGCTGAAAGCTATAAATTATGGTGCTATTAGGAAACAAATCCTTCCAGCTTTATTATCTACCTGGCTCCTACAAGCACTTGAGCTTGCAATGATTCCTGCAATAAATAACAGCGGAAATACAATCACACACATGAACGTTTACAAAAGCAGTGCATCAAGTGACAGTGACTTTTAGAGCAAATCATACTGTTACTTTTGCTAAGAAAATAATCTTACTGAATCTCCGGTAATTAATAGATTCCCTCAAAGTGCCACCTAACTCAACAGGCACCGAAAACCACTTGATGAATTCACGCAGTGGCTCCTCAGAGGCTGGAAATCGTGATGTAATTCCCTGAGTGCCTAACTTCTTGGCAGCTATATACATGTGTAGGGTGGATCCAAGCAAAATGGGTGAGGGATCGTCAGTGTAAGAGGAGAGGAAGAATATGAAAATGAAAGTTGTTGGCAGGTCTAACTTGCCTCATGGGTGCTGAGGAAGAAAGGCAGTTGCTACATATTTCTTGCTGAGGAGCATGATAAAATACACATAATCCCAACCTTTAGGACCATAACAGATTCAAAGCAACATCTAGGATTAATTTAGGAAGCAAATAGGTAGCCAGTGTGGACCAGTACACTGATTTAATCTGGTATTTCCTTACAGCATTTTGGTCTTCTACTTTCTGCTGTAGTTAAGTCTCACATTAAACATATGGGGAGCAGTCAAATATGAAGGCTCAGAATTGTACTGCATCTTGAAAGAAACACAGAAATAAAATGGGATAGAGGTTTGAGAAATGGAAATTATCATCACACATTGAGGGAAAAATAATCTGAAGGCCAAGTGTTCAGTGAGTCAGAAAAATTTAGAGTCGTAATGTTAGAGGCTGCAAACTGGAAACTAGAGACGAATTCATATCCTACAAGGGCATCAGTGATGGCAAGAAGTCAGCCACCAGCCTCAGTGTTATTCTGGGAGGCCGCAGGAAGGCTCTTACGACCAGGGAGCCTGCAGAGCCCATGTGTGCGGCGTCGGATTTAAGACACAAACAAATGGAACATCGCGCCGTCAAGAGTGACGACAGTGATTGGAAGCCCAAGCAGACTGAAATCTGAAGAAAACTTAGATGAATTGATGGCATGACAAAAAAAACCAACCCCAAACCACGAGATTTTTAGAGGTCTATATTTACTTTAAACATTATGAACGATTCATCAGCATCTTACCATTGGTATACAGAGACAACAAATTGTCATAAGCACCATATTCAGAATGAGCATTTTACTGATGTCTTGCCTCTCTCTTATTGCCCAACTCTGAAAAGTCATCGGAAGGGACCATTAGACAGTATTTGCTGAGAGATGACTATGACATCTTGGCTCCTTTTCTAATTCGAACTTCTATGAATTTTACAATGCCATAAAAGCACTCAGCGAGAATTTTGGCAAAATATTTACAATTTTTTTTCAGTAACACTGCTCATGGAATAGGAGAAGTGGAAAGTAATCACTTAGTAACTGTGGAGAAACAAGCAGAAAGGAGGAGGAACAACTGCTTCCTGTGCTGCTTGGGATGAAAAAAAAATCAGAGTTTAGCTATTAAAAAAAGCCTGCTGGGGGCTGAGCACTGTGCGTATGATGGGAACACGCCGCTTCCCATGACCACTCGGGAAGAATGGTGCCTCCAGCCTGGCCATGTGTGCGACGCAGGAGCACGCCTCCGACACCTGCAGGCGTGTGACCAGCGGCTCGCGGAAGACGGCGCTTGGGGGATAGAAAAGAACCTGGCACAGGCCCTGGGCTTCTGGCATCATTCGGTACAGGTCTGCCAAGATGCTTTGGGAAACGTTTTAATTTAAATGCCAAGTCTATTTCAATGACGTCTCCCTGGTTTGACCTGTTGGGAGTCCAGAGTGAGATGGATAGGTCTTCATTTTGGAAGCATTAGGAGAATCAGGTTTTAGAAAGAGCACCCTGTAGATTTCAGTCTATATGTCCCCCCTCACCATAGGAAACTCGTGGTATGAGTTGCAAAGATATGCCTCTCATAGCATATTACTGGTGATTGATAAATGCAGGAAAAGGTTGTAAATATCTTCAGGTGTTTACTCAAAATATCAAAATTAGAAAACTTTAAGGATAAAGGCCTAGCATTCTTCCTTTCCTCCCCACAGCATACTCACAGGCTATTATGACTACACATTTGATAAGACAGCTTCAGAACCTGATTTGAATATATTTTCCTGCAAACATATCACAAGGCAGAAAAAAAAAAAGGAACCAAACTAGAAAAAAGGGCAGAAAGAAAGAAAAGGGATAGGACTGAATAAAATATTCAAACACTGTTGTTCATTGATGTGACATTAGATGTTCACACGTAGGCCCAGATTTGCAAGAGAGGGATAAAAGTCTGTCTGATAGGTTACGAAAACAGGAATCCAGAAGATCAGAACCCAAACACCCCCCAGGAATAACAGGTATCTGAAGTTGCTTCAGAGGCAGGGAAGGGGGGATGTGTGTGTGTGGAAAGCTGCTTTCCTCCTCAGAGGCTCCTGGGCAGTTGGCTACACCATGCTAATGAAAGCAAGGTCTTTAAGTTGACCCCGCAGCCGACGGTCAGTTTCTCCTTCGCGCCCTGCGGGAAGCGCATTCCCGGAAAAGGAAACACACGCGCTGGAGAAGCTGGGGAGAGGGCTGGAAGATGCGGGCAGGGCGTCTGGGGTGGAGAGGGGGGCGCCGAGCTAGGGATGTGGGCCGTGTTTGGCTCCAAGGGTGGACAGCAGGGGTGTGGGGGAATGTTGGCGCCCGGGGGAGGGGGGGGCGCGACAAAAAGAGACAACATCGGGGTGTTCACGCTGCTGACTCGACCTGAAATACTGGAGGAGGGAGGAGGAAGGAAGAACCGGAGGGGCCTGCTTAGCGATCCAAGTAGGGTTCTTCTCCCAAGGCGGAGGCTGACCCCGGGCGCGGGCTGCCGACCAGCGGGCATCCCTGGCGGCCGGCTCAGGGAGGGCGCTGGGGGCGGACGATGTGACGAACCCCTGGGGGCCCGGGCCGGGCTCTGCCCGCGTCCCCGGCTTCTCGCCTCTCGCTGTTCCCTCCGCCGGCCCCAGCGTCCTTGCCACGGGTTGACCCCGCTCACAGATGCCCAGTTCAGGAGAACCTAGCTGGTTTCTGCACGTGTAGCGGGTCTGGCCCGCGGGGGGGCCCCGAGGAGAAGGCCCTGGGGCCTCATCCCGCGCGCAGGGCGGAGCCGGCCCGTGGCCTGCCCGCTCGCGGCCCCTCGGGGCGCCGGCGGCTGACGGGCGGTTGCCAGAGCTCCGGAGGGGCCGGGGGCCTTCGTCGACCCTCAGCCGCCCACCGTCGCCGTCTGCTGGGCAGCGAGGTCCCCGCGGCCCGATGAGCCGGCCCGGCGGGAGCGGCCGCGACGGCGGCGACCTGGAGCAGGAGCTGGGCGGCCCCGGTGCGTCCGGGGAGGAGAGGGTCCCCGCGGCCCGCAGGGGGCGGCGCGGAGCCCCGAGGAGGTGGGGGCGGGCTGGTCCCGGGCGCCCTGCCCGCCCTGCGCTGACCCCGGGGGTACCCGGCGGGCCTGGCGCGCGCCAGCCTCCGGGGGGGTTGGGATCGGGGGAGACCCCCCGCCCGCCCGGGGCCGCGGGGGCCTCGGGAGGAGCCTCCGCGTGGCCGGGGCGCGTCGGGGCGCCCGCCGCTGCCCCGAACCCGAGGGGGGCGCCCCTTCCCCCCGGGCCGCGCGGCGTTTTTGGCGCCCGCGGCGGCGCGTGTGCCGGGCGTGTTGCCCCGTCTCCCCGGGAGGGCGCCTCGTCCCCGGGGTGGGCGCCCGGTTCCCCGCGGTGGGTCCCGCGTGGTGGGTGCCCGGTGTCCCCCGTGGTGGGCGCCCCGTCCCCTGGAGGGCGCCCCGTCTCCGGGAGGGCGCCCCGTCCCCCGCGGTGGGTCCCGCGCGGTGGGTGCCCGGTGTCCCCCGCGGTGGGTGCCCCGTTCCCTGGAGGGTGCCCCGTCCTCCGGGTGGATCCCGCGCGGTGGGTGCCCGGTGTCCCCCGCGGTGGGGGCCCCGTCCCCTGGATGGTGTCCAGTCCCCGGAGAGTGCCCCGTCCCCGGGAGGGCGCCCCGTCCCCGGACAGTGCCCCTTCCCCCGTCGCCCCGGGCCGCGCGCTGCCCGCGGCGCGTGTGCCGGGCGTGTCCACGGGCCCCGGGCCGCCTGACCGCGTCTCTCTTCTCCCCCTGCAGGAACCTTCCGATAGTCCCGCCGCCGCGGCTCTGACCGCGCGCAAGGCGAGCCCGAAGCCGACAGCACATCGAAATTAAAAAAAAAAAAAAAAAGAAGAAGCGGAAGAAGCGGCCGAGGCGGCGGCGGGCGGAGCGGCGGAGGAGGGGCCGCGCGGCCCGGGCGGCGGGGACGCGGGGACGCGGGGACGCGGCTTTGTGCTGGCGGGTCGCGGGGCGCCCATGGCGGAGCGCGGCCGGGGGGCCGCTGGCGGGGCCCTGCCCTCCTCCCCGGGCCCGGTCCTGGCGGCCAAGGGCGCCCTGCGGGCCGGGGCCGGGGAGGGCGGCGGCGGCGGGCGGCCCGGGCCCGGGCGGGCGCGCTGTGACAGCGCCGGGGTCTCCAACGGAGACTGCAGCCTCGGCGCGCCCGGGGGCGAAGCCCGGGTCGGTCCCGCGCTCGCCGCGGCCCCCAGCCCGGCCGCCTGCCCGCTCCCCCGGGACAGCAAGCCAGGCGGCCTGCCCCGCCGGAGCAGCATCATCAAGGTAGGTGGGAGAGGGGCGCGCGTCGCCCGCCCCCCGCCACCCGGGGGGGGGGGGTCCTTCCCCGGGCGGTAGGACTGGGAGGCTGGAGGGGGAGCCCCCAGCTCCCGGGAACCGGGGCTGCACCGGCGGCGCTGCGGGCGGCAGAGCGGGGACCGGTGCGTATGGCGTTTGGGGAGGATGGAGAGGGGTGCAGGGGAGCTGTGCTCAGCCCCCCGGGACTCGGGGCTGTCACCTCTGCAGGGCTCGCCTGCAGCGATGGCCCGGTACCTGTCCGGCAGGCACCCTCTGCCCGCGGTAGCCTTGGCTGGTGGAACAGACCCCCTGCCCGGTCTCCATTGTATGTTAAAGACAGTTGGTGATCATGTGAAAACATTTTCTTAAGAATCGAAGGCAAGCGAACAGAGATTCGAATTTCAGTAGGGTTTTTTTCCGATGGGTCTGTAAGTTGTCTCTTGCCAACGGTGAGACTCAGAGGGTGCACAAATCCCTGGTCAACTCAAGAGAAATGGAGTAGGTTTCTGAAGGTCCAGGCACCTTTCAGCTTTCTTAGGGTCAGAAGCTCTGGGAGATTACAGTCCTGCAGGGTTTTAATCTTTTGCTTGCTGCAGCAGGCAGGCCTCCAGTTCTGTGGAAGTTCTTTTGGGCGGTTTGCTGTTTTGGTATCTTTTTGCCTGGTGTTATTTGGCAGAAGGAAGTCAGCGTTTGGTGCCTCTTAAACTCCAGGAGTAATGCTAGAACTCCTGAGTTTGTGGTGGTTTCATTCTAACATTATGTTCTGGTCTGCAATGTAAACGTGTTTTTGGAGACATGAAGTGAAAAAAAAAAAATGATCCATGAACTAATCAGATCAGAGCCTTTAGGCAGGACCAACTCTTTCTGCTCAAGTTTGGAGCAAATATGAAAACGTTGCTTTCTGAAAACCGAGAGGTCACGGGGACAGTGAGCACCAAAGCACTGTGATGGGCCTGCACCCACCCTTCCTGTGGCAAGGAGGGTAGGACGGGCCCCCGTGAAGAGGATTGGCACTCGGCGTGTTTGAAACTTAGCTGGACCTACAGGAACCTTCTGAGGAGCGTGTAAGTGTCCGATGGTGCTATCAGCTTCTGTACTTATCTGGTGAAATACAGCACCTTGCAATTCCATGTAACAGGCAGTTGTGAAACTGCTTTTCGCTTTGTCATCTGTTTGCCCAGTTTACCTCTGAGAAAGGGCAGGGTTGAAGGGCTTAAAGGTCAAGTTCATGGACCATCTGCGGAAGGTGTTTAGAGTTGAACTAAGGAAAGCAAAGTAGGTTATTGCTGCACACCTACCTAGCTCTTAGTGACTTGTATTTTCTTTTACTCTGCTACTTATGTTGCCGTGGGAGTTGCTCTCAGCCATGTGTGGGAATCAATCCCATTGACAGAGTTACGTGTCATATCTGTTTTTATTGGTTACTAGATAACTTGAGGTGATTTTGCTTTGTGGTGTTAATGAAGTCTGAGGTGGAAATTCCAGAGAAGGTGCAAGCTCATCTTAATGCCTCTGCCTCAATATTTTTTGGAGGGCCTGTGTTTGCACTTCAAAAAAAAGAAATAAATTCACATTTTATTGGTGTCTGCAATGGGGTTCACAGTGTAACTTATTTAATAATAGCAGCATCTGTTTTTATTTTACATTCATGGGAGATTAGGAAGGATGGTTTGCCAACATTTCTGATATGTGGAATTGAGAACTTGTTGGTAGATATCATTTTTTCCTTGAAGATTCTAGAAGCACACGGGGAACTGATTAATTACTCAGAAATCAATGGAATTTTGAAACTTACCGAGGTATTTTCATCATTTTTCTTGTTTCTATTGAGGGCAGCTGTTCCCTTGTTCTCAGGTGTATCCCTAGACATACATTGTGAGGAAGTTAGGGGTTCAGTATATTGCTTCCTGAATGAATGGAGAAATGGTAAGGAAGTATATGTTTTTTCTAAGTTCTTTTAATATCTAAAATGGCTGGTTGGTATTTCCCAGTCTTGTCTTATTTATTGTCCTCTGTCTCCCCAATTGACTCCTTTTTCTTGCCTCTACTTTCAATGTGCATTTTCTTAATACCCTTTAAGACTATGGAAGTAGTGTTGAAAGTTGCTCAAGCCTGGATTGGAGGGCAGGGGTATGCTATATTTAAACAGGTAATTACTCAGTATCTACTGCCTTTCAGTTGGCGTCTTGAAGGATCCAGCTTTTAGAAATTTAGCGTGGCGTTTTCCTAAAGACACAGCAGCCTAATAGACTAAAGAGATCTTTTACTTTAATATCAAATTTCATAAAGCAGCAGATAGTGCCCAGATGTTTTTGTCACATGAATGGTGGAATTACATTTCACTTTTGTTAAACAGGTAAAATAAGCAGCTTAGCAGGAGCCCGTGTGAAGCAGCGGTGGTCTCTCCTTGGTCTCTTGAACAGTGGGATGGATGCAGGCAGGTGATGGAGTGGAGAGGCGGTGATACCTTAGTGGGCCTGGCGAGGATGGGGCTTGAGGGAATGGCACGGAGTCTGGGTGCTCACTCCTGAGCAGAGGCGTGCGGCTGGGTGCGCTCGTCGCATTTCTGGGCTATGCTGCTTCCTGGCTTCCATCTAGTGCCTTGCAGTCTTGACCTTCCTCTTAGGTGGGGACCCCCAAGTCAGAGAGAGGAATAACAGCGGAAATGGGATAAACAGTGGGCAGAGGAGGGGACTGTTGCTGAGTGCTGGACATATGCAGTAATCTGCTGAAGGCTGACCAGAATGGTATTCCTTATTTAAAATTATTTCTTTGGAACTCCATCTGTTTTGTAAATATGGTGTTGAGAAAGAAATTGTTACAAAACTACATTTTCTGCCAAAATAGATGCACAGATTCCTACTAAGAGAGCTCCTTGCTTATGATAAGAGTTGGTGGAAATTCAGAGTGAGCAGCCTGGTAGGACCTTTCAAGTACCTTGTAAAGAAAAATAAATCATGGAACTCATCACCAGACTTTTCTACTTTTCCTTGGCTGATTGAAAATAATATTACACTTTTTTAGATTTTTTGCAAAGGTCCACTGCTAGATTTTTAGGGGAGAAGTCATTATATTTGTCATCTTAAGTAGTCTAGTAAACGAAAACATCACTTTCATTTTCTCTTTCCGTATTTCATCACACCATTCACTACAATCCACGCTTTATTTTGAAACAGTTAATTTGGTTAATTGTTCAGATGGCATTCTTTTTTTTTTTAAACAAATAGCTCCATCCTTTAATTCTAGAGTTTGATCTAAAAATATGAATTGGCATTTTAAGCCTTGGATTTTTTTTTTTTTTAAGTTTTGAAATAAATGAAGTTTAAATGTCCATTAGTTTGGGTGGTTTACTTTAATCAAAACTAATAAAATATTTTGGATGGCATGTCAAAAAGCATACTGATTTGCATAAAGTAAAATTCACTCTCGCTACCGCCTAGTTCTGTGCAGTTCGACCATCACACACAGTCATGTAGCGGCTGCCACCACCAAGATCTGGAGCAATTCTGTCGCCTCACACGGTTCTCCCAGTCTTTTTGTAAGCCTTCTTCTGCCCCCTCCTCAGATCACAGTGGGTACTGATTAGGGTATTGGGAAAAATAAGTTGGAAATGTAGCCATTGTACTATTCAGGTATTTAAAAGTGATGATAGCAGCCACGGAACACTATTCATATGGGCAAAACACATGAGGAGTGTTTAGCTACATTCTGTGGCCTGGTCTTGCTCCCACCATGGGGTCTGGAGGAAACCCGCATTGGGGGTCGCTGCTTGCCCGCGGGGCTGGCGCTGACTGTTGGACTCCGTGGGCATGGCTGCAGGTTACGCTGGCGGTGTTACCTGTTTTATGTAGTTAAGGTAGTATTGGTTTGGGAACACCAGACTTGATTTCTCCTCTTTAAATGTGGGGGATTCTGCAAGGGAGGAAAGAATGTCAGTTTCTGCTGTCAGAAGAAGTTGACAGATAGCAAGCATAGCCATCCAGCTGTCTAGTCCAGAGCCTCCGGTTTCACTGGGTCCACAGGTTTGGCCTTGTCCAGGGAGGCAGCGTAGTCCCCTCGTGTCACTGGTTGTCCCTATTACAGTGTCACGGTGTGTAGGAGAAACTTACACTAACTTTCCACGAACATGGATTCCCCACAGCTTGATGCCGAGCCCCCAGCGTGGGAAGGCTTTTCACATCTATTATGCATATTTAAACAAAATATTTAAAATGTACCTTATGGTTTAAATAAACTAGACTCTCTGCAGGCAAAACCTGGGCTATATTTCTCCGTTCTGCCCAGAAAGCCAGCAGTCAATAACTCTGTTTAATGAATTTCATCTGAAAAAGTAGTATCTCCATTTGATTTTAGAGGTTTTTTTTTGTCTGAATGGGGGCTCCCAGGAGCGGGAGAGACCGCTGGGGGAGACAGCACCACCCAGCAAGCCTGCGGGTGTGTCATGAACATTCAGCCCACAGTAACCGAGTCACAAGGTGGGTTTGTCTGTAGACAGGCCGCCGGGGTCGTTTAGGTCAGAACCACCTGATGGCCAATCAGTGAGCCTCCCCTTGGCTCTGTCTGGTGAGCCTGGCCCGGCTCCCTGGCTGCTGGGAGGCGGCGCACCGGGCTCAGCCACTCAGAGCCTCCGGCGCGGTTCAGAGTTCAGTTTCAGAAGGCGTCAAGGGGTGTTCCTTTTCAGACACTCACAATTGCTTGCCCCCTCTGCTGCCTGCCTGCCCTGTCTCCCAGCCTCGCCTCCAAACACTTGTGCTGGCCGCCTGGTGCTTCTCGCCAGGTCCGGAGACACAACCGACAGGAAACTGTCTGGTTTTCTTTAATTGCTGCTTTTGGCCTCTCAAGTGAGTTTCTTAGAATGCTCTCTCCCAGAATCTGTTCAGTTCCTTTTATAGTTCTCTGTGCTCTGCAAGGGGTCTAAACGAGACTGTTCTTTTTCACTTTTGCTTTTGCTTTTTTTAATGCTCAAGTTCCCCATGCCTCAGGATTTGACAAAATAGGGCAGTGCTATCTGTAGCCCAAAGGCAGGTATAAGTGGAGTGTGAACATTCACGTTTTCCCTTCAGACTCTTATCTTACACCTTTGTATCCAAGAAGAGATGCTGTGTTCCTTACTAATGCTAACTTTTGGCTGTTATTATTTGCTTGCCTACCAGACCTCCGGATGAGTTTAGCTATTTTCTTTTTATTTCAAATGAATGGATGCTGGTGTACAGGGCGCATTCAGATATTTTTACCCGTCAGCCTCAGGATCTAAACTGTGCACACGGCCTGGCGAGCATCTTCCTGTTGATGATAACGGTGAATCGAGGGTGTGGTGCCTGACACGGGTGTGTGTACTGACTCCAAGTCAGAACCCCCAGAGGGGTGTCAGTAGGACCTATTTCCCTTGTGTCAGAATAATTCCATCCCTTAAGGGGACTCAGAGCATGGAGTGACTTGCACTGAGCTCCGACGACAGTTGTGCGAGCGGGCCAGTCTGCTGGCCGGACGCTGGGCACCCACCTGTCTCAAGGGGCAGAGCAGGGCGGCTGGGACGCCTTGCCGGCCTCTGGTGCGGGGTCCCGTGGCAGGGACTTAGGCCAGACCTGTTCTAGGTGGGAGTCTCAGCCGGGCTGGACAGGCAGACCAGCTTTTGCTGTGCTTCGCTTGATGGCGCGTCACGGGCAGGGCACTTCTTACAGTTTGAAGGTTTCTGGCAACCCTGTGTCCAGCAAGTCTTTCAGCGCCGTTTTTCCAACCGCATTTGCTCATTTTGTGTCTCTGTGTCCCATTTTGGTAATTCTCACAGTAGTTTAAAAAATTCAGTATTATTATTTTTGCCGTGGTGATCGGTGAGCAGTGGTTTTTGATGTTGCCGTTGTAATTGTTTTGGGGCGTCGCACTCTGCGCCCACATTAGACGGTGAACCTAACCCGTGTTGTGTGTGTGTTCTGTGTGTGGACTGTGTGTGTGTGTGTGTGTGTGTGTGTGTGTGTGTCCTGACTCTTCTCTCTCCCTCCCCTTGGGCTTCTCTCTTCCCTGAGACAGTAAGACTGACGTTAGGCTGGTTAGTAGGCCTGCAGTGTCCGCTAAGGGTTCAACTGAAAGGAAGAGTCACACATCTCGCACCCTAAATCAAAAGCTAGAAATGATTCAGCTTAGTGAGAAAGGCATATCAAAAAGCCCAGACAGGCCAACAGGTAAGCCCGGTGCACTCAAGTTGTGAATGAATGCAAAGGAAAAGTTCTTGAAGGAAACTAGAAGGGCTGCCTTGGTGAACACGCGAAGGATAAAGCGAAACAGCCTTCTTGCTGGTGTGGAGAAGGTCTGAGTGGTCCAGATAGAAAATCCAACCAGCCACCACATCCCCTTAATGCAGAGCCACATCCAGAGAAGGATCCTAACGCTCTTCAGTTCTGGGAAGGCCAAGAGAGGTGAGGAAGCTGCCGGAGAAAAGGTTGAAGCCCTGAGGTTTAGGGAAAGACGCCGTCTCTGTGGCCTCAGAGTATAAGGAGCAGCAGCAAGTTCTCCCAAAGATCCAGCTCAGGTAATTCAAGCAGGTGGATACACTAAGCCACAGATGTTCAGTGTGGATGAAACAGCTTTGTATTAGAAGATGTCCTCTGGGACTGTCATCGCTAGAGAGAAGTCATTGCCTGGCTTCAGAGTTTCAAAGGACAGGCTGACTCTTATTAAGGGCTAATGCCGCTGGTGACTCTTATGTTGAAGCCAGTGCTCATTTACCATTCCTGAAGTCCTGGGGCCCTTAAGGATGATGCTAAATCTACTGCCTGTAAATGGAATAACAAAGCTTGGATGACAGTACGTCTGCTTCTAACACGGTTTACTGAATATTTTACGTCCACTGTTGAGACCTACTGCTCAGAAGAAAAGATTCCTTTCTAAACATGACTGTTTACTGACAATGCATCTGGTTACCCAAGAGCTCTGGGGGAGATGTACAGTCAGATTCATGTTCCACACTTGTCAACACAACATCCATCCTGCAGCCCATAGACTGAGGAGTAACTTCAGCCCTCAAGCCTTATTATTTACGAAATGCATTTCCTATAAGGCTATCGCTGCCATACAGAGTGATCCCTCTTGATGGATCTGGGCAAAGTCAACAGAAAACCTTCTGGAAAAGATTCACCATTCTAGATGTCATGAAGGACACTCATGATTTATGGGATTCATGGGTTCAAATACCAACATTAGCAGGAGTTTGGAGGAAGTTGATTGGAACCCTCAGGGAAGACTTTGCAGGGTTCAAGACTTTAGTGGAGAAAGGAATTGCAGATGTGGTAGAAACAGCAAGAGAACTGGAATTAGAAATGGAGTCTGAATTGCTGAAATCTCATGATCAAACTTGAATGGATGTGGAGCTGCTTCTTATGGATGAGCAGAGAAAGTAGTTTCTTAAAATGGAATCTAGTCCCAGTGAAGATGCTGTGAAGGTTGTTGAAATGACAAAGGACTTAGAGTATCACATAAACTTAGTTGATAAAGCAGCAACAGAGTTTGAGAAGAGTGAATGCAATTTTGAAAGAAGTTCTGTGTGGGTAAAATATTATCCAACAGCACTGTATGCTACTGAGAAATTGTTCATGAAAGGGAGAGCCAATTGATGTGGCAAACTGCATTGTGCCTTATTTTAAGACATTGCCACGGCACCCCAGCCTTTGGCCGTCGACGCTGAGGCAAGACCCTCCACCAGCAAGAAGGCTACAGCTCACTGAGGGCTCAGATGATGGGTAAGCTTTTGTTTTTATACCGATAACGTATTTTAAAATGAACGTATGTACACAATGCTTTTGCCCACTTAATAGTCTATAGTATAGCATAAACATAGCTTCTGTATGCACTGGGAACCAAAAGATTCCTGTAACTCTCTTTATTGTGATATTCACTTTATTGAGGTGGTCTGGAACAAACTCAAAATATCTCCAAGGTATGCCTGTATCCCGAGGGTCTTGATCTGTCCTCAGGACGCACACTGAATGTCCAGATTATTTGGGGGGCAGAATACTGGCGGGAAACTAGAGGGTGTGAAGTTTGGTGCTTAGATCAGATTCTGGCTCCCTCTCTTCCTTCCTGTTGGCCTTGGGCAAGATATTTAAGTCTGTGTGTCTACTTAATCTATCTCTAAAATAGAGATAAAGAAATTCCCCCCGAACTGTTGTCATGGAGATTAAATAAGTTGATGTACGTGAAATATTCAGAGAAGCATGTGGCCAGTAATAAACACTCAATAAGCAGTCCCCCCATATGTTTGTTTTTCTGATTGTAAGTTTCTCTTGCTTAGAGTTGATCCTGAGATGCGCAAACTCATTTGGCTTCCTTTGAAATGGAGATCACCAACACTGCCATCTGCATTTTGAAAGCTTTATATGTTGAGATAGAAAGAATGTACCCCAATAAACTTCGCAGACTTATCCTCAAGATGCTTCACGAGTGACTTCTGTTTCGGTCCCTTTGGAAATCTTGATACATCATTATAATGGAGCACATACCTAAATAGCTCCACTTCAAACATCAGAGCGTGCTGGACATTAGTTTTATCCAGACAAGCACCCACGTGTCTTGGTTTGCCCAGGACAGTGTGGATTTTACACCTTTTGTCCTGACGAAATTGTTAAGAGTGCCTCCTTCCGCTCTCAAAGGGGTCCCAGCTTGGATGATAAATAACGTGGCCGCCCTCCTTCTCTGCCTCTCAGGAGCCCTTTGCAACAGCCCGTGTTAAAGCCCCAGGAAACAGCGCTCTGTGCCTGAACCTAGCCTGCCCTGGCCTCTCCCTTCTCAGCTCTAATTCTTCCCTAGGGCTTGGCTCAGCTACCCATCACTCTAGATGGACTGTTTCCGTCTCTGCCTCCCATCTTCCCTCTGCCTGTATGCTGATGCTTTATGTATGGGTCACCTAACCGTATTCACTTTGAGCTAATGAAGACACTTAGTTTAATGTCTTGTGGAAAACACGTATTTAAGTATATATTCTTCAGCAAACGTGTGCATGGGTGAATAAGTGGGCACAAATGACGTAACTTACCTTGGGAGTTTGATGAAGATGTTGTTTAGATGTAGCTCCACCTGGTTTCGATTGGAATATAAAACTCCGTGGGCTGTGTATTTCAAAGAAGAAATTTATTTCATATATATAATTTTGGAAACAAGCGAATGGAATGGAAGTACCTTCATTTAAGTTGGATCCAGGAATTTGGTTGGTTCCAGAACTGTTCTGCAAGATGTTAATATAAACAATCTGTTACTTTTGTGGCCCCGAAATAAGATCTTTGAAATTTTCTTTGGACTTATGTTCTGCTCACGGAGTTTAAAAAGCGTGGCAGGAGAGCTTTACCGTTTGTTAAGGCATTTAAATACAGTTTTTGGTATTTGCTTTCGTTGATATTTTTGGTTTTGGTTGAAGAACTAAATTACTTAAACTTTCATCACCATTGTTAATTGGGTTGTTCAAAGATATTCATTGGAAGTGCTTGCTGTAAAGCATTAATAAAGAAGAAAATGCAGAAAGAATACAGCATACTGACAGGCAGCATTGCACGGGCAGAACCGTGACTCCCTCAGCGTATTGTGTCACGTGCTGCTAACGTGACGTGAGCGCGTCGCGTGCGGCTAACGTGACGTGAGCGCGTCGCGTGCGGCTAACGTGACGTGAGCGCGTCGCGTGCGGCTAACGTGGCGTGAGCGCGTCGCGTGCGGCTAACGTGGCGTGAGCGCGTCGCGTGCGGCTAACGTGGCGTGAGCGCGTCGCGTGCGGCTAACGTGGCGTGAGCGCGTCGCGTGCGGCTAACGTGGCGTGAGCGCGTCGCGTGCGGCTAACGTGGCGTGAGCGCGTCGCGTGCGGCTAACGTGGCGTGAGCGTGCTGCCTTTTCATTGCATGTCTACCTGCCATGCGACCTTTCACTGCAACTCCAGGACTGGTGAGGATGAGGCGCCAGGACCCTCACTCGTCTCGCCCAAGTCGCCCCTTATCATGCGGGGAGCGGTTGTTGGTCCCTTTTTACGCACAAGGAAGCCTGTTCCTCAAGTTGTGAGGATTTCCAGGCAAGATGACGAGCCCGCGGGGCTGAGCCGACGCCCAGACCACGCGATGGACTTGGAGGCACACGCTCTGCCTGCTTTTTCACCCTCTTTCCCCTTCCTCTTCTGTAATGTAGACTTGACTTTTCCCTTGTTTTCCTGTTTGTCCAAGCTGTTCGGGTTCCTCAGTCAGTCATTTCTACCAGTCCTAGAATATACGGCTGATTTTTAATTAAAAGAGCTGGACCTCTTGTGGCTGAATCTTGAGATGAAGCCAGCGTGGACTAACCAATACGAGGCCGTAGCCATTGTCCAGCCCTCCACGCCCCAGGGTTATGTCTGATCTGCAGACCAGAGCTTTGTTCTCTCTGCTCTCCTTTGATGGATTTCAAAGCTTAATAGAAGGGGATCATTTCCTTTTTTTTTTTCTTTTACAAATTTGACTTACGGTTTTTAGGGTCCTGGAAGGTAAAGCAGATGATAGTAACTATTTGTTTTTAGGTGAGTTTTTTTCTGGTGACATCTATCCCTACTATTGTTTTGGGATTGTCAAGTAATTATAAAATTACAGAATATGCCTTCAGCACCTTCCTTGCTGTGAATTCAGTATTCAGGCATCTTCTTGGAGTACAGTGAATATACGGATTTGGGAATAGCGGGTATTACCACCCCGGAAACTGAGCAGCTGGATTTAAAAGTGGTTAATAATGTAGATTCATGGGATTTTTAGAGCGGAAAGAGATCATGTAAAATTATTTTGTAGTTAGAGATACACAAGGCCATACTGATCAGTACGTTTAGCTTCTAGCTATGGTTGAGTTCATCTATTTGCATGTTAGCATAACAGAATTGGAAAAAAATGTGTTATGTAATACTGCAGTATGTGAGTATTAATAGCACAAGATATGGTCTTCCAAACAGCTATCTTTGAGAATTTGTTTTTTTGCTATAGATAGCTGTGTGTGTACACATGCTGCACTCGCGCGTGCATATACTCTGAAGTCTCTGTTTATAAATAGGAAGGATGAAGAGCAAGCCGAACCGCGTAGTGCTGGCCGGCTCGCGTGCTGTCTCGTCAGAGACTGATGGGTAGCAGGTGTCTGCGCTCTAAACTGAGAGTGCCCAGGCTGGGGCAGCCTGCTTTTATGGAGGTTGCTGACGAGGCTTCTGTTGCTTTTGACCAATTAGTGTGGCCACAGAGGGATAAGTGACCTCCTTTGCAGCTACCATTAGAATCACAAGCTCTGTGACTCTCTCCATATGGTTCCCTGCTACTTGTGATTTTTTATCTTCCTTCTAAGCTCTGATATCCTGTGGGCATAAGTACATGTAATTTTTCTAATAGTTAAAATGGTTTAATGTTTGTTCTTGGAGGAAGTACAGTGAGTTGCTTAGGCTTTTATTTCTATTAATCCATGCTAATAGATTCTATTAAATATGAATAGAATTATTTGGAGGTTTTCATATTGGAGCTGATAGAATTCCTGATATAAGAGGGGTTTAAAGGATGTGTTTGTCTTTGGAGTTTTTGGTGGTTTGTTCAAAGAGATTTACAGGTTCTTTCAAGGCTTTCTCTGGCTTATGTATATTCCCATAAATGTATTTTCTGTACTTTAAAATGGTATCGGAAGTTGAATTGCTATGTCATAGAATATGTGTATATTCTGCTTCAATAAATATTATCATGTGGTTTTCCTGACAAAACCAATTGACACACCTATCGGGTTATGTGAGTTCTAATTGCTCCAAACGCCTCCTAGTTCTTGGCATTGTCAGTGGTTTTGTTGTTTTTAAATTGTACCTGTGATGGTTATGTAATGGTATCTCACAATGGCCTTTATTATCTTTTAAATAAATACACTTTATTTTAGAAGCTATTCCTCAAAGGGATATTGTAGTCTGGTACTCTTTCTTTTTTCTGAAGGGTTTGATAGTTTTAGTTATTAATCTTTATTTTAATTTTTGTAGGAGTGTAGCTGCTCTAGCTGTGTCAGTCAGTTCTGTGTGTATCATACATGCATCCCCTCTTGTTCGTAGACTTCCTTCCCATCTGGGTCACTGCAGAGCACTGGGCAGAGAGCCCGTGCTGTGCAGTGGGTCCTCAGTGGTTGTCTGTCGTATTCATAGTGCTGTGTATATGTCAGTTCCAATCTCCCAATTCATCCCACCCTCATGTCCCTCCTTGGCATCCATGAGTTTGTTCTCTACCTCTGTGTCTCTGTTTCTGCTTCATGAATAAGATCACCTGTACCATTTTTCTAGATTCCACGTACAAGCGATTTTATACGGCGCTTGCTTTTCTCTCTGTTACTGTATGACGGCCTCCAGGTCTCTCCACATCTGCACACATGGCGCTGTTTCGTTCCTTTGCGTGGCTGAGGAATGTTCCACTGCAAGTGTGTGGCGAATCTTCTCCGTCCATTCCTCTGTTGGTGGACGTTTAGGCTGCTTCCAGGCCCTGGCTGCTGTAAACAGTGCTGCAGTGATCGGTGGGGTGCATGTGCCTTTTGGAATGACGGTTTTCTCTGGGTGTATGCCCAGGAGTGGGGCTGCTGGGTCATGTGGTGGTTCTAGTTTTAATTTTTTTTTGAGGAGCCTCCATCCTGCTCTCCATAGAGGCTGCACCAGTGTACATTCTCCCCAGTAGCGTAGGAGGCTTCCTTTTTCTCACACCATCCTAGCATGGATGTTTGTAGATTTTTGGATAATGGCCATTCTGACTGTTGTGAGGCGACCCCTCCTTACAGTTGTGATTGCATTCCTTTCTCTAACAATGAGACACGTTGAGTATTTTTTTGTGTGTTCGTTGGCCATCTGTGTGTCCTTTGGAGAAATGTCTGTATAGGTCTTCCCCCCATTTTTTGACTGGGTTATTTGTTTTTTTGGTATTGAGCTGCATGAGCTGTTTGTATATTTTGGAGATTAGTTCCTGTGGGATGCTTTGTATGTGCGCACACTGTCCCGTTCTGAGGGTTATCTTTTTATTGTTTATGGTTTTCCTTGCTATGCAAAATCTTTTAAGTTTAATCAGATCCTATTTGTTTATATTTGTTTTACTTTTCATCACTCTAGGAGGTGGATCAAAAAAGATCTCGCTAGGATTTATGCAAAGAGTATTTTGCCTGTGTTTTCCTCTAAGAGTTTTATAGGGTCAGGTCTTCCATTTAGGTCTCTGATCCATTTTGCGTTAATTTTTGTTCACCGGCCTTTAGGTTGCATTTCCCTGATGACGAATGATGTTGAGCAACTTTTTATGTTTTATTGGCCATTAGTATATTTTGCTTTGTAAAACGTCTATTCAAGTCTTCTGCACATATTAAAAAATTGGGTTTTTGTATTTTACAAAATTGATTGGTAGGGCTTCTTTACATTTCCTGGCTGTGCCTTTTGTGTCATATGCATATTGAACATTTCTTCTAGTGTGTGACTTTCCTTTTCACTGTCTTAAGAGATTCTTCTTAGTGAATGTCAGTTGCTTAGTAGTGTCTGACCCTTTGCAGTCCCATGGACTGTAGCCTCCTGGGCTCCTCTGTCCATGGAATTCTCCAGGCAAGAATACTGGAGTGGGTTGCCATGCCCTTCTCCAGGGATCGTATTGTCCAGGGATTGAAGCTGGGTCTCCCACATTGCGGGCAGATTCTTTACCACCTGAGCCACCACGGAAGCCCCTCTTAATGAATAATAGTTCTTAATTTTAGTGAAATCCAGTTTATCAGCATTTTCCTTTGTGGTTGTCATTTTTTTGGTGTGTTCTATTTAAGATATTTAAGACCATGAAGATATTCATCTATTTAACTTCTAGAAAATTTATTTTTCAAATTTAGATCTCCAGTCTATCTGGAATTTATTTTTTTTATGGTATGAGGTGGGGGTCAAGAGTTTTCTTTCCATATAAGCATGCAGTTAATTTATCCAGCACCATTTATTTGAAAATACCATTTTCCCCCATTGCTTTGCATCAGCCTGTTGTCATATATCAAAAGACTTTATATGTGTGGGTTTGTTCTGTTTTGTTAGATTGGTCTGTTTGCCTATTCTTTTGTTCATACCACCCTGTCTTTCTTACTAGGTGTATGCCCAACAGATAATTAGTCCATTTGGGTATCAAAAGACATGTATGTATAAGAATGTTTGTAGCAGCATTAGCCGTAACAGCCACAAACTGGAACCAACCCAAATGCTTGTCCTGTGAAATAAGCATATCGCACAATGGAAAACTATGGAAGAAAGAGACAGACAGGGAGGGCAGAAAGAGCCGGTGACCGCACTCTCGCCCCTCGAGATAATGTTGAAGGAAAGAGGCCAGACGCAAAAGGATGCAAGGAAATGGCACCCCACTCCAGTGTTCTTGCCTGGAGAATCCCAGGGACCTGGGAGCCTGGTGGGCTGCCGTCTATGGGGTTGCACAGAGTTGGACATGACTGAAGCGACTTAGCAGCAGTAGCATTTATGTAGAGTACAGAGACGGTCAAACTCATTGGTGGTGTGATAGAAGTCTTAATGCGTGCGTGCTCAGTCGCTCAGTCGTGTCCGACTCTCTGTGACACCATAGACTGTAGCCTACCACGCTTCTCCGTCCCTGGGAATTTTCGGGCAAGAGTCTTGGAGTGGGTTGTCATTTCCTTCCCCAGGGGATCTTCCCCATCCAGGGACTGAACTTTGCTTCGAACTCTTGCGTCTTCTGCCTTGGCAGGGGGGTTCTTTAACCTGAGCCACCTGAAAAGCCTAGAAGTCGTCATAATGGTCCCGTTTAAGGCTCACGACTGGCAGGCGGGACCCCAGGGCCTTCTGGCTGTCAGTTGTTTTGGTTGCTGGGTCTGAGAGTGAAGGTTCCATTTTGTGAAAATCCGATGAACTGTATATGCCTCTAAATTTTTCTGGGGGTTGATTTTCTGCAAATCAACAAATAAGTTGATTTGCACAACTGTGAATATTGATCAAAGTCAAATACATACAGGTTGCTTCACCCCGCACTATTTAGGATGGTGCCTTTCATAGTCTCTGGCTGTCTTGTTGATAAACGTGGAAACCAGCTTTTGGCTGCGGAGGGTCACTCAGGCTGTGGCGTGACCTGGCGGAAGCCTGAGCTGCGTGATGCCGTGGAGGGCAGGTGGGAGCCCGCTGAGAAACAGTGCTCGGTGGAATCCTTCCTGAGCTGTGTGATGCCGTGGAGGGCAGGCGGGAACCCACTGAGAAACGGCACTCAGGTGGGATCCTTCCCGAGCTGCGTTGGGAACAAACCAGGAGCCGGGCCTGGGGAAGGGGGGCAGCCTCTCGGTCACTGCTGTCCTCCTGCACTGTTGTGGTCGCTGCGGGTTTTGACGATTGCCTTGGTGTGATTCTGCGTGTTTCCATGCCTTCGGGTGCGCTCGACAGGTTTGATATTCGCAACCGTGCTGCTCGCGCAAAACCTGGAGAAGTGCTCACCTGTGGAGCACCTGTTCCGTGTAAGAGTTTTCTTGAGAGCACTTTTGGTCTCAAAAGCAGTGAACCAACAGAAACCAGTTATCCAAGGTCATAGACGAAAGCGAGAGTTTGGGTTTGACCACCGAAGAGCAACCTACCTGGGGTCACAGGTGGTCAGCAGAGTTTTGGCTCTGCTGGCATTTATTAATATCTTGTCCCATCAAAATGTTCCTTCAGGTTGGGAAAGCACTAGCTCTTCAAATGGGTCCTGCTGGAATTCTTAGGACACTGAATTAACCAGGATTCTAAAACATGCTAATGTGCAGATCCACTCCAAAACAATTAAATCAGAATTTCCAGGGTTTTCCTAAGGCACCTTGGGAGATTTTAGAGTGTGGTCAGGGTTAAGAAACGCTGGATCCTTTCTCCTGTGTTGGGTCTTGGACTCTTTGGCTCTGTTAGGTACGAGCGAGCAAGCAGCCCCAGAATCGTGCCGGTGACAGGCAGTTGGTGGTCCCGTGGCTGGTGGGGAGCAGGGGTGGGGTTGAGCCTTCAGCTGCCTCAGCAGAGCTTCTCCTTCAAGGAGTTGAGCTGCCTTTTTCCAAGGGAATATAGAACACACTGACGATACTTTGCTTCGTCAGGTCAAATCTGGAAAAACCAACTTACATGTGAAAATGACGGTTTGCCCTGCGTGCCAATCACTGTACCCTGTGAAGGTACTTTGGATCCAGATAAATGCGTAGGTTGCATCAGTGCCAGAAAGACCCAGGGTTCCTTCCTTGGAGCCTCGGTCTACCTGGACTGATCATCACGCTGCAGCTCCTGTCTCCTGGTCCATTCCTAGGCCCTTTGCCATCCTTCGCAAGAGGAGAGCTCTGAGTACCCAGGCATTCTGTGTTATGGAAGAAGAACCTCTGCAGGGACACTGTTTTTTGAAAGAATGCATTTGACTGAGGCGTGGTCACTGTTTCTAGAGAGAGGCGACTGCATATTTCAAACTTTGCTGAGATGAGGTCTTTAACCACCTCAGGGGGCGACATGTAGTAAAAACGCCGTTTGCTCGTGGAAGATTGTATGTCGAACCTTGAAGACAGCTGTCTGTCTGGGTAATTTCCGCTGGTGACGCTTCCGTGCACCACGCGGTGGTGGGCCAAGAGTGGGGCTGGGTGACCTTTGGGCAAAGGCCTCCTGCCTGAAGGCTGTAGCCTTTTCCTTGTGGTCAGGAGAAATGGCCACCAAACTCCCCAAACATCTGCAAACTCTCATTTGTTGACTGCAGAGCAGTGATGTGAAGAGATCAGTGTTACAGATCTGTGGCCTTCATGACTTGATGATGCGCTCTCTTTGGGACTTGAACGCTCTGTCAGCTGACCACCGCCCTTCATGCTTGTCCGTGTAGGTCAGTCTTTTCCCTCTTCCAAACTAACGTGCGTGGATATTCCAGAAGAGAAGCTTGAGTCCCCTTGCCCTCGGTGGGCCCTGAGGAAGAGATGCGATGTGAGAAGCCTTAGTCTTTGGAGACCCCCTCCTCGGGAGGGTCCACAGTCTGCAGCAGAGAGCTGTCCTCAAGCCCTCCTGAGCGTGGTTGGGACCCGCGTATGTCTACCTAATTAGCACACCTCTGATCGTAGCTTTATTTACTCATTTGTAAATGAGGAGGGAAAGTGGAAATGAGCTATAACCTTCGTTGGGGAAAAAAGCCTACAATCTTTCTGTGAAAGTTTAGAACTTGCTAATATTTATCAAGCTAAGAATTGCAGGGGTTTTCTTTCTTCCGGTGGAATTAGCCAGATCTTACCCATCTTCTCTGTAAGGGAAGAAAGTATTGCCTTTTTTGTTTTTAAAATCTTATTTGTTTTTGGCTGTGCTGGGTCTCTGTCGCTGCCTGAGGGTTTTTCTCTAGGGCTTTTGGTGGGCGGGGCCACTCCAGTAGCAGTGCGGGGGTGGCTTCTCTTGGTGTAGGGCCCAGGCTTCTCACCGCGGCGACTTCTTTCGTTGCTGAGCACAGGCTCGGGGCCCACAGGCTTCAGCAGTGGCCGCGTGTGGGTTCAGTAGTCGCGGCTCCCCGGCCTGAGAGCGCAGGTTCAGCGGTTGGGGCACACGGGCTTAGTTGCTCCACGGCACGTGGGATCTTCCCGAGCCCACATCCCCTGCACTGGCAGGCAGATTCTTTACCACTGAGTCATCAGGGAAGCCCAGAAAATTGGGTTTGAAGAGTATTTTAAAACCGTTAAATGCTCCTTTTGCACTCCCCCTCAAGAATACCTGCCATTGATGAGTGACACCTGCGAGGTAGCTGGGCAGGTGGCCCTGCCGGCCCCCCGCTCAGTGGAGAGGTGTCCCCCTGCGTGGCCGCTCCCTGACCCTGGCGAGCTCATCCCGCATCCCGTTCATTGCTGGTTGGGCCAGACAGCAAGGCTCAAGTAAGGAGGGAGGTGGCGCAGACGAAGCCGTGCCCAGAGTCACAGGCTGCGGTCAAGCTCCTGACCCAGGGGTGCCTGGCGACACCCAGGTCTGCTGTTCCTGGGGCCCCGGGGGCCGTGGGGTCCATAGGTGATGCCCTGGAGGGGTGTCCACCCTCTTCCTCACCAGAATGCAGGCCGGGAAGGCTGTCGTTGTGCAGCTTGGTTTGAAGAGATGCCATCGGGCTGGAGGCCCCCACCAGCCACGGTGAGGCCAGGGATGGGAGGCGGGGGGGCTTGCAGGATCAGCGTCCTGGCTGGCCTGTGCCCCCACCCAACCCACGGACCCCCAGGGCTGTGCCCAGACAGCACCCCTCTCAGGAGGCTGTGCTTTCCAGGCGGCAAAGGTGAGTAGAGAGGTGTGAGGGGAGGTGCGGTCAGGTCCGCGCGCTCTGCGCCCCTGGCTGCTGGGGTGACGCCCCCGTCACCCAGCTGAGGGGGCCAGTTCCCCCTGGCGGGGCTGGGAGCTCTGCCCGGGGACCAGCCAGGGGCTGCGACCACTGGAGCGGCGTGGAGCCCTGCAGACAGCGCCCGCGGGCAGACAGTGCCAGCCCTGCGGATGGCGCTTGCGGACAGACAGGGCCAGCCATGCAGACGGCGCCCGCAGACGCAGCTGGGTCCTGGGGCAGCGCGGGCACCTCGGGAGCCCAGCGTCTGTCCGCCTGGCAGCAGGAGCTATGTCGTGGGCGGAGGGCGCGGTTAGCCTGGGCATGTGCTTCTCTCCCATATCTGAACAGAGCCGCCGTGGCCTTCTGTTCACACCATCAACAGAAGAGCCTCAGGCAGGCCGGAGGCTGCACTCCTGGGTTTCTCTGCAGAGGCTCAGACCCAGGACAGAGACCCCAGTTCTGGTGCTCAGGGCGCCGGTCTGGGGGCCCGGGGGCTGCAAATGGGGAGCCCGGGGCTCTGGTTTGGGGTTCGTGCCTCCGCCTGACGGGATGTTCCAGGCCCGGAGAGGACTCCACCGTGCCCTCTTTTGCACATGGAAGGTGCAGGTTCTTGGCTGGCAGTGTTGAGGAAGGTGCGGATTCTTAGGTGACACCTGGGTCAGTACTTTCTGAGTGACCGATGTGGTCGGTAAAACCCGGACGGATTTCGAGAGGATCCGTGTATCTGCACGATTCACCTGTTGCCGTCTCGCTGTCGGTTCAGTTCTTTGCACGAGAAAGGTCCGTGCTGCTGCTGTTGGTTTACACGCAGTTCACTCTCCATCCTAGAAACCCTAATGAAGGGCTCTGTTGTATTTTAAGGGCTTCCCAGGTGGCGCTAGTGGCAAAGAGCCCACCTCCCAGTGCAGGAGAGGTAAGGGACACACACGAGTGATCCTGGATTGGGAAGATCCCCTGGAGGAGGGCACGGCAACCCCCTCCGGTGTTCTTGCCTGGAGAGTCCCGTGGAGAGAGCCCCACAGGGTCGAAAAGAGCTGGACCTGACTGAAGTGACGTGGCGCGCTGTACACCCTGTTTCGAAGGTTGCGTTGAATTTCTCACCTCTCTCGTTGTCTGTAATTTACGGTGTTGTTTTCAATATTCCCAGTTCCACCTTATTTGAATACCGTGTTTTGGTTTCATACTTTTGATCTGTTCCAGTCTGGCTTTGGTTTGCGTACGATTTCAAGTGGAAACGTGTGACCCCAGGCTTCGTGCCTCACCCCCCAGCCAGTCACTTTTGCTGCTTTTCAGCGCTCAGGGCTGGTGGGTTGGCCTGCACAGTCATGCCCAGGACAGAGCTAGTGAGGTCTTCATCTCCAGAGTTGTGAAAGGGTCCATTATGACCTGAGCAGGGACTGTGGTACTAAAGATAATGACCTCCATTTTTTTCTGGACAAAGTAACAGTTCAGAGAGAATTTAAGAAGCCTCTTAAGACGGTAGCAATCATTTAAATGCAGTTATTTATGTATTTGCAGTGTTTTTCAATAGATTCAAAAAGACAACACAATTTTTAACTAATGGAATTACAAATTACACTTTACTTTATTCTCGTAGGGAGTATCCCATTGAAGATAACGAATCTGAGCTTTAGATCGTATTTTTGACTTTTAGGAAAATCAGTGAAATTCTCTGTATCTCACTATATTCTCAATACATTGAAATAAAGCTGTGTGTTAACCTACTCACTTCGTGATTGTCCTGATGTTTGGAAATAACTTTAAAACTCGTAAAGCAAGATGTTATGGAAACATAAAGTGGTGGTAATGGTACTTCATAGTTAAAACAAAACAGGAAAGTTCTGTGTGAGCTAATAACACCTCACGCTTGCATAGGCCTTTTATCTGCGCTAGGCACTGTTAACACCAGCTCAGTTTGCACTCTAAACTCTCTCGTGTCCCTGTTTAACAGGTGGAAGAGTTGACCCACGTGTGCAAAGATCGCACGGGTCACGTGAAGCGTTCGCAAGATTGGGCTCTGGCCCCAGGTCCCCGCCCTACGGCCCTGGCCTCCCCTGCCCCCGCCCCCCGGGGCCTTCACACTTGTGTGTGTCCACTGGGACGGTGGCCCTGCCTTCCTCACCTGCTGGATTCACAGGACACAAAACAGAAGCAGGTCCTGGAACAGTCTTTTCGGGAAGCTGCTCCCTGGGGTGGTGGGCTGTCCAGCTGGTGGAGACACCGGTGAGCTCCCTTTCAGCTGTGAAGGGCCTCGCGTTTCATGCTGCGAACGTCCTGTGTGCCCTGCTCCTATACTGCTTAGATAAGCCAGCTGCTTCCCTGCTTCTGGTGATAAGGCCGAGCATCTGGACGTCCTTGAAGTTAGCAAAAAATATTTCTGCACCAAATTTCAGTGGGACCTACCAGTCATCCCAGGAAGGTGTAATAGCATCTTGTCTGGTTGTTCGGAGGCCACCTGTTGCCTCCAGGACCACGTGGAAGCTGTTGCCCCCCGCCCCCCAGACCAGAGACCCTGCAGGACGTGGGGGGCTGTGTGTGCTTCTGGGAGGGGCCACATGAGCCGTGGGGACGAGGCCACAGGCCGGCCTCCTTGGAGCTGGGGGTACGACCCTGCCTGCCACCACCTACCTCTGCGGCCCCGACTCTGGGCAGGTGGCCTGCCCACCGATGGGCCTTCGTTGGCAGGACAAGCTGCGAGTGGCCCTGCTCTCGCCTCCCCGCCCCTGTCCTTGGATAGGTCTTACCCCGTGCTTCTTAGGGAAGCCCCTGGCCTCGTCCTTGGGATGCATGCACCAGCCGGTGCCCTCCACTGTGCTGGGGGCTGCCTTCTCCCCGCGGCCATGTCCCAGCCTCTGCTCCAGCGTCTTAAACTCCCGCTCCTGTGCGTCTGTGTCTCCATGGTTACGTAGACCCGCTCAGGTTCTGAGCCCCTCCCTCTCCAGTCTTTAGCTGAGGCCTGCAGGAGTGTCTGTGCCCCCTGCTCCGTGGTCCCCCTCAGCGTTGACCCCCGCCCTTACCCTCCGTGGCGGGTCCTCGGGGCCCACGGGCGCTGGGCTTCCTCCCCCGTCGGGCCTCATCCTGACCCTGCCCACAGCCACGCAGCGACGCTGGGGGCCTCCTCGTGATGTCCCAGGCTCACCGCTGCCCTCCAGCCCCGGAGACAGCTGTCCTCACGACACCTGTCCCTGTCGCCCCGTCACCCGGCAGCTCACGCCCCACGGCCGCCCACACCTCTCGTCTGGAGCCTTAGCTTGGCGTGCGGGGCCACATCCATTCTCCTTCCTTTGTGGTCAAGGAGTCAGTCTGGATGAAAGAGTTTTTTTTTTTTTTTTAAGGAGGTGGAAAGCTTAAGAAGTTATAGCAAGCTCTTCTTTCCTAAGAAAGAAATGCTTGCATTTACCTTTTTTTTTTTTTTTGAAGAAAAGATAGGTTCTGATATATGCTTAGTCGCTCAGTCATATCTGACTCTTGGCGATCCCATGGACTGCAGCCCGCCAGCCTCCTCTGTCCATAGGATTCTCCAGGCAAGAATACTGGAGTGGGTTGCTGTGTCCTCCTCCTGATATATATATCACTATTAAAGCTAAGTAAGGGCACGGTTTCTATAGCAAGAACACAGGCTGATTGAATTAAAATGGTTTGGCTCTAGTATAGCTTTCTAATTTTCATTCTGAAATGGTTTGGAGGGAATTGTTCCGGGTATCTCGGTATTCATCTGCCTCTCCCCTCAACCTCCAGTTAAACTGCTAGTTGCCAGGCATTTGGTTTACTTAAGTTGGCAAGCCAAAATTTAATTGGCGTCCGGCTCAGAGACATTTGTCTCCTGAAGGAAAGGTGTTAGGAGTCAGCAACGGGGCTGTCCGTGACCTGGAGAGGAAGAAGCATGTTACGCGTTTTGAAAAGGAGAATCCACTTGCAGAAACTATTTTCCTTTGAGGTTCCCGTTGGGATTCTAACCGTCTGTAGATGAGGACAGCAGTTCTCGTTCTGTGATCCACGATTTGCCGTCGTCTTGCGGGTTTCTTTCTCACCGAAACTTGCTTCTGTGAAAGAAATGACTATTATTACTGTGTGTGTCACAGATCGCACTAGACCGTGCTGTCACCGGAGAGTATCAGGCGGGGAGGAGCGACCCTCTGCCTGGGCTGGGTCACCCCTGCAGCTCTGGAGCTGCCCCGGGTGCCCGACAGGCGCTGCCTGCGGTGCGATGCTGGGCGCCTGCCTCCTCTGACGCTGGACAGCCGGGCACGGCCCTCCCTGCTTCCTCTCCTGCTAGTTTGGGACTCACGGGACGCCTGTGCTGGTGTGCGGCGGGCTCGCGGGCTGCGCAGGGGTGCTCAGCGGGCAGAGGCGCGGCAGGCTTGGGTGGGAGACGCTGCCCCCGGCCAGGGAGCTGGGACGCTTTTGTCTCGGCCGGGCCTGTGGCCGAGCACAGGGCGAGGACGGAAGCGGCCTGTGTCCCCAGGCTGTTGGCGTTTCTAGAACTTGGCAGCAGGCTTTGGCAGGACGGGTCCCTTCCGGCCGCACCTGAGTGAGCCTGCGAGCAAGCATCCTTTATCCAGGCCACCTTAGGTGTGCGTGGAGCTTCAGAGACTTCGTCTTTGGTGATGGCTTTTCGGAGAGTGCTGTGGCCACGGAGGCCTCTGTCATGCAGAGCCATGATGGGAAGCCCCCCTGGGCCCCGGGAAGGGGGCAGCGCCTGGGCCCGGGGAGCTGGCCCAGCCCAGTCTGGGGGGGACGGTCCCCCGTGTTCCGGGAGCCTGCAGCTCTCTCTGTGCCCCTGCCCGGCCTTGTCAGAGCCTGCTGGCTGGCCCGGCACACACCCACGGCCTGCAGAGCTGTCCGCTCGGCCTGAGCCAGGCCCTGACCTTCCCTCCTAACCTTTACAGAGGTCCTGAGCGAAGACCGCAGAGTTCCCCTGGTCAGCACGGAGGGCCAGTGTGAGTAGCGTGTGCCCGTGTCAGAACGCACCTTTGTTGGGAGAAGGGGGACGCCTGTTCTCACCGGAGGCCTTTCCGGAGAGCCGGCGGGCTTGGTAGGGACCCGCCCCTGGAATGAGGCCCGTTCCCAGGTGCGGTCTTTGGATGCCGCCGCCGACCGCGTCCCGGATGCCGCTGGGGCAGGCTCTTGGCGGCGGGAGCTCACAGACTCCAGGAAGCTCCCCGGGATGCTTCTGAAGGTTGTTTTGGTTTTATGGGACGTGCGGACCCAGCCCTCTGGTTTGTGACAGGGACAGCACCCCCATGGTGTGTATGCGTGGCCCAGGGCAGTGATGTGAATGGAGCCGGGAGGCAGGCGGGGGCTCCTCGCCCCTGCGCCCCGCCCCTCCTGGCCTGCTGGGCTGAGGGTCCTCCGCACCACGCGCCTCCTATCATCAGCCGGAGGCTGGGACTCCGGGCAGGTTGACGGTCGGGAAACAGGACTCCGTTTCACCTGCAGTATCAAAGCAAAGGAGCTGCCTTTTTTTCTAGAATTTTCTTTTAGAATGTGGTGTCCTTTCTGTTTTACGTGCACTATTTAGATTTATTTCCGTTTTCTTGAAAGCAACCAGTTACTTTTGTATTTAAAATGAGAATGAGAGGTATTATTCTTTCAAAGTTTTAAAAAATCTATGTGCAGGAAGTGAATTTCCAATGATGCCATCAGTTGTACGCAGTGTTTTCAGAGGCATCGAAAAAAAAAAATGATTCAGAGGGAGACTGTGCTGTTGTGGATCTGCTTATGGTTTAAGCCTCGTTAGAGTACAGGCAGTGAGTGTGTGCGGAACCAGTTAGTTCTGACCCCTGCCCCAGTCTTTGAAGGAGACTGGAGATGGCAGGGGGTCCTTGCAAATGAAGGGATGGTTGCGATCTTGCCCATGACTTTCTGGGCCCAGCCAGGCGCTGCTAACCGTCTTCTGTTCTGAGGAGCACAGCCCAGGCCCACAGGGAAAGCCCTTTGGGACAAGAGTCGTGTGTGCAGCTGGGCTGCTGCTCATTGACTGGCGCGAGCCCAGCTCGTTTCTCTTGTGTGGCTCCTTCCTCGTGGAAAGGGCTTCCCTGGTGGCTCCGCTGGTGAAGAACCCACGTGCCAGTGCAGGGGATGCAAGAGACGCAGGCTCGATCCCTGGGTGGGGAAGATCCCCTGGAGGAGGAAATAGCAACCTGCTCCAGTATTATTGCCTGGAAAATCCCATGGATAGGGGAGTTTGGCGGGCTACACTCCATGGGGTTGCAAAGGAGTTGGACCCGACTGAGCACGCACGAACGTCTCCATGAAAAAAAAAACAGACTTTTAAAGTTATATTTTGCGACTGTCTTGGTATGAAGACACATCTGTTCATGTTATATATGAAAACATTTTAAGGTTTCTTTTTATTCCTTCTAGTTTTAAAATAAAACCTTTTTTCGTGGCCTTCTTGGGAGTAGGGGTCTTAAGCGTTGCGTCTGCTGCCCAGTGGGTAAATTGGCCCTGATTTTCTTTCTAAAATAATGGAAGAGGTAGAACGTCCAAATTGACTTGTTCTTTTTACTTCCAATCTGTTGTTCTTAAGTAAAGTTGGGAGAAACGGTTGGTTGTATTGTGAATGTAAATTTTGGAAAGAAGTTTGCGTTGGGTGATACACGGCTGCGTCTTCAAGAAACCATTGGTTATGTTGTGAATGTAAGTTCTGGAAAGAAGTTTATGTTGGGTAATATGTAGCTTACATCTTCAGCATAGGTTTGTTGTAGTGTTCAAATTCACAAAGGAGTTCATTTTCAAAACTGTAGTACGATTTGAGTTTTAAAAATTAAAAATTTATTGTATTAATTCCAGGAATTAGTATTCTACAGAATTTAGTAAGGTTTATTCTTTTGAGTATATTCAGTGGAAAATATTTTAAGCATTCTTTCTCATTTGTTTTATGAACATATAATACATTCTGTGTAATAAATTATTTTCTAAAATAAGTCAGCTTTATGTAGGAGCTCATATATATGTCTCCTCCTGATTCTGAGACATCTTCTATGAATTGAGTAAAAATCGACTTTAAATGATAACAAGCAATAGTTTGTGACTTGGAAATTTCAGAGTGTCCAGGAAAAGCGTGCTAAAAATAGCAGCTGTGTTTATTTACTCTCTACTCCACCCAGTCTAAAACATAGCCATGCGGTTGCAGACTTGGGGAAGGTCAGTGGTGGCTTGGAGGGTGTTTTTTTCCTCTTTATTTCCCCTGTCGCAGAGTTGGAGGAAGAGATCATCCTTTTAAGCTGTGAATCCTGTTTCCTTCCTTTGGCAACTCAGATGAATTATTTTCACGAGCTGCTACCTAAAAAATGAGTTTGACTTTTATGTTAGTTTAGTTTGGGGGTTCCTTATCATCCTCCTACTTATAGTTTTAATCGAAGCTTTGTCCCATGAAAGGAAATTTTGAAATTGTGGGTTTTACTAACAATTATGTTTTTTTAAATTTGTCAGTTGATAGTTTTTATGTTTTGCTGTGTTTTTCATGACAGTCTGAGAAGATGGCTGCTGATTTGGCCATCGCGTTCAGCAGGGTCTAGAGGATGAGTCTGGTTCTTGCACAGCCTTATCCCCAGGATGGACACAGCCTCACCGGGGTGCGTGTTGACCAGACTAGCTTGTCACTCGTGTCGTGAATCACGAGCACCTTGGGGAAGGCGTGTACAAGTTCATGCAGAGCGTGACCAGCAGGAGGGCAGCCCAGCGGGGTCACACGTGTTAGCCGTCAGGCGGCTGAAAATGTAACCGGCGTCAGGGCTTTTTGCCCAAGTGCACTTGGCTTTGCCAGCGCTACAGCCAGGCACAGGGTGGTGGTGATGCCAGCGCCCCGGGCGCTGCTTTGGAAGGAAGGGCTTATTCCTTAGGCTGTGGCATAAGCTGGCTCGGGTGTGTGTCCAGGTGGGATCAACTACCAGTTTTAGTTCGTGAATCTCTAACTGCCTACATGCAGTGAGGAAGTCGGTGTCCCTGGACTTTTGGGAGAATTAATTGAGGTCATACATGTAACACTCAACCTTCCACAGGTTTTACTGACTGCTTTTGTACTAAATCACGGAACAGCCAGGGTCTACACTTATCATTTCAGGGGCATGCCCTTTCAGATGGAATTTGACTGTTTTATTTACCTGCCTTCATAATGACGGCATGAAAGAAATGCGCATCAATTCACTTCCATGTGTTTCAGCTCCCTTTATCTCAAAATGCATTTAATGACTTTTCACTGCATTTTTTATTCTAATGATATCTGTTAATTCCAAAGTTCTCTTCCAAGTAATGTTTAAGCAGATAAAAGTGAAAGTTTATTTCGTGGGCTGATTCGTCACTATCCGGTCGTCCTTCCTGTGGTATGTCTAACTCGCTCACCTGCTTTCACGGTTCTGCTTTCTGTGGAAAATAGACGCAAATGGAGAGGAGGGTGCCTCGAACCCAGTGTGCCCTCAGTCGGCTTCAGCAGTTGCTGCTAAGGGCTGGCCTCGCTTCCTCTGTGTTCCTCCCTACCAGCCCCCCATCCTGTGTTACTGTAAAGCAACCCCCAGACACCATGTTATGCATCAGTATATTTATACACGCTACATCTTTATTATACCAAAAGATTAACAGTAATTCCTTGTATCATCAAATATCCAGTGTTCAGACAGTCAATTGCCTTTGAAAGTCACACCTTTAAAAATATATGATTTGTTTGGTTTAGGGTTCAGACCATGTCCCTCATATAGCAATTGGTAGACGTGTCTCTCAAGTCTCTCTCAGCCTTTCTCCATGTTGGTCAGCTGGTGCCAGTGGACAGGGGGCATGATGCCCCAGGGTTAGCTGAGGTCTCTGGCCCTCAATACACTGAGCGGTTGGGGTGTGGGCAGGGCCGCAGTGTGTCCACTACCTGGGGAGGATTTCCGGGCAGAGGGAACAGGGTGGGCACCGCCGTGTTAGTGGCCCAGCACGGACATCTGGGAGAGGGGTGGGCATTGGCTGTCCTGGAGGCGGGTGGCCTTGGGGAGGAGATGCTGGGACTGAGGCTGTGTCCCAGCTGGTGGTTTATCACACATTTTTTTTTTTTTTCTGGTTCAGCTACATTTTATTTAATTTAAATATTAAAAAAAATTTACAAAGATATCTTATATTTTTGGTGGTGGGCTTAAAATAGTGTGTTTATTCAGATGAAGGTGAAATTAATAAAAATGTGATGATGCCAGAGACTGTTGGAAGTATGCAGTGTATCAACTCAATGTTTATTTTCTGATACTGTCTAAATTATCAAATAATTTTTGATAGTTGTGGTAATACTCTATGGTAACATGTCATAAGCACTGTGGCGTCTAAGTCAGCTGGATGCTTGGAGCAGAGCATGCTTCATTTAGCCTTCTTTCTGCTTCTCCCTCGATTATACAGTTGCAGTCAGTAGCTGATGACACCCCAGAGGATGGACCGAGGCAATCCCTGAGCCCCAGCAGGGTGCTCGAAGGGCTTGTGTTATCCACCTGCTGAACCTGGTGAAAGTAGAGACATTTTGCCAACTGAAGAGATCAGTATCTTTATGTTTCTGATACATATAAACAATTGTTATCCACACTGATGTTCTTGGGCTGAGTTCTTGATGTGATACCTTAAAATGTCTACTTGTAACATATGGGTTTTTGCTGTTTCTTGATAGCAAGACCTGGGCTTGAATTCTGTCTCCCAGTTACTGTCAGGCGAGTTGTGTAGCTTCTCTCCTTGCAGCTGCATCATCTGTGAAAAGGGGGAATGGTAGTCGTGCTTCCTGCAGAGGCTCGCTGTGCTGGTCCAGTGAGCTGGGTGCAGTACAGCGTTTGGCACGGGGCATGGCAGGGTTTTATGTGTCATTATTCCTGTTCTTGCTGTCACTGTTTTCTTTTCTTTTGAATAAGTTTACTGGAACACAGTCATGCCCATTCATTTTGTCTACAGCTTCTTTTGCGGGGGGTGCGTACTGTGCGGCTAATGGGATCTTAGTTCCTTGAGCAGGGGTCTGCCTGTGGCAGTGGAAGTTCAGGGTCGTAACCACTGGACCACTGGGGAATTCCTTGTCACCGTTCGCTCGTTAAGTATCTTTTGGAGTCTTGAGTTAAGGTGCACGGAACAGATCATGACTGAAGAGGAAACTTAGGAACAAGAATATTAATGCTTGTATATCCTGGGGTTGAAATTTTTACCTTACAACTCAGATGTGCTTCTTTCATATTTTATAAATTCTTTTATGTTTTATAACCGATGTAAAGTTGCTCTGGAGTCCCCATTCGTGTTCAGCACAAGGCAGCAAGATGTCAAAAATGTAGTGCAGTAGTGAAAGGCGCTCAGTCGTGTCCGACTCCTGGCAGCCCCGTGGGCTGTACAGTCCATGGAATTCTCCAGCCCAGAATGTTGGAGTGCTTAGCCTTTTCCTCCTCCAGGGGATCCTCCCCACCCAGGGATCAAACCTAGGTCTCCCACATTGCAGGCGGACCAGTTGAGCCACAAGGGAAGCCCCATGTCAAAAACAATTCTGATTTAAAACCGGCTCTTTTGGGTTAAATGCTATCTCTTTTAGATGATTAGGAAACTTGGAGTTCAGGGTGGTTTCTTCCCTCTGTAAGGGGTCTTCCCTTCCCATCTCTGAGCAGCAGTAGAATTGGTCTGACCACCGCCACCGTTACTTGGTCACAGCCCACTCATTCATCAGCATCGCACCCACACCGACTGCCTTCCTGAGCATCCCCAGGATGAGCTGGCCTGGCTTCCCCCTAGAGTCAGTCCCTCACGGGCAGAGGACCTGTGCCCCGCTCCCCTGCTTGGCTCATTCATAGAGTGGTTCTCCTCTGCTTCCCCAGGGAGTCAGCTCTCTGTCTACTGGGTCATCTCCACCGGCATCGGCTGTTCTGGGGCTTACTTGTCCCCTGTTCTCTCGTGCCTCTTCCCTGCTGGCTGCTGCCCAAGTGCTCCATCTCCCTCTGCAGCAGAGCAGCTCGCAGACCTGCCTGCCCACTGGCTCTGGTGCCTGGCTCCCACGTCTTTGTGAACTCCCTCCCTTCGAGCCCTTAGCCCCGCCGATACCCAGAGCTGCTCCGGTGAGGCCACGGGCCCAGGCCTCCCTTCAGTGCCGTCAGGAGTGTAGGACCCGGTCCCTCCTCCCCGTCTTGACACCCTCTCTTCCCTGGCGTCCAGAGTTCCCCACCGGCCCAGCGTTCCTCCTGCCTCGCTCATCAGCTTCTTCCATCCCCTTGGCGGATTCTTCCTCTCCAACCTGAAAAGGTTGCAGTCATCTTAGTCTTTTCTCTCTGTTCTTTCCTCTCTGTTTACGCTCCTTTGAGGATCTTGTCCTGTCTCCTGGCCTTTAGTGCCATCTCTGAGTCCACCACCCTAGGATTTCCCACTCTGGCTCAGTGTCTCTTCTGCACCTGGGCTTGCGTGTCCAGCTGCTTGCTAGATGCCTCCACTTACCAGGTCTCAACACAGCTCTCCTGTTTCCCCTCTACAGCCTCTATCCACGCGATGGCTGCCTTCTCATCCATCCCTTGGGGTCTCTCTGACTCCTCTCTCTCACTCACCACGTCCAGTCTATCTACCAATCCTTTTGGCGCGATCTTCAAAATATATCTAGAGTATAGACTATCATCCCCATTAGAGAGGAAGTTTCTATCTGATTTTCACTGTTATTTTGCATTATCATATTTTTTGTTTTCTGTTTGCATTGTTTTTAAAAATGTCATAGCTTGAGGGGAAAGTGGAGACACCATTCAGAACTAAAGGGCAGAAAAAGAATATTCCAAGTGTCTTTAGAATTCACTTCCTTTGTCTCCCTCGTTCTAGGAAATTTAAATCTAATTCATAGATTAGACTGTGTTTCCTTCTGAACAAATATGGGTCTTCAAGAAACAGGAGTTGAGAGCCTCCTCCTTCCAGTTAATAAGCTGAGTTAATAAGCTGTGAGCATTACTTTTGCTGTGATGGTGTTGGGCTCTCAGGGATGGAGCTGTCAGCCTGAATGAACAGGGGAGACCTGTCTCTAGTGACTGTTGGTGGCCCTTGTGAGCAGTCTTCAGGCCAAATGCAAATTACCATCCTTTGTCCCTTGCTGTCATAAAATAGCATGTGGACATCTTGCCTCATAGACAGCCTGCCCAGTGGCTTGGTGTAACCATTAAGTGGCTTTGGTTTTAAATATTTGATTTGGATTTGTGGGAGCATTTTGTTTGTCGATTTTTAAAAATATCCTTGTAGTATTTCAAAACTGTATCACAGCTGTGATTGGTCTTCAAACTCAGAAGCAAAAAACAGACATGGAGGGGTGACCATCAGTTCAGTTCAGTCGCTCAGTTGTGTCCGACTCTCTGCGACCCCATGTATCGCAGCACGCCAGGCCTCCCTGTCCATCACCAACTTCCGGAGTTCACTCAGACTCACGTCCATCGAGTCATTGATGCCATCCAGCCATCTCATCCTCTGTCGTCCCCTTCTCCTCCTGCCTCCAATCCCTCCCAGCATCAGAGTCTTTTCCAATGAGTCAACTCTTCGCATCAGGTGGCCAAAGTACTGGAGTTTCAGCTTTAGCATCATTCCTTCCAAAGAAATCTCAGGGCTGATCTCCTTCAGAATGTACTGGTTGGATCTCCTTGCAGTCCAAGGGACTCTCAAGAGTCTTCTCCAACACCACAGTTCAAAAGCATCAATTCTTCGGTGCTCAGCCTTCTTCACAGTCCAACTCTCACATCCATACATGACCACTGGAAAAACCATAGCCTTGACTAGATGAATCTTTGTTGGCAAAGTAATGTCTCTGCTTTTGAATATGCTATCTAGGTTGGTCATAACTTTCCTTCCAAGGAGTAAGCGTCTTTTAATTTCATGGCTGCAATCACCATCTGCAGTGATTTTGGAGTCCAGAAAAATAAAGTCTGACACTGTTTCCACTGTCTCCCCATCTATTTGCCATGAAGTGATGGGACCAGATGCCATGATCTTCATTTTCTGAATGTTGAGCTTTAAGCCAGCTTTTTCACTCTCCTCTTTCACTTTCATCAAGAGGCTTTTGAGTTCCTCTTCACTTTCTGCCATAAGGGTGGTGTCATCTGCATATCTGAGGTTATTGATATTTCTCCCGGCAATCTTGATTCCAGCTTGTGCTTCTTCCAGCCCAGTGTTTCTCATGATGTACTCTGCATAGAAGTTAAAAAAGTAGGGTGACAATGTACAGCCTTGATGTACTCCTTTTCCTATTTGGAACCAGTCTGTTGTTCCATGTCCAGTTCTAACTGTTGCTTCCTGACCTGCATAAAAGGCAGATCAGGTGGTCTGGTATTCCCATCTCTTGAAGAATTTTCCACAGTTTATTGTGATCCACACAGTCAAAGGCTTTGGCATAGTCAATAAAGCAGAAATAGATGTTTTTCTGGAACTCTCTTGCTTTTTCCATGATCCAGCGGATGTTGGCAATTTGATCTCTGGTTCCTCTGCCTTTTCTAAAACCACCTTGAACATCAGGAGGTTCACGGTTCACATATTGCTGAAGCCTGGCTTGGGGAATTTTGAGCATTACTTTAGTAGCATGTGAGATGAGTGCAATTGTGCGGTAGTTTGAGCATTCTTTGGCATTGCCTTTCTTTGGGACTGGAATGAAAACTGACCTTTTCCAGTCCTGTGGCCACTGTTGAGTTTTCCAAATTTGCTGGCATATTGAGTGCAGCACTTTCACAGCATCATCTTTCAGTATTTGAAAGAGCTCAACTGGAATTCTATCACTTCCATTAGCTTTGTTCGTAATGATGCTTTCTAAGGCCCACTTGACTTCACATTCCAGGATGTTGGCTGACCTGGTCACCTGGTCACCTGGGTGACCATAGGTGGTTGTAAAATGGTGAATTTTAGTATTGATGTGTTTGGACATCAGTATTTTCATCAAAACAAAAAAGCATCCAGTATGATAAAATTGAAGGTCTATCTGTTACCTTTTAGAAAGTACTTGTTAGCGGTTTAACATTTGTAGAGTAGTTTTTCCCCCAAGCTCTTTATTTCACCAATCTGGGATTGAATGCAGGAGGAGAAGGGGATGACAGAGGATGAGATGGTTGGATGGCATCACCGACTCAATGGGCATGAATTTGAATAAACTCCAGGAGTTCGTGATGGACAGGGAGGCCTGGTGTGCTGCAGTCCATGGGGTCGAAAAGAGTCCGACATGCCTGACTGAACTGAACTGGCTGAGTTTGTTTCCCTTCATTAACAACTCACAAGTTGTATACGTTTGCTTTGCCATTTTTCCTTGAAGGGGACTGAGGCCTGTTCCAATGGACAAGGTGATGAGCAGCATTGCTCAGAAAGCCAAAAATAGACTTGTGGGCTCCTGACTGAGACCAGGTGCACGCCACTGAGTTTTTCTGCTTTTTTTAGTTTAAAGAATATTATTAGTCCATTGTACTGGATAGCTAATGACTGAGAGGAATGAATCTCTGGCAGAGTTATAAAAAGGTACTTCGTTGCGAAACCAAATCAACCATCCAAACAAATAGGACGCTTCTTGAGATGCTGCTGTGGGCGGGTGGCTCCCACTGGCTGACGTGTTCTTCTTGTCCCCCGTGTCTGTCCTGTCATTTCTGATGCTGGTGCCAGGCTCTTGTCCCCGCGCACGTGGGCCATTAACGCCTGACCCCCTTCCTCCTGTCTCTCTCCCTTTCCCTCGTGTCTGTGTCTAGGTGGCTTCTAGGTTGATGCTCCCGTAGCACTACCTTGTGAATTTCTCACTGAACAGCTCTGCGGTCCCCCAGTGCTTTAAGAAGGGAGCCTTGGCCTGTGCTGTGAATTTTTAGGACGCCCCTCCCCGTGTCTGTCCATGCTGTTCCTCCCGGATCCCATCCTGCTTCTGGCCAACCCCCGTTCTGGTCAGATGGGGCCTCGTAGACTTCGATCACTTTTCATCCCTTTAGTTTTTTATCCTGTGTCCTATTCTGGAAACATGCTTCCTCTCCTCTTGGTTAGCAAGCTGAGCCCTTGTCCAGGGGCACTTCTGGCTCACTGCATGAATTTTGGTTGTAGGGCTGGCCCGTGTCTTTGATACTCTAAGCCTCTGCTGCAGGCTAACTCATGTCTTCACTTAGAAAGTAGGATCACTGCCTCGTGTGGGGTGTGGTGTTCAATTTTTCTTAATCACACCGTCAGATTATTGTTGAGATTCTGTTATGACTAATAAGCATATAAATTAATATTTTAATGGTTGATTTGCTTTCTCATATGTTTACTTGAAACCGTATCACTTAAAATTTGGCTGTTAAGGGAAGCAAGTGTTTAAATTTAGTCAAAGATTTTGTGAAATTTGAAGTGACTTTGCTTTGAGAATGGGAAATTAAATCTACGTAATGAATATGAATATGTAAGTTTTGGTGTATATATATATGAATATATATAAAACAGCTTTTGTGAAGTCATTTTTATGACAGTGTATTGCTAAAAACATCCTCATTATCATTTTTTTAATTGAATACTGTGGTGCTGGGTTTAGAGATTTATTTTGTGGAAGTAAAAATAATCTGCCTGTAAATTTTGTTCCTATTAAAAAAAGCAAAAAAAACCCCTCTATTTTAGATTATTGAAATCCAGAGACTGTCTTAGTGTTTTTCTTTTTAAAAATGTTTTCTTCAATACCCTATGATGTATGACTTGCAAGATTCCTCTGACAGCAGGAATCTTTAACAACCATAGTATGTATTACCATAATGTTTTAAATTTGGTAATTACAAAATGCAATTCAATTGTCAGTTCAGTTGCTCAGTCGTGTCCGACTCTGCGACCCTGTGGACTGCAGCATGCCAGGCTTCCCTGTCCATCATCAACTCCCACAGCTTGCTCAAATGCCTGTCCAACGAGTCAGTGATGCCATCCAACCATCTCATCCTCTGTTGTCCCCTTGTCCTCCTGCCTTCAATCTTTTCCAGCATCAAGGCCTTTTCCAGTGAGTCAGTTCTTCGCATCAGGTGGCCAAAGTATTGGAGTTTCAGCTTCAGCATCAGTCCTTCCAATTCATCTTTTCCTTTCTTCTTATTTAATGTGGAACTTTTGATGTATGCCATTCCTTATGAGAAATTGTTTCAATTGTGAGTGGAGAAAGTCATTGGAAGAGAAGTGACTCTAATATAGATCTTAATATAATCTATAAATGTTCATGAGGATAATAAAGTACATGGAGAAATATATCTTAACAGTGAGGGGAGGAATTAGGGAGAATCATACTAATTCACCTGAATTTTACTAAACACTAATATTATGTAGAAGAAAGATGAGGTTTCAAAAGATAGATTATTTAAGTTCACCCATTATTAAATGTAGTATATTGAATTGTGAGCTTATTGAAATATTAGTGTTCTTACATGATAAAGTAAGTTTGAATTTTCAAGTTTTTTCCCCATGGTGGTCTAGTTTTACTGGGTTAAATATATGGGTATCTGTATTTTTTGCATAGAGTTTGATGAATCTTAGTTTTCATGAAATTACATGATGGTAGAAATGAATGATTAAGAATTCTTACAGAATTTGTTAGAGAGTTTTCTTGTTATACGGGATTCAGAGGATATGTGTGGTTTAAAGATTTAAAGGTAAATTGAAAAAATATCCCTTAATATTGTAAAATAGTACTTTCAGTTTAGAGGAACAAAGATTTCATCTGCTTATAAAAGTTGCATTTGTGGATGTTACAATACATCAGTTAAAACTTATCTCCTATAGTATGGTAAAGAAAAAATATCATAAACCAAACAGTGCATAGTGAACGTTCTTTTTTCTATGAGGTTAATGCTTTGATTCAAGCCCTACAAGTTGCTAACACTTCATTGTAATCTCCACCTTACTCTCAACTTCGCTTTGTTTTAAGGTGAGTATTCTGAGTAATGACGTCCATACATCCAGTAATGCTAACATGTAGCCAAAACCTGATATAGAGAAGGTCAGCATGTATTTGCTGTAAGAATTGCTGGAATTTTTCAGGGAGGATTTCATGTCAGAGTTTTCCATGCTCCATAATTCATGGGTTGTTAAGGCATCGGAAAGAGTTACTTCCCTGAAGTTTAAACATATTCTCTGGTTGTGTGGGTCGGTTTGTATGGTGTTCTGACTAATATTTTTCCTGTAATTTTATGACTTTTTCCTCTTTTCATTCAGATAATGTTTCACATCTGTCATTAGGAAATTGCTTCTCGTTGATTTATTCTGTTTATGCTATTTTTCCTTTTATGCTTGTCGTTTGAACTTGGGAAACTGATTACTCCTGGAAAGGGTGTTTGGCACTGTTGGGCCAGGCTGTCGGGGAGGGACACGCCTGCCCTGTGCCCACCCGGGTCCCACTCAGACCCGGGGGAAGCCGGAGAGAAGAGGGGGGTCACCCAGCCAGCCTCCTCTCAGCAGCAGCGGAAGCTGTAAACAGCATGAGGAAAATCCAGGCCCAACCTGCTCAGACCTCAGGAAATGATTCACCAGCATTTACAATAGTCCCATTATTTTTAATTAATTAAACCAAAGCATGCTTTGTAGGGCCCTATGATCTTGAAAAGCGTTCCAGGTTTGATCTGACTGATGGCTTGCTGCTTTTGTTTTGCTTTGCATTTTTGCAGGTCGTTAGTCTGGTTTAATACTGTGGCACCAGAATCAACAGAGGTGCCATTGACTCAAGAAACCTATCCTATTCAGAATAGACAGATTTGGGAAAGAACTGGAAATATGGATTATACAGCTCTTTTTAGGACAAGGAATGATCCAATGTTTTGCTTTTAAGCTAATTGTTTCTTGTATGTTTTCATCAAGAAAATATCCTATGTTGGGTTCTAACTCGTTTAGACCTGATTCCCTGGTGGCTCAGACGGTAAAGCGTCTGCCTGCAATGTGGGAGACCCGGGTTCGATCCCTGGGTCGGGAAGATCCCTTGGAGAAGGAAGTGGCAGCCCACTCCAGAACTCTTGCCTGGAAAATTTCATGGATGGAGGAGCCTGGTAGGCTACAGTCCATGGGGTTGCAAAGACTTGGACACAACTGAACAACTTCACCTTCAGAGTATCTTTCCTCGGGCTTTAAAGTAAGAAAAATGGTGTGTAGGATGGAGAAATGGTCAAGAGGGAAGCAGCCTTTCGCTGGACTTTCTGACCGCATCCTATAGATCGGCGTTTGAATTTGTCATATTGCCAAAACTCCGGTGGTAATTTCCCGCCAAGAGTGTCCAGTGCGTTAAAGAGAAGAGCCTCACAGAAGAAAACGCATGCCATCCCTGTGAAAAGTCAGTGGCATCGTAGGAAGTCCATCAGAGCTTTTTATTGAGAGTGAATGTCCAAATGGTTGGTGATGACTGTTGGGAACTATTTTGGCACAAATTACCTAGAGAGACTTAAAGTGTAAGTATATTGTCAACAAGAATTTTGACGGGTATTAGGTAAGGATAGTTATGATGCTTTCCCCCACCTTTGGGGTTGATTATGTCCTGGACTCCCTTCTCTCTCTTGGTGACACCAGCCACGTGCCTTCCTGTCCTCAGAGGGTGAAGGGATGCTGTGTGTCCTGTGCCTGCCCCCTCTCCCCTTGCCGGGTTTCTTGGTCTCAGGAGCCCCTTGGCGGCCGGAGTCCCTGGCCAGGACCGCGGACTGAGACGCTGAGCTGGGCAGAGCTAGAAAAGGCACTTCCTCCCCGGGCCCGGCTTTTTGCTGGTGCTCGGGCCTGCTCTGTCCTCACCATCCGGGTGTGCAGAGGGCACAGACCCTTTGGTGAAGGGCATCCACGCTCTGTGCACGCATGGACGGCTCTTTCTTTCAGTTAGGATCGGGCCTGAAGGGCTTTTTTGACTTTCTCGTCCGCCTTGCTAACAAATGTAGGAACGCGTCTTATGACTCGCCTCAGCAGTAAGGTTGCGTTCCCAGCTGTTCTTTGAGCTTTTTGTCCTTTGGCCAGGACCTGCTGTTCTGGTTAGCCGCAGCTGTAGGACAGCCCGCCTTAAGCTTAGAGCGGGGAGCAGTAGCTGTCTTACTACGATCGTGGGTGCCCTGGGTCAGCAGATGGGACACGACACGTCGGGGACGGCCCGTCTTTGCTGCCTGACGTCTGAGGCTGTATCTTGGGAAGACGTCAGTGGGGGGGCCGGGGGGGAGCGACTCAGAACGGGGCAGGGCATGGAGGGTCCCTGGCACGGTGCCCCTCCACGTGGCGTGGGCACACCAAGCCGGTGGTAAGGGCAGGCTGAGCTCAGCCAGGACTGTCCACGGGAGCGGACAGCGTGGCTGTCTCGGGGTCGAACGTGCCCCAGAGCAAGCGTCCCAGAAGAACCAGGTGGAGGCTGCCGTCTCAGGCGACCTAGCCTCGAATGTCACACTGAGTCGCTTGTGCTGCTTGCTTTAGGTTACGGGCAAGTCACCAGCTGGCCACGATTCGGGGAGGGGGGTGAAGTCCCGCAGAATCAGAGCGTGGGGTACGAGGGACACTGGCACCGTCACTTTGGGGGCTTAGGCCAGAGGGGAAGCTGCATCTTGATATCTGGATTCCCTAATGCCAGATGTTTGTTTTCTTAGGCAGATCATTCAAACATCTCGTCCTTTATTATTTAGTATTATGTAATATTTTCTGCATAATATTTAGTATTATGCAGAAAAAAATTTGAATGATTGCCTGAATCGTCTTTATATCTATGTGTCTTAGACTCTGACTCACTGCTTCTGTGTGACTGCAGGATCAGAGGAGGACTGCTCAACTTGGGTTTAATTCATACCCTTAATCTGAGAAACTGGAATAAGATGATGAGATTAGGCCAGGTTACTCTAAGGAGGGGCAACTTTACAATCAACAAGGCACTTAAACCAGGGGGATAGGAGGGAAACGTTAAAACGATGGAAATGTTTGTCTTTTTGGATAATGTGCAAAAAACTCCCCTCACGTCTGATGGCTGTGCTCATCCTGAGTACTGTGCAGAGACGCACGCTGGGCTTCAGCCCCTGCCCTGTGTCGTCCTAGGAGTGGGGGTCGTGGGCAGAACTGTGTTCCACGCGGCACAGAAGTATCGTGGCTTTGTGTTGGAGGAAAGAGACTAAGCTAACGGAACAGCCTGGCAACCTGCGTCACCTCAGCGGGTCTCTGCTCCGTCATCTGTAGAGTGAGGGGTGGCGAGCTCTTCTAGCCATAGGAGAGCTTTGACTTGCTTGTACTTACACAGCATTGGAATAAGGCAGTTATATTACAGTTCAAAGTTAATATTAAATACAGAAATACAAGGGTCATTCAGTCAAGTCCCAGTTTACTCTTGGCTATATGTATAGATAAACTTTTATTAGCAAGTCCCCAAAGGTACATAGAAATACTGTGGGAAAACTCTGAATTAGGTCAATTATTTAAAAAGAAATGACATCATTCTTGCTTTTGAATACTTATGAATCATTATAGATACGAAATATTCTAGTTGAAAGTCTTGGTTTTCCTCTTTTGAACAACAACTCTGAATTCACTGATTTGAAGCCAAAATTTAAGTTTCTAATCTGGTTCCATCACTTCCTGGGAAATAGATGGGGAAACAGTTGAAACAGTGTCAGACTTTATTTTTTGGGGCTCCAAAATCACTGCAGATGGTGATTGCAGCCATGAAATTAAAAAACGCTTACTCCTTGGAAGGAAAGTTATGACCAACCTAGATAGCATATTGAAAAGCAGAGACATGACTTTGCCAACAAAGGTCCCTCTAGTCAAGGCTATGGTTTTTCCAGTGGTCATGTATGGATGTGAGAGTTGGACTGTGAAGAAGGCTGAGCGCCAAAGAATTGATGCTTTTGAACTGCGGTGTTGGAGAAGACTCTTGAGAGTCCCTTGGACTGCAAGGAGATCCAACCAGTCCATTCTAAAGGAGATCAGTCCTGGGTATTCATTGGAAGGACTGATGCTAAACCTGAAACTCCAATACTCTGGCCACCTCATGCGAAGAGTTGACTCATTGGGAAAGACTGATGCTGGGAGGGATTGGCAGCAGGAGGAGAAGGGGACGACAGAGGATGAGATGGCTGGATGGCATCACTGACTCGATGGACGTGAGTTTGAGTGAACTCCGGGAGTTGCTGATGGACAGGGAGGCCTGGCGTGTTGTGGTTCATGGGGTTGCAAAGAGTCGGACACGACTGAGCGACTGAACTGAACTGAAAGAACCGTTTGGGCTTCCCTGGTGGCTCAGCGATAATGAATCCACCTGCCAATGCAGAAGACACGGGTTTGATCCCTGGGTTGGGAAGATCTCCCAGAGAAGGAAATGGCAACCACCTCCAGGATTCTTGCCTGAAGGATTCCTGAAAGACAGAGGAGCCTGGCGGGCTACAGTCCATGGGGTCGCAGAAGAGTCAGATACGACTTAGTGAGCGACACCAAGAACAGTTTACTAGGAAACAGTGTGGTCGGGGTTGTGGGGCCTGTGTCGTCTTCCTGGGCTTGCACAGGCCCTTATAGAAACACTAGCAGATGCCCAGGCACTGTGCTGTGTTCACACTGTTTGGTTATATGATTTTAGGAATTTGTCCATTTTGCCTAGATTTTCAAACGTGTTGACATAACGCGCATCATGTTCCCTCACCTTTTCACAGCCCACGTGTCTGTAGTTACGTCCTTCTTTTCTTTACTCTCACTGTTCATTTGTTCTTTCTTTTTCTTGGTCAGGCTTGCCCATGGTTTATCAGTTTCATGAGTTTTTTCTTTGTTTTTTTCATGAGTTTTTTCAAAAACCAACCTGTGGCTTTGTTGATCTTCTCTATTGCTCTGTTGTATCCCTTTTCTGTTTCATTAATTTCAGCTTTTGTTTTCTGTTACTTCCTTTATCCTTATTGTTTCTTTTGCTTCATTTGGGTTTAAATAAAGGAAAGGAAACATTATTTTTGCTGTTTCTTTCACTTGCAAAGTTCTGTCTCTGGCTCTGTAATATTTAGCCTGCCTTAGGGTGTGAATATAGCTGGCTTACAGAAAATGGATAAATTTTATGACTGGCCTTTTTTGAAGTCTGGTGGGGAGGGCATCTGGATTCCCAGAAAGGCTTCCCTCAGAGTAAGTAGGAGTCACCCTGGAGAGCAGGACGTGAATGTCAGGTCCAGGGAATCCTCATTGCAGCAATCATGTGAATGTGGACTTCAGAATGGTGTTTTCTGGAAGCTGTGGCATAAAAGAAGCAAAGCAATTGAAAATTTGTTCAAATTATAAAATAACTCATACCATATATAGCATCTGTCTACAATTTAATCACCAGAATATGTTCTTGCAAAACAGCCCAAGTTTTTTTTTTTTCCCCCCATCACTGCTTCTGAGGGTAAAAAAAAAAACCCAGTGACGCAAAGAACCTGTGTGTTTTAAAACACATTTAAAAAATGTGTCCATAATGTTTTGTTAGCGGTACTCTTTGTAGTTTTGATACTTCATTGTCTGTGGAAAGTCTTCCCTCTTGTAGCGGGGAAGTGTGACCAGGGCCACTGGGACCGCTTGACTGCGGGCCGCACGTTTCAGACAGACTCTGTTCTCAAGGCTGGTGAGGGTAGCGCTTCTTGGCTTTAGAATATCAGTTAATCTTTAAAACCTGTGTGTATTATTTAATAGATATGCTGTTAATCTTTGTTTTTCTTTGATAGATAATACGACACAACAGTGTGTTAACTTCCTAAGATGATATACAACTTCACTGTATTATAGTCCACATAAATATAAGTTAACTTTATTATTTAATATCTGATAAACTTCTATTTACTGAGACTCTAAACCGCTAGAAAGATCAATCCAAAATTTAGAAGCACGCATACAGATGAAAGAGCGCAAGAGAGCAAGAAAGGAGCACTGTGCCCTGGGAGTGGCTCCTGCAGCCGCCGCGGCTGTTGGCGGGGCCAGCCCCATGGCGGACGTGCTCACACAGGCAGCATGGCAGTGCTTGTGTGCGGTTTGTGTTCATTTAAAAAATAGCTTTGCTTCTTGTTTAGCCAAAAAATAGATTTACTTCTCACTTAACCAGAGGCCACCCGCTTGTTCAAATACTGTGAAGAAATAGGAGTTTATGGTATTGATAACCATTGTATCGTAACCGCTGCTAATTGAGAATGCAGTGAAACATTTTGAATATTAATTCCTCAGTATCAAATCACAATCTATGAATGTGTTTTTAGTTATCCCACATTCATAATTTTCCTTTGTCCTTGCCGCTTGGAAGAAATTTAGTATGTGGTATCTCTCATTAAAATGATATCAATTATATCTCACCTTCAATTAAAGTTTGAATTAAGAATTTCATTCAGAAGGACAGAAAGATCAAAACCATAAAAAAGAGCTTAGCATTTTGACTTAGAAACATCTTTTAGCATTATGTAATTCATTTGTATAACTCATTTGGTGAATTTTTCCAAGGGCAGGAGACCAGCTCCTCTGCTTTCTTATATGTGGGTTTTTAGCAACAGATACCTGGTAGATAGAGAGATGCCAGTCATCTATTTTAATCATATCTTTTAAAATGGACAGTTCCAGAATAAAGTTGCATTTGTAGAGAATCTTTCTTTAACATAATTACCCACGTGGATTGTTTTTCATTTAATCATCTGTCTTTATCCAAAAAGAAAAGGCTTTAAGTACAATAACTAAGAGCTCAAGTGGCTGATGTATTAGAAAGATGATTTACATGCTTAATGGGAAACTGTGAATTGGTGGTTCTCATACGCAGTCCTGGCAAGCTGATGAGATACCAGCACGTGGTAAGATCATTGAACCACATGAACTGAGAACAAGCTTGGGAGGGAAACAGCATCCAGATTTCCCTGAAAGGAGATCTTGTTTCACCAGGCTTTCAGAATTCTTCAAAAGCTGGGTCAGCACGTGGGTGAGGAAAGCAGGAGATAACTCGGCTGCCTGTATTTTAGAAAAATGTGATGCAGAGGCATGGTTGGCTTTGAAAGAACAAGGGTCTAAGTTCCCAGAACATCACTATTGATTTTTATATACAAGCGCAAAAATCTTTTCTAAAGACAGGTGCAGGTCATTTTAGTGATTACCCCTTTCTATTAATCACGCAGTTGGGTATAAAGAATTGGATTATGAAAGGTCCAAATAAAAGTATTGTATCTTTAAGAAGAGACACAGGAAGTATTAAGATAGCTGGGAGGAAGAATCTCATCCAAGAAACTGGTAGTTGTGGGAAAACGAAAGTTGAAGATGCTTTGATTTTGGTTGGTTGGTTGAGTTATGCACATTTTTAGCAGGACAAAAAAAAAAAAAAGAGAGTTGCATGCAATTATTTAAAAAGGATGTGATACAACAAAAGCTATTTTTAATCTGTGGCAGGGTAGAGGAAGATTTATGCTCTTTAATAGTTATGCACTTTTAAAATTAATTCCTGTGAAGTAGAATCTTCATTGCTAGAAGAATTTGACTCTGCAGTTTTTGTTACATTAAAACTTATTCAGAATTTTGGTGTTCAGAATTTAGCACTGTGATTTAGAGTTTATAATAGCAATACTAAGTCAAACCTATTTTAAGCATATAACCCTCCTCAAAACTTGAAAGCTATTGTCAAATTTTAAAATGGTCTAAAAATGAGAACTTAAATGATTTTAAATCTCTTCACGTGTTTCTCACTGGATGGAACTTCCTTTGATAATGCATTATGTCTCTTAATTGTCATAGAAGGTAACTTTCTTTGTCAGAAGAAATCATCCCTAAGATATCATAGTTCCACCAAACACAGCTGTGAATGAGACCACATTTGGGAAATAAATCTTTGCGTGCATGTGTTGATAGTTTAATGTGTTTACCAGAAGGCTTAGAAACTATGCTGTTCGGTGCTATTGAAATATATCCTACTTGATCATGGAGTATGAGTCTTTCTACGTGTTGTTGGGTTCAGTATGCTAATGTGTTGTTGAGGATTTTTGCATCTATATTCATCAAAATTATTGGCCCGTAATTTTCTTTTTTTGCAGAGTCTCTGGTTTTGGCATCAAAGTTATCGTGGCATCATAGAATAATTTTGGGAGTGTTCTCTCCTCTTTAGTCTTTTGGAAGAGTGTGAGAAGGATTGCCATAAGTTCTTTGTATATTTGGTAGAATTCCCCAGTGAAGCCTTCCAGTCCTGGACTTTTGTTTGAGGCAGTTTTTGAAATTTCAGATTCTATTTCATTTCTAGTGATCAGTCTGTTGAAATTATCTTTTTCTTCTTGAATCATTTTTGACAGGTTGTATGTAGAAACTTGCCCATTTCTTCTAGGTTGTCAAATTTTTTGACATATAACTGTTAATAGTATTTTCTTCTGATTTTTTGTATTTCTGTGGTATCAATTGTTATTTCTCTCCTTTCATTTCTTATTTATTTGGGTCATGTCTCTTTTCTTCAAGAGATTATCATATTTTGTATATAGTGTGAGGGAGTGTTCTAACTTCAATGATTTACATAAGCCTGTCCAGCTTTCCTAACACCACTTGCGGAAGAGACTGTCTTTTCTCCAGTGTACTTGCCTCCCTTGTTGGAGATTAATTGACTGTGGGTGTGTGGGTTTATTTCTGGGCTCTCTATTCTGTTACATCAATGCATACATCTGTTTTGGGGCCAATTCCATGCTGTTTTGATTACTGTAGCTTTGTAGTATTAAAGTGTGGGAGGGTATACCTCTTGCTTTGCTTTTTCTTTTTTCTTAAGATTGCTTTGGCAGTTCTGGGTCTTTTTTGGTTCCATGTAAATTTTAAGATTCTTCATCCTAGTTTTATGAAAAATGTCATGGGTAATTTGATAGGGATCACATTAAATCTGTAGATTGCTTTGGGTAGTATGACCATTTTAACAGTGTTCATTCATCCAGTCCAAGGGAATGGAATTGCTTTCCGTTTCTTTAAATCTTCTTCAGTTTCCTTTATCACTGGTTTGTATTTCTCAGTGTAGAGGTCTTTCACCTCCTTCAATTTAGTTCAGTCGCTCAGGTGTGTCCAGCTCTTTTTGACCCCATAGATTGCAGCATGCCAGGCCTCCCTGTCCATCACCAACTCCTGGAGTTTACTCAAACTCATATCCATTGAGTTGGTGATGCCATCCAAAATCTTATCCTCTGTTGTCCCCTTCTCCTCCCGCCTTCAATCTTTCCCAGCATCAGGGGCTTTTCAAATGAGTCAGTTCTTCGCATCACGTGGCCAGAGTATTGGAGCTTCAGCTTCAGCATCAGTCCTTCCAATGAATATTCACCTCCTTAGGTAGGTTTTTTCCCTAGGTATTTTATTTTTTTAATGTGGTATTAAACAATTTTTTTTTACTTTCTCTTTCTGATATTTCATTGTTAGTATAAAGAAATGCAACTGATTTCTGTATGTTAATCTTGTATCTTGCTACCTTGTTGAATTAAATGATCAGTTCTAAGAGTTTTTGTGTGAAGTTTTTAAGTTTTCTATATACAGTATCATGTTATCTGCATATAATAAAACAATTTTACCTCTTCCCTTTCAATTTGGATGCCTTTTATTTATTTTTTTCTTACCTGATTGTTGCGGCTAGGACTATGTTGAGTAGAAGTAGTGAGAGAGGGCATTCTCATCTTATTCTAGAATTCAGTGGGAAGGCTTTCAGCTTTTCACCATTGAGTATTATACTGGCTGTGGGTTGGTCATAAATGACTTTTATTATGTTGAGACATGTCCCCTCTATACCCACTTTGGTGAGAGTTTCTGTCATGAATGGATGGTGAATTTTGTCAGATGCTTTTCTTCTCTATTGAGATGATGTGTGATTTTTGTCTTTTCTTTTGTTGATGTGGTGTATCACACTGATGGATTTGCACGTCTTGAACCATTGTGATCCTGGAATGAATCCAGTTCCATTTCTCCAAGAGGTTATCATGCTGAGTGGAGTCATTCAGACAGAGAAATACCAAAATTGTATACTTATATGTGGGATCAAAAAAATAATACAAAGGAGTTTATTTATAAAAGAGAAACAGACTTAGAGACATAGAAAACAAACTTATGGTTACCAAAGGGGTGAGGGATAAATTATGAGATTAACAGAAACCACTATATATAAAATAAACATTTATTTTAAATAGGTTCACTGTATGGTGCAGGGAACAAAATTCAGGAGCTTGTAATAGTCGATAATGTAGAAGAATCTGAAAAAAATATGTGTGTAATTGAATCGCTTTGCTGTATATCTGAACTAACACAGTATTATAAATCAATTATACTTCAGTTTAAAAAAGAAACGTATCTTGCAGGTATATTTCTGTCAATAGAAAAATCATAATTGGCAACAGGCAAATGAAACATTCCATCTTTGAATGGACACAGTATCTTTTCTTAACCCATGGTAATTGAAATGCAAATATTATATTTTAGGGAAAAGTCTTTTAGAGGCAGCTAAATATGCTATCTTAGAAAGGATTAAAATACAGGGTTTAGTTGAAGACTATTTCTCTCTCATCCTTCCTCCATCATAGCATCCATTAATGCTTTGGACAGACAGAAAGCTTCTGGAAGCAAAATTTTGCATATAGAACCCTGATTTCTCTTTTGAGACCTTCTGTAAAGGTAGAAAAGGGTTCACTGGAGAAAACAGTAACCCTTTCATAATAATAAATAAATAATAAAGATTTCATAATAAATACTATATAATTTCATAATTATAATTATGTCATAATAAATATTTAATACATAGCATCTTTTTCTAACAGTGAGTTTAAATGATTACTCTGAATAGTGAAATATTGCAGGTGCTCAGAGTCAGCTGCCTTTCTGCCCCCTCTTCAAGCAGTGACTGAAGTGTGACTCGTGTGAGACGTCTCTGCTGGTCCCGACCGCCAACCCTGGTGGCCCCGCCGTCGTGGGCGGGGGTCTGCAGGACGGTGGCCCTGCGGTCGTGGGCGGGGGTCTGCAGGAGGCAGGGGCCTTCCAGCTCTGAGGGGTGGGGGACCCCAGACCTAGCAGCTGGCAGCTGCCCCGGGGGCTGGCGGGCAGGGCCCAGGGGCCGGTGAGATGCGGGGCAGCGCAGACAGGCTGTCCGTCTGCTTCTCTCCCTTCCTACCCGGAGGGTCTCCACCCTGTAGTCCGGCAGACCGGCTGCACCGCGCGCCTCTCACTGGGCTTCCGTCCACGAGGCAGAGTCTCCGTTAAACTCTCGCTCCTCCTGTTCAGAAATTGCGGGGCGCAGGACTCGGTTCAGTCACCTCACAAGGCTGCTGCTGTTAATTGTGCCCTTAGGGAAATAAACTTCCGTTCTTATTTTTAATCAACGTTGGGGAGCTTTGAGCCATTTGGTTCCTTAACTATTCCTCTCTCTCTCTTTCTTCTTGTTCTGGAATTCTCCTTATGCACGTGTTCTGTGACTGCTGTGTCCTGGAAGTCTCTTAGTCACTGCTCACTTTTCTTCCCTTTCTTCCTTATGCTCCTCAGTTCAGTTCAGTCGCTCAGTCGTGTCCGACTCTTTGCGACCCCATGAATCGCAGCACGCCAGGCCTCCCTGTCCATCACCAACTCCTGGAGTTCACTCAGACTCACGTCTATCTAGTCGGTGATGCCATCCAGCCATCTCATCCTGTCATCCCCTTCTCCTCCTGCCCCCAATCCCTCCCAGCATGAGAGTCTTTTCCAATGAGTCAACTCTTCTCAGACGGGTTCATATCTCTTGACCTGGTTTCAAGATGTGGATTCTGTCTTCTGCCTGGTCACATCGGATAGTGAGCCCCTCCAGTAGAAATTGCAGCTCAGTGATAGTCCTTTGGAAATCCAGAATTTCTATTTGGCTCCTTAAAAAAAACAATCATTTATATTTATTGATAATCTCTGTTGGATGAGACATCACTCTCATGATTTCCTCTAGTTCTTTATACATGATTCTCTTCACCTCTTTGTGCATATTTAAAATCATTGATTTAAAGTCTTTCTCTAGTAACTTCAATATGAGACCTTCTCGGGGGCAATTTCTAATTGCCTTTTCCTCTCCTGTATATGGGCCATACCGCTATATTTCTTTACACACTGTGTAATTTTTTGCTGTTGAAAACTGGACATTTTTAATATTATAGCGTGGCAATTCTGGAAATAAGGCTCCACTCCCCAGGGCTCGTTGCCGCGTGTTGCGGTTGCTGTTTGTTCAGTGACATTTCTGTACTAACTTGGTGAAGTCTGTGTTCTTCGTCTTGAGTGGCCATTGATGTCTCGGTTTTATGGGCTTAGTGGTCAGCTAGTGATGGGGCAGAAATTTGCGACTCTGTCTTAGCCTTTACTTCCTACTTGCATAGAACGTAAAGGTCAGCTAGAACTGAGAGTTTTGGGATTTCGGGGGACTTTCCTGAGTACGTACTGAGCCCCATGCGTGCACGTAGCTGTCTAGATTCCCAGGAATATGTCTGATTTTTTAAAGTCCTCGTTTGCCAAAGCATCTTATCCCCCAGCCTCCTCTCTTCTCAAGCTTTTTGATTCGCTAATTGTTTACCTCAATTGTTATCCATCCCCCACCACACCCCCCCACCCCCAGGCAGCAGCAACAAATACATTTGCAGTTAAGTGTTTTTGACAAAAGTTCTAAGGTGTCTGCCTCAATGCGGATAGAGTTTCAAGCTGGGAGAGGTTAAGTCGAGCCCTTTGAGCCGAGCCAAAGAACCGGACGAAAAACACACAGCCGCAGTTCTTGGGAATATGCTCTGCTTTGCTTCTCCTGGTGGTGGTCTGCATGCTGGGAATGTGGGCTGTTCTCTTCTAAGCGCCCCCGCCGCTGAGCTGGGGAGGAGAGGGTGAGAGCAGAGCTAGTTATGATACCACAGCGCTGACCTTCCCCTGGAGATTGAGCTGGTTTTGTTTTGTTTTGTTTTATTAAATGTTCCCTTGGTTTTGCAATCTTTTAGCTGTTCCCACAGTGCCAAAAAAGTTGTTTGAGACAGTTTTGCCAGTTTATTTTCTGTGGCGGAATGAGCTTTTAGAGTTCCCTGCTCTGCTGTGTCCACTGCTGTCCCTTGGCATCTGACCTTGGTTTTGTCGGCTGCTGTTAACCCTCAAACTGGAGCTGTTCAGCATCCAGCTCACCGCCCTTCTTGATGAGTCTATTTTACTGAAGTGTATGAGTGGATATACTCTTTATTGCTTATGTATTTTGCATGGCAGCATTTGCTTTTCTTAGTATATACTTTACAGAACCCTCTAGAATTATAAGTGTTGTAGCCATGCGTTCTGGGAAAGAAACGCACTCAGAAGGAAAATGCAGATAGTGGAGTCCAGTTTATCACAGTGGTGGGCCCAAGGCAGAGTCTCCTTTTAGCTAAGGACCCTGACCCATTTTTGTGAAAGCCTTATATACGCTAAGTGTATGTCCCCAAATTCTCTGAAACTAGTCTGAACAAAGGAAAAGAAAGATACAATCTAAGTTAACCTATGATTCGTATGCCTTAAGCCTAGGTAGTTAACAGTGGACAATGATCAATAGGCCTGTGGTCATACCCCAATAGGCATAATAGAATGGATGATTCTGTTGGGTTACACAGATAATTAGGGTATTCTTTTAGGCCTCGGAGAGTCTAGGTACGAGCCCTGGGGCTCTTTCCTCCGGGGGCCTGGTTTTCCAGTTGGTGTGCCGTTTCCATAGATACTGGGCACAGAGCTCAAAGTCCACAGTCCGGCCCAGGATGGAGTCCTGCTTCCAAGATGGATGGAGCCTGTTGCGTCTGTTTCCTCCTTCATTAGCACTGCACTAATGAAGGTCAAGTTCATCTGGGTCAAGTTGATTATCCCAAGTTAATGTAATAAAAATTTAAAGTCTAATATTTTGTTTTAATAAAATAAGATTTTCTTATTTTAGTGAATAGCATAAAGTTTAAATTCTGTTACTCTAAGATTCAACTTTCCTAGAATTTATCTAATTTTGAAGTCAGTAGTGTTCGGGGCACATATTTCATAAAATATTCATTTATTTATTTGGCTGCACTGGGTCTTCCTTGTGACATGTAGGGTCTTCGATCTTGGTTGCAGCGTGTGGGCTCTAGTTCCTTGACCAGAGATCAAACGTAGGCCCCGTGCGCTGGGAGCTTGGGTCTTAGCCACTGGACCACCAGGGAAGTGCCCGCGGGCACTTGCAATGTGTACTTTACCGATTGACTCATGATGCTCTTGCCCGCTGGCCTGAGAGCCCTCTGGCACAGAGACAGCCTCTGTTTTCACTCACCTTTGTGCCCCTAGCGCTCGGCATGGCGCCTGGCACATAGTAGGTACCCAGGGAGCGTTTGTAGAATAAGTAAGGAGACACAGAGGCTGGTAGATGAGGACTGTGGGGTGTAGGCTTGTACTGCTTGAATCATCTAAACTTTTAAATTGAGTCAAGTTGGATAATGGAGTGACAGGAAAGTCTCCTGGGTTTTAGCTTTAGTTTTTGTGGATTACTTAGGAAAAAACCAAACACCAGATTCTCTAGGACCTCTTTTAATCACTTCCAGTTGGACGTGTCAAGATAAATTTTTTTTCCCTTGTTTTGAAGTGAATACAAACTGCTCTTAGGTCATCTAACATCTTTAACAAAGAGAGTGAAATCTAAAGTAGAAGCCCAGGATTTTAGCATTCCAGGCCTTGGAACTGTCAGCTGTGAGCAAATCAACTTTTCCACGACCCACGGTCAGCCTCAACGGTCTGAGCTCGTTGAGGCTCGTTGGCATGAGTGGTGGGTGGTGCCTCTGCCCCCACGCCCACCCCTGCTCTGAAGGTGGGGCGCGGTCTACTGGTTTACCAGCCTTGCTCAGCGTAAGTCAGGGACTAGGGGTAACCAGATACCTCTAGGTCAGAATTTCAGGTTCTATTCAACTATATTTCATGTATTATATGAAACTTAAATCTACAGAATTCAGGGCTTTGAAAAAAAAAGTATAAAATGACCTAAAGCCATTATGGTTATTCAGTGTATCCATTTAAAATTCCAAAATCCTACTAGTACACATATTTATCCAAGTTATAAATATGTGCTTTATTGTTCATTTTGTTTATTGCAATTATCCGATGTGTTTTTTTCTTATTGGGTCGTGATTCACGTAATTTCACCCCTTTCCAGTCTACAATTTATTGGTTCTTAGTATATTCACAGAGGTGCAACCATCAGCGCTACCTCATTCCAGAACATTTTCACGTCCAGAAGGAGAAACACCCGGCTCGTCAGTAGCCACTGCTGGCCCTGACAACCGCTGGTTTACTTCCCATCTCTTTGAACTTGCCTCTTCTGGACTATTCATATAAGTGGAATCATATGACATGTGGTCGTTTGCAACTGGCTTTTTTTTTTTACTTAATCACAGAGTGTTTTCAAGGTCCCTCCATGTTACGGCAAGTGGTATCAACACTTCATGATCTTTTTTACGGCTGGATAAGGTGTTGTATGGATGCGTCACGCTTTGTGCACTTGCTGCTCGATGGACGTGTGGGTTCTTTTCGTGTCTTGGCTATTACGCATAATGCTGCTCTGACAGCTTGGCAGGCTTCTTTGTGTGGACAGTCATTTGCATCTCTCTTTGGCTGCACACCTAGGTGTGGAATTGAGGGGTCAGACGGTCACTCTGTGTTTACTTTTTTTGAGGACCCACCAGATGTTTTCTGAAGCAATCCAGTCTGCTTTCCAGTCACCGTTTCAAGTTCACAAAACAAAGGAGTTCGCCATACTCGCTCTCGGTGCTATGAACTAAACATTCCAAGTGCTAACAATTTATAGGGAGCGTGTCTGCAGAAAAACAGTTAAAATTATTTTCTTTTGCTCACCCTCTTTCAGGACATCTAGAGGTTACTGCCATGCCTGTGAGAATGGAATCTTTTGCTGATCCTTCATGATGACTAGTATTTCTTTTCCCAATATTTAAATAGTTATTAATTTATTTGGCTGCACTGGGTCTCAGCTGCAGCACGTGAGATCTTCAGTCTTCATTGCAGCATGTGGGGTCTGGTTCCCTGACCAGGGATCGAACCTGGGCCTCCTGCATCGGGAGTGTGGAGTTATAGCCACTGGACCACCGGGGAAGTCCTGGTGGCTGGCATTTCTGCATGAGTGGCTTTAGTTGCTCACAAGCAAACAAAACAAGGCCTGTTGCTCATAAAGGCAAATGCCCTAGAATCAGGTGAAGTCCAGCTCTGCTGTTGGGTTCCAGCACTGTCGCTCTGCAGACTGATTCCCTTTTGTGAACCTCAGTTTCCTCCTCTGTAAAATGGGATCAATGATAGTCCCTACTGCCTATAAGTCTTAGAATGAGATCATGTGTGAAAAACACTTGCCTGACACTTCCCAGGTTCTCAATGAATGCAACCATTGTTAACCTTATTATTACTACTGTATCATTATTTAACTGCAAAGACTTTCTTAAGAAAAACAAGTTAAATAATACATAAAAACACATTCCTGACACTACTTGGAGATGAATCTTGCTTTACTATCATGATCATATTTTCATTCTAGCAAACAATTTATACTCAAAAACTTTCTAAGGTGAGAGGAGAATGGGGGGGGACAGCTTAAATGAAATTGCTTTTTGGTAATTAATATTCATCTTACCCTTCAATGTATATAAAATTAAAGCAATTTTTTTTCCTTTCCTTCTTTCTTGGAGCAAATGAAGTTTAGACTCAGAGAAATTTATTTTTTATAGCTAAAATGAAATATTGAAATCATCCCTCCTTTTTGCACCACTTAGTTATTCTTTAAGAAAGAACAGGGTAAGTCCTTCACAGAATGTTTGCAAGACATTTGCACAATAGGTTGTCAGCAGTCACCTTTCTCTCTGGTTTTGCTCTACTTGTAAGTAACCAAAGTGATTTTTTTTTTCAGTTATTGCCACATCATGTAACGCTCGTGTACAGTGTAAATAAAATATTGACAAAATGCAAAAGTTATAAACATATGAAATAAACAGTTGAAAACAAAAATGAAAGTAGCAACAACAGTTGGCAAACATTCAGATAACACCCTGTTTGTCAGTTTGAAAGGAATGCCTCTTCGCCCAGGCTGTGTGCTGGATGGCCCGTTGTCTCCATCTGAAGTGCTGAGGTATGTTTCTGCGACTCTATAGCATCAGCAGGTTCAGAGCTGGAAGGGGCCTTGGTAACAGAGAGCCGCCTGGCTCAGGGGTCCTCAGCCCGGGCATCGCAGACATCTGGGGCTGGTAGGTCTTTGTATGGGGGCGCCCTGTGCCTTGGGGGCTGCTGAGCCACGTCCCTAGTCTCTACCCCGAGATGTCAGGGGTTGCTCTCCTCCCCCCTTTACTGACAGCTAACACTGTCTCCAGCTTTGCCAGATGTCGTCTGGGGGAACGTTGCCCCCACTGAGAATCACACATCAGCGTGTGCCATGGTGAGTATGCCCCGGAGCACCACTGAGTCTGCAGGGGTTGAGATATCCCAGGAGAAGCTTCTGCGGTCAGATGAGTTTGGAGACCCTCATTTAAACAAGGGCAGATGGGAGAGCTGTCAGCGTGCTGTCTAGTGCCAGCCTGGGGGATACACCGCAGGTTTCGGCTCCTTTGCCTACAGGCCCTTTTCAGAGGGCAGCTTGCAGGAAGTGACACCCCGCTGTGCCCCTGATTCATTGCTTCCGTTTTCCAGGTGGGTACACTGAGGCCCAGGGAGGATACCTGCCTGGCCAGAGGCGCCAAGGGCTCCGTGATAGTTAACTGCAGGATGGCTGAGTGAGCACTCGCCCAGCGCGAGGCCCGGGGGGATAGCGCTAGTCCTCTGGACAGGCTGCTGGAGACCTGGGGCGCAGGTGGTCGGGGCGAGGAAGGAGGCCCTGCGGGACGCGGGCAGCGCACAGGAAGGGGCCTAATGCAGGTTCGGGGGGCCCTGAGGCCCCCGAGGTCGCCCCGAGACTGAGCGTCGGTGGCCGTGCCAGAGGACCCGTCAGGGAGGCCAGTCAGCAGCCTGGCTGGACGCACAGGCGGTGATTCCCCCGCGTAGTAACAGGCCGGGAACGGGTGAGGGCTCCGGACGGGAGCCCAGGATGGAGCTCCGGGAGGCATCCGCGTGTAAGGGGACCGTGCCAGGAGCAGCCCAAAGGCAGATGAGAGGAGGGCGGGGGAGACAGGGAGACGGCCGCCTGTCAGCTTCATACTAGATCAGGTATGACCCGCGCGGAAGGTCTGTGCCCCCAGGGCGGCGGGCACACAGTGTCAGCCTGGAGGGGTGGGAGGCAGACGGGGCGGAGGCTCACGTGGGAGGGGCCGCGTGTGCACCGTGGCTGATTCAGGTTAAGGTTGGACGGCAAACAGAGAAATTCTGTAAGCGGTTATACCCCCAACCCCGCCAACCATGGGACCCACCGTGTCCAGTACCCTGGAGATTGTGGGTGACCTTGGCAAACACCCATTTCATCAGGTGATATTTTGAGGGGGAGTGGGAGTTGGAAAAGTAGAGACTCGAGTTCGGAAAATTTCTCAAGATTAGTGGTGAGTGGTTTGGGGGCTTGTGGCCAGAGAGATGGATTGTGAGGTCAGGCTTAAAAGAAAAAAGAAAAAAAATGGGAGAGGCTTGAGCATATTTTAATGCTGGGGTTTGGAGTCCTTTGTCAGGACTCGCCTTGGGGCATCCAGATGGAGCTGAGAGTGAGGTATGTCAGTCAGCTCAGTCGTGTCTGACTCTTTGTGACCCCATGAACTGCAGCACGCCAGGCCTCCCTGTCCATCACCAACTCCCGGAGTTTACTCAAACTCATGTCCAGTGAGTCCGTGAGGCCATCCAACCCTCTCATCCTCTGTCGTCCCCTTCTCCTGCCCTCAATCTTTCCCAGCATCAGGGTCTTTTCAAATGAGTCAGTTCTTCGCATCAGGTGGCCAAAGTATTGGAGTTTCAGCTTCAACACCAGTCCTTCCAATGAACACTCAGGACTGATTTCCTTTAGGATGAACTGGTTTGACCTCCTTGCAGTCCAAGGGACTCTTAAGAGTCTTGTCCAACACCACAGTTCAAAAGCATCAGTTCTTCTATGCTCAGCTTTCTTTATAGTCCAACTCTAACATCCATACATGATCACTGGAAAAACCATAGCCTTGACTGGATGGACCATTGTCGACAAAGTAACGTCTCTGCTTTATAAGGTGTGTAGGTTCCTGAAAATCACCGGTTTACTGCCCACACAGAGAGCCTTTCCAAATGCAGAGAGGGCTCCTGAGAAGACAGCGGGGATCAGAGCGCCCTGGTAAAGTCCTCACACACGTGGGGGCAGACTCACGTCTAGTTGCCTAACACGAGAAAAGAGCCTCCAGGAGAAAAGAGCTGCCCAGGTCTGACTGTCAAGCGGCGGCCATCCGCTGTGTCCTTCTGGTGCCTCCATGCACGGGAAGGACTTTTCCGCCGCCGTTTCCTCTTCCTCGCGAGGACGGTGGGTGTTTTCTGACCAGGGGCAGCAGGCCCTTCCTCCCTCTGGGGGCCCCCTGTCCTAGGCAGGAGTTCTCACCACTCCTGAATCTTGGACTGAAGAGGTGCGGTCCTCCCAAAACCTAAAGAACGGAGAACATTCTCTGCTTCCCAACACAGGAGCGTGTAGAGCATCCCGGGCTGTGCCCTGCTGAGTCCCTAAGGAGCAAAGCGGCTCCATGCCCTGCACGGGCCGGGACCCTCCCGGGGGCCTGCGGTTGCCCCACGTGGACCCTCCCGAGGCCTCCCTTTGCAGTGGGGGTGCCTCCCGGGAGGTCACATGCCCGAGAACTGGAGGAGTCACCTGACCCTTAGCTCAGCCCGCGTTCTCCCACCCGGAATGTGCCTCCTGGCGTGTCTGCCCTTCCAGAACCCAGAACAGGCCCTTCTGAGGTCCTGCCCCTGGTTTATCCCCTTTTCCTCTAGTCTAAAAGGTCCTGTGGGATAGAGGATGCCTTTGATGAATTCCCTGTTTAACCTGGGGAAGCAGTCTCCTGGGTGCTCATTTTTGTCTCGCTCAATTTGCAGGCAGGCAAGCTCTCCCGAGTAGCTGGCACACCCTGATTTTCTGGCGTGTTCGCTGTGCGTGAGGCCCGTGGCTGGGAGGCGGCGGCGGCCTCCCCCTCCACAGCGCTGGGGACAGCTGTGTTTGAAAGCCTCCTAATTGTTATTTATTCTGCCTGTAGATCTGCAGCCCCACACATGTGCGAGTAGGACTTGTGCGGGTCATCTCGCTCTGTTTTGATCAGAGTTGCTGTAAATAAGAGAGCCCGAATGCACTGTTTTCCAAACGCCAGGCTTTCACCGCAAGTCATTGTTTTCTCTTCTGACGCCCCTCCTCTCGCCTCCATTCATTTCTAGGAGGCTGAACTGAGAGTGGTAAACAAGTGACGCCTCTGGCCACTCCCTGAGGGGCTTTCCCCAGATCTGAGACCCCCGTCACTCCTCTCAACCCGAGCCGCTGCTTTCCTTATTCCTCGTAAAATCTCTTACAGCGTGGAGTTCACCATGTCCCAGACACTGTTCATGATTTTCTGCTTTGGTCTGCTTTTCCTCTAATAATTCCTGTCTTATTAATGGCATCCTTTTTATGACCCAAGCAAGAAGCCTTGGAGCCACATTTATCTCCTGTTTTTTTTAACCTTGCCTCCTGTGTTCGTTTGATTACCCCATGTTCTGGGATGTCTCTGGACTTTTTTCCTCTGTCAGTGCAGGTGGTAAGTTGGGCCCTTATTCTTCCGTTAATTCTTCTGCCTGGCCTTCTCTTACTCCAGGCCACTTCTCACTCCTTTGCCAAATGTTACGACCTCAGCAGAGCCCTTGCTGCCCCTTCCCCCGGCCCCCAGCCCTTTTCCCAGAAGATGCATTCATTCCCTTACTCTGGAGTCCCCTTTATTATTTTACTCTAATATGCATGACACTGGTCATTTTTTCTTTGCAGGTCTAGCTCTTCTGCTAGGTTAGGAGATTTTTGAGGGCTAGGACCCTTTTGGTGCTTAGAAACTTGTGGCTTAGAAACTACGCCAGCACAGAAACTCATGGCTAAATTTAATTGACTTGAATTTAGACAGTTATATGGAATAGAAGAGGAACCATTGAATGATGCTGATTATTTCTTGTTTGAGCTCTTCTTAGTCTTTTTTTTCTCTTCTCCTTTTGCCCCTCTTACTTAGGAAAAAAAGAAACACATAAAAGTTCCATTGCTGTAAAAACAATTCAAATACAGACTTTCTATATCTGCAAATAGAACAACCTGGTTGGGATATCAGTTCTGTCAAAACACAGTTTAATTAGCATTTGTTGACATTAAGGAACAAAAGAGAACCTCACGAGTAGCATTCGTAGAAGAAAGCTGGTGGTCTTGGAGCCTGGGTGCTCCGGTTCCAGCCTTGTTGCCACTTACTGCCTGAGTGACCTGGCAGGGCTATGGTGTCTTTTAGGTTCAGCTTTCTTCTCTGCAAGATGAGAATAATAATATCTATTGGACAATCGTGGTAATGGAAATTGGTATAACCTCTATGGAGAATAGTATGGGGGCTCCTTGAGAAACTTAAAACAGAATTACCGCATATCCTAGCATACCGTATATCCTATCCTTCCTGGGCATAAATCTGGAAAAAGCCATAATCCAAAAGTATTCATGCAACCCAGTGTTCACTGCAGCACTATTTATAATTTCCAAGACATGGAAGCAACCTGAATGCCCATTGACAGATGAATCGGTAAAGAAAATATTATTTATGTGTATATATGTGTGTATATATATAATGGAATGTTATTCAGCCATAAAAGAATGCAATAATGCTATTTGCAGCAACATGGATGGACCTAGAGATGATCATACTAGGTGAAGTAAGTCAGACTGAAAGAGACAAATGCCTCATTTAAGAATGTCCAGGATACTCATGACTCCCTCCCGTGTTTGGGTGATGTTGAATTAAGGGCATCCTTTCTGAAAACTTGGTAATTTAAATTTAGCAGTTTTGATTTTGAGGAATTTATTTTCATGTTGGTGTGAAGACAAGAAACAAGGTCTTCGTGGTATCATTGTATTTCTTGGGGTTTCTGCTGTATTTTCTCTCCGTTGCAGTCCTCTGTGGGGAGAGAGCCTTCTCTCCATAGCCACATGCTGGGCACACAGAGATGGCATGGTGCCTGGTTGGCACTGGGGTTTACGCAGGTAATCCAGAGCTTGTTTTTCCCTTGCACACATCTTTAAGATGTAGGAGAAACACATCTGAGGCATGAACTACAACTTAGTAGTTACAGATCAAGTCTGTAACCCGACGCTAACAGAAGGAAATAAGCTTACTCCGCTATCTTGGGTGTGCCAAGGAAAAGGAAAACTCCCTTTATTTTTCCTGTTCTTGTTTCCTTCAGTCTCTCCATTCATAGTTTCAGCAGTTTACCCATTCGTGTTTTAAAATTGTAACATGGGCTGTGAAAGCAGAAGCGGTAGGTAGCACTGCTTGGCCGACAAATTCAGAGCTCTGTTTCTCCTGCGAGGCGGCTGTCAGCACCACTCACCGACAGGAGAGCGTGCTGGCGTCTCAGGGCCCCAGCGAGATGGGTGTCCCCAGGCTGCCCCGCGGCGGAGGCTCATCCTGGGGTGGTCAGCGGGCAGGGCTGGGAGGGGGTTGGGCAGACAGAGGGAGAGGCCACGGCCGTCCCCCGGGGTTCCCGAGCCACCCAGCGAGGGCAGCCGCAACACGCCAACACCCGGCCCTGGGTGCTGGGCTCTGTTGGCGGAAAGGGGACTTGTGAAAGTCAGCCTTTGCGCTTCTTATGTGAAAAGTTCTGTGGGACATTCACACCTACTTCGGAGTCCCTTGGACTGCAGGGATCCAACCAGTCCATCCTAAAGAAAAGCAGCCCTGAATATTCACTGGAAGGACTGATGCTGAAGCTGAAGCTCCAATACTTTGGCCACCTGATGTGAAGAGCTAACTCACTGGAAAAGACCCTGATGCTGGGGAAGATTTAAGGCGGCAGGAGAAGGGGACAGCAGAGGATGAGATGGTTGGATGGCATCACCGACTCGATGGACATGAGTTTGAGCAAGCTCCAGGAGATAGTTGAGGACAGAGGCGCCTGTTGAAGTCCGTGGGGTAGCAAAGACTCAGACACGACTGAACGACTGAGCAACGCCATATCTACTTAAATAAAATCCAGCACAAGCTATCACTGAAACATGAAGTTTAAGTTACCAAAGCCAGACCGTGGGAGCTCACACGGAGGACCGTCTTCCTCCCCGTCCTGGCCCTGCTGCCCAGTTGCACCCACCCCGGTGTGTTCTCCTGGAGCGCACGCTTGGTGTGTGAGCCAGCACGCGTGTCCCCCTTAGAAACACAGCAGGCTCTTCTAGTGTCCTTCGTCACGTTGCTCTTTTCCGCGTCGCACTGTTATCCGATGTTTCCGAGTGAGTGTGTGTGCAAAGACTTTCTCACTCCAGCCCTGTGCTGTGCTGACGGATGCCTGATTTAATCAGTTTTCTCGTGGGGAACACTCGTTGCTTTTCCTCTTTGATTATCACCAGAGGTGCTAGTAGGAAGGGACTATTTTTAAAACTCTCTCCCTAGTTTGTGAAAACTGTCCCGTTATACAATGCACGCTCTTGATAGGATTAACACTTTGTCCTAGAAAAAGGAAGAGCAGGAGCCTTCTGGGATCTCTGGTTCCAAAACAACAAACGCAGTTGATAAAACTTACAGGGTTTGCCTTTGATGAAGATCCGAGAACCACACGGGTGGTCTGCCGGATGCACAGTGGTGGCCCGTGCCCAGAGTCGCGTACTCTCAGGCTGTGACTAAGGAGTTGTGAGCTGGTGGGCACACAGAGACGTCTGTGTCCTCCGAGGGCTGAGCAGTGGGCAGGGTGTCCCAAGCTACCTGCAGACCACGTGGCCTGCGGGGAAACCCTTCATTCCCACCCAGTGTGATCAGCTCAGTGACCAGACAACTGCCAGGCGAACGAGCAGTGGGCATTCTTGCTCCAATGTGGGAGGGGAGAGGGTCCCCGGAGGACGAGCCCGCGGCCCTGTGCCCCGAGGATGCCCTGGAGGAGGATGGGTCAGCTAAGGGGTGGAGCAGTGTGGTGATAGGAGAGGGAACAGCATGGGCGTGGGGACCGCCCGGCGTGTCGCCAGGCCTTCAGAGTGTGTTCTGGCGGGGTCACCAGGGGTCAGGAGAGCCACAGCTCTTTGAAGGACTAAGAAGCTTGGACTTCAGGCTGTGGGTGCCCTCGGAATGCTCTTTGCCAGGGGTATGAGGTTGCCCAATGCGTGTTTTTAAAATCTTCCAGCGGCCAGGGGAAGGGAGACTGACCTGGAAAGGGGCAGATGGAATTTAGGGAGTGGTTGGCATCGTGTGAGTGCAGCACGGCGGGGCCTGCACGAGGCTTCAGGTGGGAGGGTGGGCGTGGGGAGCCTGTTAGACTGTGGGGTCAGCAGGGGGCAGCCGGAGCAGGACGTGCTGAGACTCAGCCCCTGGTGGCTTAGTTAGAATGGTGAGCAGTGCATTTAATACATGCATCTTTACCAGTGTCTGACATTGTTTTTCTTGGATAAACCCTGGAAGCAGAACTGCTGAGTCAAAGGAAACAACATTTTAAAATCAAATTATCTCCGTGAAAGCTTTGCCTGTTTACAAGGACCGCTAGTAATGAGGGCCTCCCTGCTGGCTCAGTGGTAAAGAATCTGCCTGCTAACGCGGGAAGTGAGGGTTCGATCCCTGGTCAGGAAGATCCCGTGGAGGAGGAAATGGCACCCCCGTCTAGTATTCTTGCCTGGAGAACCCCAGGGACAGAGGAGCCTGGAGGGCTCCAGTCCAGGGGGCGCAGAGAGTCAGACAGGACTCTGTGACTAAAAACAAGGCAAGGAGGAAGCTGGGGTCCCCTCCAGCCTCGGCCTCACCAACAGTGTCTCTGTCCTTCTGAACTGACACCAGTTGCTTGGCAGAAAACGCCTGTCTTTTCTTGGTTTCATCTGTGTTTCCGTGAGTACTGGCAAGACGGAAGGTTTTTCATGTTTATTTTTCCACCAGCTGCACGTTCATGTTTTTGCTTATTTTTATCTTCAGCCATCTATCCTCTCCATTTTTATTTCTTCAGGTGCTGTGAATATGTCGTTGCTCCAGTCCTCTTTTCTGGTGTTTGCTGTGGTAGATCCCTGGTTTGCTGTGGCATCCTGCTAGTTTGTTATGGTGCTTACTTTTGTTTATATTGTTTTGTTGATGACGAAAGTTTTTCTAAAATGGAGTAAACTGTTCTGTTCATGCTTTCTGTCTCTTTTTTGTTTGTTTTTGGCCGTGTGGCTCATAGAGTCTTAGTTCCCTGGCCAGGGATTGAACCCAGACCTGGCAGTGAAAACACCAGGTCCTAACCTCTGGACTACTGGGAATTCCTGTGCTTTCTGTCTTTAGTTTAGTGCTGAGAGAGTGCGTCCTTGAACTTGGCTTATGTAAGTAGAGCGATTTGTATAAATATTCATGTCTGTGTTCACTTTTTACCTTTAAATCTTTAATCAGGATTTTTCTGGTGTAAGATGTGTTGTAGGAATCTACCTTTTTAGTTCCCAATAGTTTAAAAAAAAAAAGTAAAACACACACACACACACACACACACACTTTTTCTAAAACTGAAAATCAGGACACACACCTACCCTAAAAGAATTTTTATGCAGTTTGTGAGGGAAGGCAGTCTCAGAGATGAGATGTAGAGGTTTTTGAATTTCTAAGGTATTATACATGGTTAAAAACTATAGAACGTTTGAAATCAGTCTCTGGGAAAGTTCAGGTTGTAAATATTGCTCATGGTTTATGTGGTTGAAGCCTGCGTTTCACTGAAAGCTCAAAGTTCCTTCCTCTTTGAAACATTAATTTAAACATCGAAATGACTTTTCAAGTGGTTGGTGACTCTAATCTTTACACAATCATAAGTTCCTTTCTACGCAGAACATTTGAGACAGCCCCTTCTTTTGCCCACGGTAGAGGAAATCGGACCATAGCCAAAGACTGGGGAGTCTTAACCCACAGGGTTAAATGGAGCCTCAACAGAACTGCTTAAAAAAGAAAAGACTGGCTTAAAGCTCCGCCTTCAAAACACGAAGATCAGGGCATCTGGTCCCATCACTTCATGGCAAATAGACAGGGAATAATTGGAAAGTGACAAATTTTATTTTCTTTGTCTCCCAAATCACTGAAGATGGTGACTGCAGCCATGAAATTAAAAGATGCTTGCTCCTTGGAAAAAAAGCTTTGACAAACCTAGACAGCCTGTTAAAAAGCAGAGACATCACTTTGCCGACAAAGGTCCATATAGTATAGTCAAAGCTATGGTTTTTCCAGTAGTCATGTATGGATATGAGAGTTGGACCATAAAGAAGACTGAGCACCAGAGATCTGATGCTTTTGAACTGTGGTGTTGGACAAGACTCTTGAGAGTTCCTTGGACAGCAAGGAGATCCAGCCAGTCAATCCTAAAGGAGATCAGTCCTGAATATTCATTGGAAGGACTGATGCTGAAGCTGAAACTCCAATACTTTGGCCACCTGATGCGAAGAGCTGACTCGTTTGAAAAGACTCTGATGCTAGGAAAGACTGAAGGCAGGAGGAAAAGGGGATGACGGAGGATGAGATGGTTCGATGGTCTCACCGACTCGATGGACGTGAGCTTGAGTGAACTCCGAGAGTTGGTGATGGACAGGGAGGCCTGGCGTGCTGCAGTCCATGGGGTCGCAAAGAGTCGGACACGACTGAGCGACTGAACACCACCACCACCCCAACAGAACTGCAGAAGTCTCTGGAAATAAAATGCCACAGCCCCTTACATTTATCATCTTGGCAGCAAGGCAAACATTTTCTGAACTTTTAGAAATAATTTAGGTGCCTAATGGAATTCTAAATATTTAAATTTATTTTGTTTTAAAATTCTGGAGCTTGATGGGTCTTTTTCCTAAGAGAGAGCACTGTCCTGGTCTGGCTGTTTAGGAGAGATCTCGAGACGAGTCTGAGGATGGGACTGTCTGTTGACATGTGCTTGGCCTGGGCTGCATTGTCCACTTCAGCCTGTGCTCCTGGCTCCCTGGCGAAGCCTGGCTTCTCAGTAAACGCTCTTTGCAAGGGCCCGAGGTGGGCTTCCATGGCTTTAGGCCACCCAGAGTGCCATGTGTATCTGTTTGATAAACTCTGTGGTTTGTCTGTTCTCTGTGTTTTTGCTAACTTGTTGTAAAAAAAAAAGAAAGAAAAGCAAGCAAGCAAACATACTATGTTAAGTGTTTTTCATTTTGCTTGAGTTTATGGAAAATGTAATTGCATTTCTAAAACAACAAAAGATTGTTTCTCTGAGGAGATTGTGGGGGGCATTTAGTCTTTTTTTTTTTTTCAAGGCTGTGAATATTAACTATGAAGATGGATATATGATCTTGTGAGGACGTTTATTTCAGCAGGCTAAACAGTGTTTGTTCCCAGAGCAGGGCTGTAGCTGCTGACGCTGGGGTGTCAGAGGCTGGGAGGGGCTGAGGTTCGAGGCGTCGTTTTGCTCCTTGGACATGGGTTTCTGTGTTGTCCAGGTGTCGGTCCTGACCGTTCACCTTACCTTTGCCGTTCGGGGTTTCCAGACTCAGCATCCTTGGCAGTTGGGCTGGATGGTTCTTTGTTGCGAGGGGTGTCCTTTGCCTCCTGGGATGTTTACAGCACCCTCAGGCCCTCCTCCCTAGATGCCAGCGCTCCCCTCCCTCCCCAGCCCGACAGTTGAACGTCACCGTGTGCCTTGTGGAGTGGGTCTCCGGGGCCTGTGATCCCCGTGAGAGAGGCCAGCACACAGGTTTGCCTTTTGCACGGAGTGCTTTCAAGTCGAACGGTTATCTTCAGGGCAGTACGGGGTCCTGGGAGGCACCTTTCCGTAGCTTCAGTGGAACATCAGTGACCTTTCGCGGCCCTGCAGTTCAGTCCCTGAATGTGTTATGTTGCAGATGAGGCCCGTGAGCTGAGGGGTGGGTGGAGGCTCTGGGGGCTTGTTTTCTAGAAACGCTGATCTGAGGCAGGTGTCCTTCGACGCCGGCTGAAGGTGGGAATCACACGGTGCTCCTGTGGTGGTTAAACTTGGTTCTTTGCTGCACTCGTGGCGTCAGTCACGAGAGCAGGAGGCTCCTTTCCTGAATACCTGCCTACCCTTCTGGGCTGTGCGGGGTGTTCAGGTTCTGGCCTTCTGTGGACGGCTGACCTACTGCGATGAAACGTCTGCCCGCTGGGGAAAATCCGGAAAGTCAGACAAAGCTGGCAACCAGCCCGTACCTGACCGCGTGATTTAAGGGCTACGAGGTCCGCACTCAGCCAGGGCTTGGTGGCCTGCGTTTTCCTCACACGTGCTTCAGCTCCCCTCTCACTGTGGCCGATTTTTAAAGCTGCTTCCTTCTCAAATTCACACTGACGGGACCGTACGGATCAAACAAAAGGCAGAAGAGCTGGGCCACAGGCTCAGTCTCTGACAGAGAATGCTGTACTTGCGTTACGTTTGGATAATGAGTTATGGTTTTCTATTGGGTTTTTCTTAATAAAGCAATAATTACTTCATGAAAAATTGGTCTGAAAGGTGGCCATTGATGTGTAATTTTATGTTTCACATTGAAATTTACTTGTCTTACATCATTTTTAGTATTTCTTTCAAGCATAACTGCCTAGATAATGCAATTATGTTAACTCATTGCTAAATGTATTTTTATTCATTACATGACTGGAGTGAATGACAAATCTCTTGCCAAAAGCATTGCTTTGCTTATACTGGACAAGCAGTTAATCATGTTTGGATCTGCTTTTTTAAACAAAGTTTTGATGATACTGTAAAGCTTCTTGATAATTAGAAGAAGGTGAGCTATTGCTGCACTGAGTAAGGTGCCCGTTAACGCATTTTAAAGGACTAAGGAATAATAATTAGAACTTAGAATCACAGTCAACTCTCAGTGATCACTTCAAGGATCACTGCTAACAGAGTGAAGAGGTGTTACAGAAAATAAGAAGCGTTGGAAAGAAATGCAGGAGACCTGGCCGCCCTCAGCCTCTCTCTCCAGACCTAATGTTTCATCTATGGCCGCAGGGGCCTGGCCCGTGGAAGGGGAACCGCAGCCTCAGGTTAGGGATCCACTTTGGAGGACAGCGCACGCGCCGTTTTTTTTCCTCCCGCCCAGCAGATTCCGATCGGCCCTTGTCAGAATGCACATCTGTCTGGACCCCAGAAACAGGCACCCGTTGTTTGTTCCGTAAAGCAGAGGTACATTTAGAAGCATTTACTGAGGCTGACCCCAGGGTCGGGCGTGGCTGGATGCCTCCTAGGAAACGTGGGGAACAGGAGATGGCTTCCAGGCCCTTCTCCCTGGCCCTCTTTTCCTTCTGTTAATGCCTCACCCAGGCATGAGTATTCTCTGTTTGAGGATCTGCATTCAGTTTATGGCTTTCAAGAAAGGGAGACAGCTAACACCATCGCTCTAAAGATTAGAGAGAAAGAATCCAGAAATGTGACGACCGTGTGTACAAGCGTTTGAGGGATGATATTAGCCCTGTCTCTAACTTACTCAGTGTAAAAAGCTTGTGTGTAGCTAGCTAGCTGTATAGTTTGTTTGAATCATCTGACCTTGTCTCTGTCTAAATATAGACATTTCAGGAATACAGCCAATCCATGCTTTCTGTTCTGACCTCCTGAAAATCAACCAGAGCCCATACGTGCTTGTATGCTAGAAGTGTGCGTCTCTGTGTAGACAGGACGTAGAGTGAAGGGTGGTCACACACTCTTTGTGGTCATGTCTTCTTTTAGGACAGTAGACTAATAGCTGTTGGAGTCTGGATAGATTTAAACTCCGAGTGTTGATAGTCTTCCAGAGTTTCTAGATCTGTTGATTCAGAAACAAATGTAACTCTTTAACCTGTGGATTTTTATTTTTCAGTGCTTATCTTAGAGAAGTCTGTTGGTTGAATTTATTTCAGAGAAGGTCACAGGCTTGAGCTTTGTACCCAGGACTTAGCTTTGCAGATTCCACGATGGCATTGTACTGCCTCCAAAGAGATGGTCTCCAGGGGGCCGTGTTCAAAGACGGCATCCTCTCAGCTCACAGATATCTGTGAGTGTCTGATGTGTTGGGTGCACACCAGGAAATAAGAGAAAGCATAAACATGTGAGTAAATGGGAAAACCATCAGATAAGGCCCACGCATTGTTAAAATTGAGTGAAGCCATCAAAAGATAGTTATTTCTGGAATGAAATCAATAAAGATGGATTAGGCCTCAGCGGGACGAGAATGGTGGTAGAATTGTAGAGCGTCCGAACGCACGAAGGCCCAGGATGTCATTGCATTCACATTACACAGAGTATCAGGGACCGTTTACATGAGAGCGATGTTGTCATGATTTCCACCCTGCTTCCCTGCAAAGTGGCATATTTCAGAAAACCTCAGGAAAATGTTTGCTCGCAGACATTATAGAGGAAGAAGGAACTGCAGGGCGGCGGGGAGCTGATGGCACACCCGGGCCTGCAGGTAGTGGGTGGCACCTGAGTCCTTTGCTCTAAAGAAAAGGATTCATGCTATCTAAGCAAGAAATTCTGTATTTGAGACTCACAAAACCCCAAGTGAGCGGGATTTGAGGGAAACCAGAGAGGGTAGGAAAGGACTCAGTAAATGAGAGGGAACATCTGGATTACTTTCCTGTGCGAAGGACCCAGGCATGCCCCTCCCCCAGCCTCGGAGGGGGGCGTCGGGGGAGGAGAGAGCCCCTCCCCCAGGACCACCGCCTCCCGCCCCTGTTGTCCCCCCGACCTCCCCTCACCTTCCAGGGCTTTATCTGGACGGGCTTTCCTTGCAGCCCTCAAGCACACCGGCCTTGCTCACACGGTACACCAGCCTTTTCTGCGGGGCGGCAGCCCCTGTGTGCTTCCCTCCTTGTCACATTTGTGACAAAAGGAGTCTGCTCTCTGCTCTCACAGTCTCACTTCCTGTGTCCCCCCCACAGCTGGGTCATCCCGTGTTTGCTTTTGCAGAGGCTGCAACTAAGTTTCACTAATTCAGTCCTTAAAATAAAATAGGTCTCCGGGTGAGGCTGGCACAGCTTTGAATACTGGCTCAGAACCCAGCAAAATGTTTGAAATACAGACTTGTCACACTGTAACTCAGTAAAGAATCCGCCTGCCATGCAGGAGACCCGGCTTCAGTCCCTGGGTGGGAAGATCCCCTGGAGGAGGGCAATGGCAACCCACTGCAGCATTCTTGCCTGGAGAATCCCATGGACAGAGGAGCCTGGTGGGCTACAGTCCACAGGGTCGCAGAGTCGGATGCAACTGAGCGACTGAGCTCACCTGGCTCACAGAAATTGTGTTTCTGTTTCCCCCGTGGATTTTGAGTCCTTTTAAGAGCAAACCTGTTCTTAACTTTTTAGCCGTGATGTTTCGCAAAGTATGTCGTCAAATAGAAAGCTTGTCTCCTGGAATCTCAAAGAAGCGAGGGTGATGGGAAATAGTGGAGCACCTGGGTTCCCAGGATGAAACCAATGGTTGTGTGAATAGTTGCTTTCCAAAATCTAACTAGGTTACTGACCCTGGGCCCCCGTCCATGGACCAGTCCACCCCTGGGTGGGAAGCCTCCTGTGAGAGCCCGCAGCGGAGGTGCCGCGGCCCCTGTCCACACGCCTGCGAGCAGACGCTCGGTGGTTCGGGGGGGAACGTGGCTCTTTCCTCTCTTTAGAGAAGCGGGCTTCTTACCGCATCAGGATGTGGAAGGGCTTCCCTGCGGCCGGGATGCGAGAGGAGGAGAGGGCCGCCGGGTGGAAGGGTCCACAGTCTTCCCAGTGCGGTTTCCGTTGGTCGACCAGGAAGCCCGCCCCAGGAGCGGGGTGCGTCCCCCACCCGGGGCCCTGGGGCCTCCATCTGCCCCCTGCCTTCCCTGGTGCCTTCCTCGCCTGGCAGGGCCCGCTCACTGCGCTATAACACGCGCCCCCGGCACCCTGCTCGGTTGTCCTGTTCTCTTTCTCAGGGACCCTTTTCTTCCCACTTCCATATTCGTTTTCAGTGTTTTCACCGCTTCCTCTCCAATTTTCAGTCCGTGGGGTCGCACAGAGTCAGACACCACTGAGGGACTTCACTCTCTTTTCCTTTCTCCTGTTTTCACCAGCTGACTTCCTCCTCTGCATTTTTTTCTTCCCCGTTTTATCCCATGCCTGCCCTCCACCTCCTCAAAAGCAAGGAATAAAAGAAACAGCGTTCACAGAACTTGGGAAAGAGCGATGTTATCAGATGACAATCCAGGTCACCGGGGCGCCTCCTCTTAAGACAGGGAGAGGAGTTCGTGACAGTGCCGCAGGCCACGTGTTAAAATCGGCAGCGGTCCTGGGCCGGCGCGCCTTGCGTACCTTGGTCGTCGTGGCGCTTAGCCGGGCGCGTGCACGGAAGGGTGAGCTCAGTGAGGAGTGCCGGCCAGCGCGCCGCGCGCGGGGCTCGGATGGCTTTTGGACTGCCTTAGCCCTGAGCGTTTCCCCTGATTCCCGGTTCACGCCCTTCGCTGCCTCCTTTTAAACGGTATCCTTGGTGCTTTTCTTTATAATCCTCGAATGACTTTGATAAATGGCCATCTTGACATGTGATATTTTAATAAAAGACTGGCTGAGTAATACACTTGCCCCTTGTTGAGGTCAGACACTTCATTTGGGGAGAGTTGATTCTCTGAGTCTGAGTGAGTGGGAAACTGTGAGCGGGCTCACCCTCTGTGCCAGCTGTCAGATGCCTCCTGTGCCAAGTCACCTCTGGGGCTTGCTCTGGGGGTTGTCAGAGGTGCCCAAGAGAAGTGATTCCCGGGAGGCGAGGACGCCAGCCTGTCCCGAGAGCCCTTGAGCTTGGGGGAAGGTTGAACAAGTGTAGGTAAAAACTTTTTCTCCGTTGCTGATACTGTTGCATTACTGTTTTCCTGATTTTACAAACAATGCGTATTTACTATAGAAAAAATCACAGTAGAGAAATTTACTAAAGAAAGTGAAAATAACCCAGTTTCTTACTATCCTTTTTTTGTGTGTATTCATCTATGTTTTTATGTATTAATTAAAAAAAAAAAAACACCCATGTAGCACAGATATGTGGGCTTCCCAGGTGGCCCAGCAGTGAGAAGCTGCCTGTCAATGCAGAAGATGTAGGAGTTGTGGGTTCCATCCCTGGGTTGGGAAGATTCCCTGGAGAAGGAAATGCGACCCACTCCAGTTTTTTTTGCCTGGAGAATCCCATGGGCCGAGGAGCCTGACGTGCTACAGTCCATGAGCAAAGAGTTGGTTGCAAAGAGTCGGACATGACTGAGTGACTGAGTGCACGCATACACGTACACACACACACACACACACCCCTGTCCATGTAATTGGTGTGTAGCTCATCATTGTTTAATGGTTGCATGGTGTTTTATTGTAAGATTATTCCATGATTTTCTAACCAGCTACATTTATGTTGTTCCCACTATTTTTAGCATTATAAAATAGAGAATGTTCGAATTAAAGTCTCTTCTTGGGAGCTTGGACGGGACAGCAGGCTCAGCCGCCTTTTAGATCTGTGCGTGCTTCTCCAGTGTGGAGCGGAGCTTGTTGAACTCTTGCCATACTCAGGTTGGTTTTGATCATATCGATGGTTTCCTGCCGGCCCGTGTGGCTTTCTGTGGCAGACGAGTGCAGATAGCTGTCGGGTACGCCTGCTGCACTCAGGGTGCTGGAACCCAAGCCCCTTTTATTCACCTTGCTATCTGAGTGACTTGGTGCCTGTCCCGTCGCCTTGTCAGGGCTTGGCTTCCTGACTTGTGAGTGGGGATGGTAATCCTGGCATTACAGGGCTTCAGTGAGGGTTCAGCAAAGCAGTGAGCACAGAGTGCTTAGTGTGGCGCCTCACGTGTGCTGAGCACCAGTTCACGTTAGCTGTCCTTCCTACGAAGGTCGCCGTCCAGGCGGATGTCCGCCACTCATGCCCGCCTCTCAGTGTCTTTCAGTAGCGGGCTCAGGTGGCGCTCCGGTGATCCGGCCGAAAGCCTTGGTGCCCTCAACACCACGTGTGTCTACCCAAAACAGGCATGGTTGGATGGCATCACCAACTCAGTGGACATGAGTCTGAGCAAACTCCGGGCGATGGTGAAGGACAGGGAAGCCTTGCATGCCCCGGTCCACAGGGTCACAGAGTCAGACACGACCGAGTGACTGAACAACGCAAAATAGGTTTGTTGAAGTCTTAAGCCCCCCATGCCTCAGACTGTGACTGTATTTGGAGGTAGGGTTTTAAAAGAGCTGGTTAAGGTTAAGTGAGGTGATTGCTATGGGCTCCAATTTCAGTAGGACCGCTGTTCCCATGAGGGGAGCCCACGTGATGGCAGAGAGGGCACACAGTGTCCCCAGGACAAGGAGGGAGGCCACGGGTCAGCACCTCGGCCTCAGCCTGCCAGCTCCCTGAGCCGTGAGAAAAGGGATCGGTGTTGTCTGAGCCGCGGCCTGCAGCGCTTGTTACGGTGGTCCAGGCAAACACACGCAGCAGCTCTCCTCCTCCTGCGTCCCCCACTCAGTCCATTAGAGAACCCCGCTCCCCGCGCCCCTCCAGAGCACGTTGACCTCTGACCACTAGTCCCCTTCACTGCCTTCATCTGGGTCCCTGCCCGCACGTCTCCAGCCTGGCTTGTCCCAGCAGCCGGAGGGTGTGGTCAGGCACACCCCAGCGCTCATTTTCCTTATGTTCAGCTCGTGCAGAATCATGTCAAAGCTGTGGTTTCTCCAGTGGTTATGTATGGATGTGAGAGCTGGACTATAAAGAAAGCTGAGCACTGAAGAATTGATGCCTTTGAACTGTGGTGTTGGAGAAGACTCTTGCAAGGAGATCCAACCACTCCATCTTAAAGGAGATCAGTCCTGGGTGTTCATTGGAAGGACTGATGCTGAAGCTGAAACTCCAATACTTTGGCCATCTGATGGGAAGAACTGACTCATTTGAAAAGACTCTGATGCTGGGAAAGATTGAGGGCAGGAGGAGAAGGGGATGACAGAGGATGAGATGGTTGGATGGCATCACCAACTCACTGTACATGAGTTTGAGTAAACTCTGGGATTTGGTGATGGACAGGGAGGCCTGGTGTGCTGCAGTCCATGGGGTCACAAAGAGTCTTACACGACTGAGCGACTGAACTGAACTGAATGCAGAATCAGAGCTCAAATCCACAATGTGGTCCAGCAGTGATCTGGCCGCTGGTCACCTCCAGCCTTTCCTCCAGCGATTCTCCAGCTCCATCTCCTCAGCACCCTGTGCTCCCAGCCCCTGCTGGTCCTGCCGCAGGCACGGCTGTGCTCCCCTCGGCCTGGAGCACCCCTCCTGCAGACGTCTGGGTGCACAGCCGCACCTCCTTCAAGTCTTGGCTCAGACACCGTCTTCTCAGTGAGGCTCTTACCAGCATCTGTCTGTCCCCTACCCGTGGCCTCCTGTTCCCCTGTCTTGTTTTATTTTCTCCATCATACTCATAATCATCTCACTGCTGTGTAGTGGGCTCATACTTTTAAGTATTGTGCTGTGGTTGTTGAACATCTCCTGGGTTCACCACTCAGAGGTTGTAACTGCGGGCACCGAGAAGAGCTCCTCAGTCCCGGGTCAGGGTGCCCAGCGGGGCCTCCCAGGCACACAGTTGCTGAACAGCTGCGTGCATCAGAGCGCTCACACAGACGAAGGCTTTCCGGCCCCGACCACAGCCTTGTACTCTGGGCACGTGGTCCGGCTTCCTGCGTGGGAGGGGCCTTTCTGACCCTGGCTGTTTCCGCCCCCGCAGCCCTGCTCCCTCCCGCCCTCACCCTGGACCCCTTGGTTGGCAGTGGGCATCCCTGGGGAGCAGGGACCCCCTGCAGGTCAGGACCCCTGCAAGCAGAGGGGCCTCTGGGGGGATGGAGTGATGGAGAGTGAGGCTGGGACGCAGCAGGATTTGGGCAGAGGGTGAAGTAGGAGAGCTTCCCTGGAAGCTCTGGGTGCCAAATGTTGCTCATCTGGCTTCTAAGTGGGGCCTGGAGTGGCAGGACGTGGGGAGAAGAGTGGAGGCGGCCCTGAGCCCTGTGCCAGCCCCGGCTTCCCGGCTCTCGGGTCCCAGAGGCCTGGGGTGGCCCAGCTGGGGGTGTCTGGACCTTGCTCCTTTCTACCTGCCCTTGATTGAGGAAGAAGAGCAAAGAAAAAGCTAAAATCTTATTTTTTTAAAATGAATTCAGTTTATTTCTGTTTGGTTTACTTCATAGATTTCAGAGTGCTTTGCCCAGTTGAAAAGTTTTCTTTATCTTTTGGGCTGTGCTGGGTCTCCGTTGCCACACGCAGGGTCTAGTGCTCTAAATCAGGGACCCCCTGCACTGGGGGTGTGGGGATCTTAGCCCCTGAGCCACTGGGAAAGACCCTCCGCAGCGTTTGTGTGGCCTGCATACAGGATTTTAGCCACGCCAAGGGTCAGATAGGCCTGTCTGGGTCGCTCTGAGATCCTAAGCACTGTGTACCTTGGGAGAGAATGGATGAGGAGCTGCAGACAGATGACTTCCCCGGAAGCTCCGGGCATCACATGTTGCGCGTCTCACATCTAAGTGGGGCCTGGGGTGGCCGTTTCCCTTGGATTCCGTAGTCTTCTCTACGGCTCATGGAAGAGCCCAAATAGGTAATCAGTCCTGTCGTAGGTAAATGGATTTCACGTTTCTTCTTAGGCTATAACTCTTAAAAAGGATTAATAGCTTTTTTTCCCCTTCTGCCTCTTAATCAGATAATAATCAGGTAGTCTTTCTTTTATATTTTTTTCCCACATAGGAGGAGTAAGTGAACGAACGTAAGATTCAAGATTTTTTCTTACCGGTCACCCTTGTTTGTGGTGGGAGCTCAGACAAAATTGCTAGAATAGCAGCAAATAAAGTTTTCCTGAAACGGTCACCTTCAAGGGATTGGACCGCTTACCAGTGAGCTCCTTAGGAGAAGGGATGGCTCCTTTGTGTCTGGAAGCTCACAGAGCAAGTGAGGCTGACGGCGTAACAGTTTGTATTGAGCCAGGCAGGAGGCAGGGGCCGCCTGCAAAGTCTTCCGACGGCCTCATCTCACCTGTCTGGTGCCTTTGCCCTTTGGAAGGGCAATTCAGTGCATCCATGGGGAAGAAGTGCTTTAAAAAGCATAGTATCCTCTGCTTTTCAGTAGTTTTGACTCCTTTTATTTTATCATACCAAATAATTATTATAAAAATTCACTCCCAGTTAAAGTGTGAAGCATCTTTGCCACCAAAATGTTCATTACTGCTGTGATTGGAAAGATTTAAACAGCCTCCAGACCCCCGCCCTGCTACTGTTGGAGAGCCCTTTCACTCCGTTCTCATCGGAAAATTCTAATCAGTAAATTAATTGCCAGTCAAGGGTATTTCTCCAGTTAGAAAAATTCATTTCTTAAAATTTAACGTTTAAGAGAAGGTTAATATGAAAGCCAATTATGGTTAGTATGATACCAATGATTGTTTCCTGTTCATTATTGTTTTTGAAATGGCTCATTTGATTCATTAAGGATTACTTGCTTGGATGAATAAAGAAAAACATGTACTTTAATTGTCCTGCTTTCTAAATCATCCAGCATACATTTATATAGAATTTTCAGCCTTTTTTTTTTTTTTTTTATAAAAATAGAAGCATTTTGGGCCTTCCCTGGCAGTCCAGTGGTTAACACTCAGTGCTTCCAATACAGAATGCACAGGCTCAGTCCCTGGTTGGGGAACTAAGATCCTGTGTGTCGTGCAGCGAGACACAGAAAGAAAAAAAGAAAAAAGTAAAGAAATAAAATATTAATTTTTTTAAAGAAGCATTTTGACTCATACATGAATGTTCATAGCAGCGTTATTCATAATACTCAAAAAGTGAAAACAACCCAAATATTCATTAGTTGATGAATGGATAAATAAAATGGGTTCATCCATACCATGGAGTGTTGCTTAACAATGAAAAAAACATGAAGTAGTGGTACATGCTATATGTAGATGAACACTGAAAACATTACATGTTAAGTGAAAGAGCCAGTTACAAAAGGCTGCATACTTATGATTCCAGAGGGCACATCACTTTGATTCTCAGCTGTTGCCATCTTTGAAAGCCTTGCGTTTTTGTTTTGCACTGGACCCCCCAGATTATCTAGTTAGTCCTGCTGATACGTTAGTTTAGCTTCAAGCCTTTAATTACTCTGGAATCTGTGTGTGTGTGTCACTTGGGTCAAGAAGAAACTTTATTATTTTTTGTGCTTTTTGCAAATGGAAAACCAATTATTACAGCAGTGTTTGTTGAGTAGTTAATCCTCTTTCCATGATTTAGAATGCCACTTTTATTATATTTTGAATTCCCTTGTATTCATCAGATTGTCTCTCAAGTATATGTTCTTGTCTATGAATCTGGTCATCAATTCCTGCACCAATATCATGCTGTTTTAATCACTATGTATTCACAATGGGTTATATATATATGTGTGTGTGTGTGTGTGTATAGCAGTAGGGTAAGACGTGTTCTTTCTTTTTAAGATTGCCTTGTGCTTGCTTTGGTAGCACATATTCTAAAATTGGAATGATACAGAGAAGATTAGCATGGTCCCTGAGCAAAGATGACATGCAAATCTGTGAAGCATTTCATATTTGTCTTAACGTTAAAAAAAAGATTGCCTCAACTATCTTGTATGTTTATTCATTTGCTTTAATTATTTGTATCAGCATGTCAGATTTCTTGTAAATTCCATTTGGTATTTTTTTAAGGATTTTATTAAATTTATAAATAATTTGGGGCAAAGTTAAAGTCTCTATGGGTTTCCCTGGTGGCTCAGCTGGTGAAGAATCCGCCTGCAATGCGGGAGACCTGGGTTCGATCCCTGGGTTGGGAAGATTCCCTGGAGAAAGGAACGGCTACCCACTCCAGTATTCTGGCCTGGAGAATCCCATGGACTGTATAGTCCAGGGGGTCGCAGAGTTGGACATGACTGAGAGACTCTCACTTTCACTTTCAAAGTCTCTGTACCATTGAGTCTTCCCACCCAGGGACAAGCTACGTCTCTGTTTTAATTCTCTATATCCTTTAGTAAAGTTTTATTTTCTTCGCAACAGTCTTGTATGTCAGGCATTTTCAAATGGGCTTATTTCTAAGTCTTTCTAATTGATCATTGCTAATGTACACAAAAGATGATAATTTCTGTTTTTGATCTTGTATTTGGCATCCTTGCTGGCTGGCATCTTTATAGATCTCATAGTTTGCTGGTTGGTTCTCTTGCCTCTCCATGCAGACATTTAAAAGATCTGCAGATAAAGACTGTTGTGTGTCTTTTTTCACTGGTGTATGTCTTACGTGGGGGCCCCCAGGTGGCTCACTGGTAAAGAAACAGCATGCTAACGCAGAAGACACAGGTTCAGTTCCTAGGTAAGCAAGATCCCCTGGAGAAGGAAATGGCAACCCATTCCAGTGTTATTTCCTGGGAATCCCATGGACAGAGGAGCCTGGTGTGCTACAGTTCATGGGGTCACAAAGAGTTAGACATGACATAGCAACTAAACAATAACAACAACATATATTGTTCTTTTTCCCGTGATGCTGCTTTGGCCAGTACAAGTCATATTCTTCAATTGGGATGCTTCCAGCATTTCATCATTAAATAAAAAGTTTACCATTATTTTTTTGTAAATTCCTTTTTTCAGGCTAAGGAAAATTTCTATTTCTGGTTTGTTAAGAGTCTTACCATGAATGTGTTTTGCATTTTATCAAATCTTTTCTCTGTAATAATTAACAAATCTCATGATTTTTCTCTTGTATTTTATTAGTACAGTAATTATCTTCACAGAATTTTCTCTTACAAAACCACCATTGTATTTCTGGAATAAATTCGGCCTGTTCTTGATAAATTGACTAACCAGTATTTTATTTAGGGCTTTTGAACCTTTGTTTATAAGTGTGAACAATCTGTTGTTTTTGTTCTGGGTTGGTACTGTCTGGCTTGAGTATCAGGGTCATGTTAACCCATTCAGTACATGGAGCAGCCCCTCTATCTCCCTGCAATTAATGATCCTGTCCAAAGTGTCAAGAGTCCTGAATCTAAGAAAATTTCTGCTAGATTCAGAGAAGCAGCTGAGTGGCCTTCTGTTTTTCCCTTAAGATCCTGAATAGTTTATATACTATAAAATTTACCTATTATTTGAAAGTTTGGTATAATTCACCTAAAATGACCTGAGTTTGGTTCCTTTTCAAAGGCTAGATCTTTGACTACCTTTTTGATTTTTTTCTAGAATATTGATCTCAATGGTTTTCTTCTTTCTGAACTAATTGTAATAATTATATTTTTTTATAAAATTGTTTTTTTCATTTATTTCTAATTTATTCATATTAAATTGATTACATTTTTCTGGATTTAAAAAATAATAGTTATCTAGTTGTTGCTCAGTCACTAAGTCATGTCCAACTTTTTGCCACCCCACGGACTGCAGCATGCCAGGATTCCCTGTCCTTCACTATCTCCCAGAGTTTGCTCAGACTCATCTCTGTTAAGTCAGTGAGGCCATCCAACCATCTCATCCTCTGTCATCCCCTTCTCCTCCTGCACCCAATCTTTCCCAGCATCAGGGTCTTTTCCACTGAGTTGGCTCTTCACATCAAGTGGCCAAAGTATTGGAGCTTCAGCTTCAGCATCAGTCCTTCTAATAAATATTCAGGGTTGATTCCTTTAGGATTGACTGGTTTGCTCTCCTTTCATAGTAGTTATATTCTTTTTCTTTTTAAAACTCATTTTGACAAAGATTTGTTTCATTTGACCTTGAAAATTAGCAAGTTTGGGGCTTACTGATCAATTCTACTGTTTTTTGTTTATTTTCTTTGGATTCTGGTTTCTCATTCTTCCTCTCGGTTACCTTTATTAACTGCCCTTTCCTACGTTTATTTTGTTTGTCTTTCTCTAGTTTTTTGAATTGAAAATTTAGGTCACTTACTTCTCTACTGAAGTATTAGTTGATTTACGGTGTTGTATCAGTTTCTGGTGTATAGCAAAATGTACATATATATTTTTTAAGTTTTATATATATGTACACCCTTTTCTGATTTTTTATTATAGTTTATCGCATGATACTGAATATAGTGCCCTGTATTACACAGTGAATTCTCGCTGTTCAGCTGTTTTGTGTATAGTGGTGTGTATCTGTTAATCCCAAACTCCTAATTTGTCCCTCCCGCCTTTCCCGTTTGGTTATCTGCAAGTTTGTTTTCTGTGTCTGTGGGTTCGTTTCTCTCTTGTGTATATGTTCACTTGTATTATTTTGTAGATTGCACATTCGTATTTCTCTGTCTGGCTTCCTTCACTTGGTGTGACGGTCTCTGGGTCCACCCATGTTGCTGCAAATGGCAGCATCTCGCTTTTTGTGTGACCAGCTAGTATTCCTGCGCGCGCGCGTGTGTGTGTGTGTGTGTGTGCGATCTTCCTTATCCCCTTGTCCAGTCGTCTGTGATGGACATTAGACCGCGTCCATGTCCTAGACACCGTAAGTAGTGTGTGTGCGTGCGTGTGTGTGCGATCTCCCTTATCCCCTTGTCCAGCCGTCTGTGATGGACATTAGACTGCGTCCATGTCCTAGACACCGTAAGTAGTGTGCGTGTGTGTGTGTGTGTGTGCGTGTGCGTGTGTGTGCGTGCATGCGTGCGCGTTTGTGTGCGTGTGTGTGATCTCCCTTATCCCCTTGTCCAGCCGTCTGTGATGGACATTAGACTGCGTCCATGTCCTAGACACCGTAAGTAGTGTGCGTGTGTGTGCGTGTGCGTGTGCGTGTGTGTGCGTGCATGCGTGCGCGTTTGTGTGCATGTGTGTGATCTCCCTTATCCCCTTGTCCAGTCGTCTGTGATGGACGTTAGACCGTGTGCATGTCCTAGACACCGTAAGTAGTGTGCGTGTGTGTGTGCGTGTGCGTGTGCGTGTGTGTGCGTGTGTGTGCGATCTTCCTTATCCCCTCGTCCAGCCGTCTGTGATGGACGTTAGACCGCGTCCATGTCCTAGACACCGTAAGTAGTGTGCGTGTGCGTGTGTGTGCGTGTGTGTGCGATCTTCCTTATCCCCTTGTCCAGCCGTCTGTGGTGGACGTTAGACCGCGTCCATGTCCTAGACACCGTAAGTACTGCTGCCAGAAGCATGTGTGTTTTTGAATTAGCGCTTTCTCTGGCTATGTGCCCAGGAGTGGGATTGCAGGGTCATATGCTGGCTCTGTTTTTATTTCTAGGGAACCTCCATACTGGTCTCTGTACTCACTGCACCAATTTACGCTCCTACCAGCAGTGTGGGACGGCCCCTTCCTCCACACCCTCTCCAGCATGTACTGTTCGTAGACTTTTGATGCTGCCGTTCTGACTGGTGTGAGGGGTGCCTCACTGGAGTTTGTTCTGCATTTCTTTAATAATTAGCAATGTGGAGCATCTTTTCACATGCCTGTTTTGGCCACTTATGTTTATTATTCTTATTTTCTAAACAGGGAGTTAAGACAAAATTTTCCTAATATTGCTTTTCCAGCAGCTTGATGGTTTTATGGTTCGTTTTTAAGCAGTACTGTTTTGATTTTTTCCCTCTAACCTGGACGTTGTTTGCAAGCGTGTTTTAGAATTTCTACATGTATAGGATTCTTTTGCTTATACAAATTCGGTCAGATTATTTGGCCTGGATGTTTTCTGTGTTGAGAATGGTTTTGCGTGCTCCTTTGTGGTCTAATTCAGAATCATTTCTGTGAAGATAATAAAGACCAACACTTGTAAATGTTTATTCAGATGCTCTTGTCCCTGGTTTTCTGTCCTTGATTGATGGTTTCTGAGAAAACTATGGTAAAAGTCTTTCCATGATTACTGCTTTGTGAATCAAATATACTGGTATTCAAAGTTATGAACAATTTTGCAAAAATAAAAATGTACACATTTATAAACATGAATTTCAGCCCAGCCGTGGTGCCTGCCTTATCTAAGGAAGCGAGTCATCACCTACATGGATGGGGCTGGGTCTCCACACGAAGACAACCTAAGGAGTTAATGGCACAGAAACACTGCTCATCATCTTAAGACAAAGAATCTGCTCCAGCTCTCTGAGGAATCTCTCTAACCTCACAGAATACTCAGAGGTGTAGTCCAGTACATTTTTCTACATAATTTATAATAATGAAAAATCAGAAATAAAAATCCAATGGTAACTGTTAAATAATTTAAGACCTATTATGTGAGCTTTTAAAATCATATTCTTTAAAAGACTATTAAGTAGATAATCAACAAGGACCCTAATGTATACCAAGGGAAGTCTATCAACAGTCTGTAATAACCTATTTGGGAAAAGAATCCAAAGATGAATAGATACATGTATATGTGTGACTGAAAAAGATTCTGTATACCTACAACCCATACAGAATTGTAATCAATGTTACTCCAATAAAAAGTAGAAATTAGTTTAATTTAAAAAAGAAGGAGGGGACATATGTATACCTATGGCTGATTCATGTTGATGTATGGCAGAGACCAACATAATACTGTAAATTATCCTCCAATTAAAGATAAATTAACCCCAAAAAAGAGGTTGTGGAAACATTTTTTAAGATTATGGGGTTATTATTCCTGTTAATTTAATAAATCAACATATAAAATAGTATATATTATGATCACCTTTTGAGAAAAACAATACAGGTGCATTAAATACATGCCTAGAATAAAAGCATTGTCTCTTAAATGATGATATAATTTCATTTTATTCTTTATATTTGACTTTTTTCAAAAATTTTCCAATGATGATTTATGTAATAATAAGATATGTACCTTTGGAAGCATCTTTTTGCTCTCTCTGACATCAGCCCCCACCGTTACCCTCCACAGGCTGTGAGCTGACCTGCGGCAGGTCCCCAGCCCAGAGCCAGCCGAGCTCCCATAGCTTCTCTCCAGGGTCTCTGCCGTCTGATGGCGCTTCCTGGATGCCCCCGGAGTCAAGCCGCTCATCATCCAGCCGTCCCTTCTTCACTGTGATTCTGCTCTTAGCTCCTTTTCTGAAGCCTTTCCATTCTGTACCGTTTCTTAAGCACATTTTAGTTGTATTTTCCCAATTGTGCTTTTAGCTTCTTGAGGGTAGGAATACGTTTCATGCCCTCCTCTCTGGTGACATCTGTTATACAAAGTCTCAGTAACTCCTCACTTATTGAGTGATTGTTGGGCATCATAGCGTAGAACTTCAGGCAATCCAGTCGTCTGTAGTCAGTAAAATACCAGAAGTTTCTGCTAGTTAATGTGCCAGGGGCTTCCCGTTCTTGGGGTAGAGAACTGTTTTCTAGCTGGAATGCTTGTCATCAGAGCGTCTGCCTGCTTGTTTCAGGGGAGAGCCTGCCTTTTGTCTTGGGGTCACCTTCTAACATTTGCAGCAGAAACCCCTCCTGCTGTAGATGCTGTACTCAGAGAAGGCAGGTGCCGGAAGGGGCCTTAGCAGGAGTCTGGGCAGAACTTTCTCTCACAAGTGAAGCCAGCAGAAGTTTGGGGACAGCTTCTACCCCTCGCAGATGTCGGGGCTGGGACTGGAACCTGGTGTTCTCAGATCAGATCCAGAGCCCTTTCCGTGCGTCTGCGCGTGTTCCGCTCCTTTCTGCATTCGTGCAGCACGCCGGCGCGTGTCGGTGCCCGCAGAGCACATGGAAGGTAACAGACAACGAGCAGAGTCTGCTGGCCCGGGTAGACGCCTCGACGGCACGTGGAGGTGCCCCGGGACAGGCAGTGGAGGAAGCGCTTGTCGTCCGCGTTGTTTTCAGAAGGACGGGGTTTGAGGAGGCTTTAGGCCGAGGGACGGCACCAGGAGGGGGACGTCTGCAGATGTGGGTGCAGGACGTCCCTTTGAAGGTGTGTGAGGGCAACGGGGTCCGAGTGCAGGCAGGGGTGGTGGAGCCTCAGGGCAGACAGGGTGGCGTTTCCAACCAGACTGGCCTCGCAGGGGCACTGGAGCCTAGGTCTGTGTGCCCACCCGGCACCTCTCCTCCCTGGTGTGGGTGGTGAGGCCTTTGGCCGAGAGGAGGGTATGGAGAGTGGGTGAAGCTCCCTGGGGGCGCACGTGCTGACCCCCGGGCAGGAGAGAGGGGGGCAGGACGCAAGCCTGAGCAGCCCTCGTGGATGCCCAAGGAGGACCCCCAGCCGGTGGTCTGGGCTTTGCTGGGCAGGCGTCGGGCCTCCCGAGGCGGCTGTGTCCCGGTGCTCAGGGTCGGCTCCTGTGGGGAGGAGCCCGGGGCGACGAGTGTGGTGAGCGGCTCTGGTGCAGGGCTGGTCCAGAGGTCTGCGGTCCTGGGCTGGCCCCGGGCTGCGGGCTCCAGGCCCCGGGCCCTGGGTAGACAGCAGCGGTGCTGACTGAGTAGGTCCTTCCCCTTTTGCAGCAGTTGATCCAGAAGGAATAGAAGAGTAGACCGAAGGAGAGGAAGAGACGGGGTGTGAGTGAAGCCGCCGTGTTTGGAAGGGATTTGCTCTGAACTATGTGGCCAGTTGACTCAGCTCCAGGTGGAGCCCGAGGCCAGTAGGGATGTGCTCTAGAGGGGGCCCGGTCAGGGCGCGCGTCTCCGTTAGAGGGGGTCGGGTCAGGGCGCGCGTCTCCGTTAGAGGGGGCCCAGTCAGGGTGCGGGGGTCTCCGTTAGAAGGGGTCCGCTCAGGGCACCCGGTCAGGGCGCGGTGTCTCCGCCCGTGAGGACTTGCCCCGGTGGTGTGTGCCTGGGACCAGCGTTGGGTCCTCTGGATGCTCCCTGCTGTCCGCAGCAGCGTTGTCTAGGATCCAGCCCTCCCAGGACCTTCCGCGTTGGATCGTTCTTCAGTATGAATCGTTCAGCCAGTTGATTTTAATAAGCTGTAAATAATTAGTGCATAGAGTTAAAGGCCTGATCTACTCGTTGATCTTTTCATAACCCTCACCCTGCCCTCTGGCATTGCCTGCTACTGATCCCAGTCCACATTGTGAAGTTTCATGCAATGAAATGCACATGTGAAGAGAGCAAAAGCAATTAAAACTGCTTGGAAAAAAATAAAACCAGGAGCAATTAACACCTAAAGGATTTACTGGGACCTTTCTAAGCTGAAGAAACTGTGAAGAAGAGATTCGAAAAGCAGTGCCTCAGAGCAAATATTAAAATCTCCTTCTTCTTGATTCCTAAAGATAATTGGATCTAGTGGTAAAAAGTTAAGAATGTGTGTGTGTGTGATCACACGTGTACATGTTTGTATGTACATACATTTAAGTATTTGAGGCAATATATCTTACCAGACTTTGAAAAAAGAAACAGGCCATCCTAGTCATGAAGATGAAAAAATGGCCTGAGAGAAGGGGAAGCTGTGTATTATTAGTTCATGAATAGATAATAAAATGGCAGGTTCAAATCCTATGCTAGCAGCCTGTATATACCTGAGTAAGTACAGTGTGTCTGACTCTATGTTAAATTAATTTTTTTATTAATCATTTATTTGCCTTCTTGACTGAATTCTTTGAAAGTAGAGAGCAGTCTGATTTAACTGTGTCTCCAGCCTGTTCTCATAAAAGTGATCAAGTGAACCTGGATGCTAGGCTCCAAGGCCTGCATCACATATAGGGCAGGGGACGTGTTACTCCGCTTTATATTCCTAATGCCTAGCACTGTGCTCAAACGTTGTAGTTAGTCAACGAAAGTGTTTTGACATAAAGAACAAAAAAGCTTTAATATTTAAATTTACCCAGATGTAGTGAATGAATATTTTTAACTGTATCAAGTATTGGCAATTTCTGTATCTGTTACCTATTTTTAAATCATGTTTAAGATAATGAAAGGGGGGGAAGTGAGTCTAGAGAGTGTTGTTTCTGAAAACACTGAGGACCCTCCAGTGCGATCAGAAGGAGTCCCGTGGGATGAGAAGGGGCACAACCCAGCTGCTCCCGCTGCCGTCCGCGTTCCGTGTGACCTGGGGGCCGGTGAGGTTCATAGACCCATCACTCTGTGCGTTCTTCTTTAGGGCCAAATCTCTGCCCCCGAGCTGGACACTTGGGCACAGTTTCTAGCACTTACCTAGTGTCTCTAGGAGCTTAGAGTCCAGTGGGAGAGACAGGCATGCATCGTGGAATGAAACTATAAATATAAAATGATGATGACAGGTATCGAACAGGCGAGGTGCGTGGGACGGAGACAGTACATCATAAGAGAGTTGGACTTAACTCTGGAGATCCAGGAAGCGACCATTGTTTTGAAATCTGAAGACAGACCAGGAGTTACACTAGGCAGAGCTGGAGGAGAAGGAGGAGGTTTGCAGGCCAAGGTGGAGCCCAGGCCAGGCCCGTGGACTGCAGGTGGGAGGTGTCGGGGTGGGGGTGAGCCTGGGCCCTGCCGGCCCCTGGGGCCTCTTTAAGGCACGTCACCTCTCTCAGAGACAGAGGGAAACGGTGAGAAGTCTCGAGCAGGCGGCGTCCAGACCGCATCCACGGCCGTGGGGGCCGGCCCTGCTGTCTGGAGACAGAGTCGGCCTGCAGGGGAGGGCAGGGGCGGCTTGGAGCTGGACTTGAAGGATGGGGAAGGATGTCTGGGTCCGAGACTCTCCTGGGCTTCCAGCCCGGGGGAGCGCGGCGTTCACTGAGGAGCAGGCGTCGTTGTGGGACCAGCTGGCCCTGTCCTGGGGCTGAAGGACCCTTAGTCCACTGGGAAGAAGTGTCTGGAAGCAGCTGCACACGCAGGTCAGCTGTGTGGCCTCGGGCACTGCGGCTCTCTTCCCCAGATCGGGGTCGCCTGACCCCCGGTTCCCACGGGACTCTGTGCCTCTTGCTGCCGCCGCTGCTGAGAGCTCCTGTTTGGGGTTGCAGTTCTCTTTCTGAGCCTTGCGTTGTTTCCTCAGCGAGATCTAAATCCAGAAGTCCTGGCCCAGTAGCACTAAGATGTAATCACCTTGGAAGCTGCAGTTATGTCTCACTTCGCCTAACACATAGAAGAGGCTTATGGAGCAGTCTTGAGAGCTGTCCTCCCGGGACCCCCGGTGTGTGGGGAGGGGGGAAAGGGCGGGGTCTGCAGTGGGGCGCCCTCCCGGCTCCCGGGGCAGCCGCTGCCATCCAGCCCGGGTCACAGACCTCTAACGTGGGAAGGTCTGCTCACGCAGAGGAGGGGCGCTTGCCTCAGGAGGTCGGGCTGGTCAGGGGTCTGCGTGTGGAGGAGAATCAACCTGGGCGCTTAAGAGTGCTGCCTCCTTCCACGTCTCCAGGGACAAAACGTCCTGAGCCTCAGGTCACACCAGGGCACAGCGAGGGGGGTGGACTGGGTGGTCATGCAGACTTTCACAGGGCTGTTGGAGGCAGGCTCCGGGGGTCCTGTGGCCGCCCCTGAGTAATGAGGGGAGATGGAGGCCGGGATTTGCTCCCTCTATCCAGGCATCACTCGGTGCACAGCCGCCCAGATTTCAGCCCCTCGCTGTCCGTGCATTCGGCTCCTTAGCAGTATCCCGTATGCAGGATGCCGGCTGCTCACCGGGAACTTTCGTTGCAATTGTTCTGGACCCTGGTGAAGACCAGACTCCCAGGTCCTGGAGGTCGGCAGACGTGGCTTCCTGAACTGTCCACACTGGTGGGAATGTCCGAGAGGCCTGGGTTGGGGCCGTTTGTCAGAGGGGCTTCTCCGCCGTGTGAGGCTCCGACAAAGGCCTGTTCTGGAGTCCATGGAGCTTCCCCCAACCCTGGGGACGGGGTGGCTGGAGGCTGCACCCATAACAAAGGGGCTGCAGACTGGCTGGGCGATGACCAGGGTGACCGACGGGGAAAAGGAAGCCTGTGAATGGAGGTGCTCTGAGTGAGCAAGACAGGCTCTTGCAGGCACCGTGCCCTGGGCCAGGGGCCGCGGGCTTCTTCCAGACCCCACACCAGAGGGAAAGCCACCACCAGCCCCAGAGGGCCGGCTCTCCCCGGTCCAGGGTGGGGTGGCTCAGCTGCTGCAGGTAGGCTGGAGTGCCCGTGCCTCTCAGCGCCTCAGGCCCATCTTAGAATGAGCTGGTGGGGGAGTCCACTGGAGCCCTTCTGCCAAGGTGGTTCCATCCCAGACCAGAGTGGGAGGAGCCAGCTGGGCCTGTCACACAGCTGGGGAGGAACCGGTGGTTGTGAAAGAGGCCACGATTGTGTTACTGAGGGTTCCCCACAGAAACTAGAGAGCCTCGTGATGAAGGTGGAAGAGGAGACTGAAAATGCTGGCTTAAAACTCAGCATTCAGAAACTAAGATCATGGCATCCGGTCCCATCACTTCATGGCAAACAGATGTGGAAACAGTGGCTGACTTTATTTTTGGGGGCTCCAAAATCACTGTGGATGGTGACTGCAGCTATGAAATTAAAAGATGCTTGCTTCTTGGAAGAAAAGCTCTGACAAACCTAGACAGCATATTAAAAAGCAGAGATATCACTTTGCTAACAAAGGTCCATCTAGTCAAAGCTGTGGTTTTTCCAGGAGTCATGTATGGATGTGAGAGTTGGACTATAAAGAAAGCTGAGCACCGAAGAATTGATGCTTTTGAATTGTGGTGTTCGAGATGACTCTTGAGAGTCCCTTGGACTGCAAGGAGATCCAACCAGTCAATCCAAAGGAAATCAGTCCTGAATATTCATTGGAAGGACTGCTCTAAAGCTGAAACTCCAATACTTTGACCACCTGATGGGAAGAACTGACTCATTGGAAAAGACCCTGATGCTGGGAGGATTGGGGGCAGGAGGAGAAGGGGATGATAGAGGATGAGATGGTTGGATGGTATCATTGACTCTATGGATATGAGTTTGAGCAAGGTCCGGGAGATGATGGAGGACAGGGAACCTGGTGAACTGTAGTCCATGGGGTCGCAAAGAGTCCGACATGATTTAGTGACCGAACAACTCAGAGAAACAGGACCATTAGGTCATGTATATGAGAGAGAGAGACAGAGAGAGAGAATGAGAGATAGATTTTAAGGATCTGGCTTGAGCACTCATCAGGCTTGCCTTTTTGAAATCGTAGAAGCCGCCAGCTGCAGGCTGGAGACTCGGGAAGAGTTGATGTCTTGAGTCTGATGTCAGCTCTTCCACACTGCCATCTGGAGGCTGAATTCCCTGTTCTTGGGACACCTGTCTTTGCTCTTAAGGCCTCAACTGACCGATTGAGGCTCATCCGCATGAGAGGGGCTAATCTGCTGAACTTGAAGTCAACTGACTATAAGTGTCAATCACAGCCATACTAGCCTTTGACCAAACCTGTTCCACCCAAGTGAACACATTAATTGACAGTCAGTGTGATGCCCCAGAACATTGTCATCTCTCAAAGGAAGGCAGGTGGTTAAGGAACCGTTTCCCCTTCGACACAGGGTGGATGGTGGAGGAGACAAGCATGCTGCCCTCACTGTGGGGTTTGTCTGTCTCCGTCTCCCGCTGCTGCTTGAGCCTTGGATCTTCCACTGGCCTCACTGCAGCGGCACTGGGGGGTGGGGGTGGGGGCTGGCCTACCATAGATCACCCCCTCCTACCAATAAAAAGGCTTCTTTCACCGGTGGCAGGTAAGAGTCCCAGCCTCCTGGTTCCCGAGGGGCCGTGTAGAATCCGTGTTCGGTCGTCATGGTTACCCCATGGTGTCTGGTTTCTTGGTGCTCAGCCTCATCCGTGATGGGCATCATTTGTTCAAAAAGGTTTCACATCTTCCAAGCTCAAGATGTGAAACCACTGTACGAGGTATTAGAATAGCCACTGCACATGTATTTACTGAGTGAACAATTCCATTTCACTTTGTGTTGTATGTATTTTCTTTCTTGCCAGTTGGAGGGGAATGATTTCACACTGGTGTATCATGGAACACAGTCATGCGTGGTTCCTGAGATCATCTTTCTACCTAAGCTCTCGCTCTCGCCTCCCCAGCCTTCACTCCAGCTACGCGAACCAGTTGCCCCCACAGACGCCCGGAGAGACTTTCCACTCTTACAACGTTCGTTTCACCTGAAATGTCCTTTCCTGCCAGTTCTTTCCGCTTTTACCCTGTTCAGACCCGTGATTGAGTAGATGTGAGCTCAGAAGCCTCTCTGTATTCAGAGCATCACGGCCGCTTCATAGACCTCTCTTGCCGTACTTAGCATTTAGGTTTGTTTTCTTTTTTAAAAAGGTCCCCGTTTTCTTTTTAGTTGTGTGGCTGCGCTGGGTCGTAGCTGTGGCCTGCGGGACCTTTGGTCGTAGCTGCGCTCGCGGGGTCTTTGGTCGTAGCTGTGGCCTGTGGGACCTTCTGCTGCGGCATTCGGGATCTTTGGTCGTAGCTTCGGCATGCGGGGTCTTTGGTCGTAGCTGTGGCCTGCGGGACCTTCTGCCGCAGCCTGCAGACTCTTAGCTGTGGGACGTGGAATCCCGTTCCCTGCGTGCGTCCGTGCTCAGTCGCTTCAGTCGTGTCCGACTCTTTGCAGCCATGTGGACTGCAGCCCTCCGGGAGCCTCTGTCCATGGGGTTCTCCAGGCAAGAACACTGGAGTGGGTTGCCATGCCCTCCTTCGGGGGATCTTCCCAACCCAGGGATTGAACCCACGTCTCCTGCACTGCAGGCAGATTCTACTGTCTGAGCCACTGGTCAGCCATCTAGTTCCCTGACCAGGGAGCAAACGCAGGCCTGCTGCATTGGGAGTGTGGAGCCTTAGCCACTGGCCCACCAGGGAAGTCCCATCACTCTGCGTTTCTTCCAGCCTCTGTGTTGAAAGCTGTGTCTTGTTCCGTGTTGTCTGCTGTGTCCTGCTTGGTACCTGGCCGCCTGCAGGAGTCAGTGAAGCGGAATTCACCCTGGCCTTTAGCAGTCCTTGCATCGTGTCTGACCCGTGTGTTAGAAATCTATCCAGCCAGTGTGCTCCTATGTTGAGCTGATTATCCAGTTCCTGGATGAGCTCACACACTGCTTTTCTTCTTATATTTGGAATGGAGTGAAAGGAAGGAAGAAGGAATGAAGATCCTTCATTTTCTGTTGATAAGAAGCTTGTTATTCTTTAGTCACTAAGTAGTGTCTGATTCTTTGCAGCCCTGTGGACTGTATCCCGCCAGGCTCCTGCGTCCATGGGATTTCCCAGGCAAGAATACTGGCGTGGGTTGCCATTTCCTTCTCCAAGGGATGTTCCCAACCCAGGGATCAAACTGGCACCTCCTGCTTGGCAGGCAAATTCTCTACCACCGAGCCACCTGGCAAGCCCTTGATAAGGTAGTTGGCCGCAAAACCCCACTCACTGAAGGTTTAAAATGAATGGCTGCAAGACAGCTTAGAACTTTGTGACTTTTATCAGGGGGCCTCGTTTCCATGAACTCGAACCAGTCAGTTCTTGGTGCTCTGCCCTGGGGGCCGGGGACAGCGAGCTGAAGCTTCGTGTTTCCTGTGACTCTCGCTGAGCCGCCACCAGAAGCTCTTGGTTCAGCGGGATGAGAGGAGGCAGACGAGAGCGGATCTGACCGGGGGTGCAGGGGGCGCCTGCCTTCCTTTGCCACTCAGAACCTTTGGGTGCGGCCTGGGTGTCACCCCCAAAGGGAGGAGAGTGTCCTCACGGTGGAGGAGCCCTGCGGCATGGCGTTCTCGGGCTGGGACGACGTGAGGACAGCCTGACACGCTCATTCGTTTCCTCACCGCAGAGACGCTGGCGCGCGCACATGCCGGAGCACCCTGTGTCAACGCAACAGGCCCAGAATCCTAGCAGCACGTTTAAATGTTGGAAACGGATTGGAAATGACTCTCTTCACATTAGGAAGTTTTGTTGGCAGAGAGCAAAGCAGATTGTGCCCTTTGCCAAAGCACAGGAAGACTCGTGTGCAGGCTTCTTTTGCTCAGCCCTTGCTGTTCTGTTAGAACTCTTGGCTGATGCAGGATGCTCGCCCAGAGAGAGTAACTGTCAAGAAAACATGATTGGAAGCAATGATGAGTCTCATTTTTGGAGTGTTTGCTTTTTCACAGTCTTCAGCAGTATGTTGTTGCCCTGTTTACTTTGGGCTGGTATGCCTCTTGGACTATTATAAGCCCAAGTAGGAATTTATAAATTTGACTGTTATTTCAAAATCACCTGCTGATGTGACTTGTACACTATAGGGGCACAAGCCACATTGCTTTTGTGATTAAAAAGCCTAATTAAGTCTCAGACATGAACTCTTGTTTCGCTTAGTTTATATCAGTACTTTCCCCTCCTCCCAGGGGGTTTTGCAAATATGAACTCTTCTTTGGTTTAAACTACAACTTTGAAAACGTAAAACTTACCAAGCAGTTTTAACTATAGTCGTCATGATGTGTATTTGTTGGAGATACATTTGTTTAAGTAGTATAATACTGATAATGTGTAGATCAAGTAGCAAAACCAAAAAAGAAGCATGCTCCCTCCCACCAGTTTACTTTCCATTTTAATTTAAGCAAATTCTGTATCAGTTTTTTTTTTTTTAATAATATACTTTGAAGTTTTAGATTGAAGGTTTGGAAAAAGAAAGCCAACTGTAATCTCATAGCTAGAATTGTGACTCCATCTTCATTTTCACCTGGAGAGGGAAATGTCAGCCTACTCCAGTGTTCTTGCCTGGAGAATTCCATGGACAGAGGAGCCTGGTGGGCTGCAGTCCATGGGGTCACAGACAGTCGGACATGACTCAGTGACTAACACACTTCATTTTCACTGTCTGTGGAAAATGAGTAGTTTCTGTATTAGTGGGGCATCATATGGAAATTTAAAAAAGGAATGAAGTTTTCTATGAGCTTGGTTATTTGGTTCAAACGTGGGCACATCTGAAAGGTTTGTGTCTTGTTTGCAGCGTGGCCAGAGACCGTACTTGAACGCTAATTTAGTTGTGATTAACTTTTACGGTTTCTCTTTCCTGAGTAGGAAAGCAATTGCTCCAGTTTATTTCCCAGTGCTTTTTATGCAAGAAACACGTGATGAGTAGCATTTTGAATTTAGCTTCTGAACGTTTTTCTTAGCAGGCACTTTTGCTTGCTTCATTTTGTTGGGCAGTAAATATGAGTAACTCTGTGAATTGCCATTTGTAACTTTTCCATCCCCCAAATTTAGTATCTCACTACAGCAGTTATTCACTTCAGGTGTGTGGTGACATCTTGTCTTAACGTCTCTTTAGATGTTCTGTTTTCTTCACTCCAAGTTATCCTTTTATATTTTGCTGCAACCTTACGCCACTTCAGATGTGTAAGCAGACAGCGTGCACAGTTCTCAAAGCTTGTTTTCTGGTTAACACTTCCATCCCTGGAGGGGTGCAGAGGAACATCTGAGGCAGAGAACGCACTTGCTTTCGTGTTCATTAGAAAGTTCCAGCCCAGAATTGCTGCCTCAGCCTCTGTGGATCGAGGGGCTGCACTGCCTGCTAGATCCCCCCAGACAAAAACCAAGTCCCGTTCCGCACCGGTGCATTTCTGACTTCATCTGGCCTCTGGCCTCTTTTTCATTTAACCAGTTGATTGAGACTTCTGCAAGTTTTTAGGAACCATGATTTACCCTCTGAGGATTCCCTGAGTGCTTCTGAGCCACGGCGTGCACAGGGCTCACCACTCTTGTTTCCTCTTCCTAGTTTGGGGTGGAAGAGGTGGTGTATATCATCACAAATGCAGCAGTCGGGACCTACTGCCTTTATCAAAACCCAGGAGTGTGGCCCAAAGTCAAGGCAGAAGCACATACTTCTGGGCAGAGGGTTTTCCAGCGTCTGGAACTGACGAGCAGGTGTCAGGAGCAGAGCCTGGGGCAGCCTGGCCAAGCCCGCCAGCTGTAATTTACTCGCTACCTGTGAGCCCCTTGGCGTAGGAAAAAGTGATTTCCTTTACCAGTAAAGTCGATGGCCCTGCCTCAGTGACAAGCTTTCCCCCTTCCCTTTGCTCGGAGGACAGAGGCTACTCCAGGCTCTGTGTTCTCTTATTAGAAAACTGAAAAACTCAACCAAAAAGAAGAAAGCCACAGTGGAGTTTTCTAAAAATGAAATCCACCCTTCCTCCTTCAATGAGAAAAATTAACTTCCTTTAATCTGGGAATGTATTTTTAGTTCTGTCTTCACCCGTTTCTGCATTTCTGTATTCTGTATAGATACTAATCTGATAACCTACCATTAGTGGGCCTTTTGAGTTATTTTTCCATTGCAGTGCATTTTTTTTAATGTCTTAAAATGTTTTGTATTCATTTAAAGATGGCACCTTAGAGAAGGGCATGGCAACCCAGTCCAGTATTCTTGCCTGGAGAATCACATGGAAAGAGGAGCTTGGTGGGCTACAGTCCATGGGGTTGCGAACAGTTGGACATGACTGACGCGGCTTAGCACATGCCAAGATGCCGAGAAGCATGTATTTAACAACATTTGAACAACAATCCCTCTAGGTCGCATCCCTCCCATTCAGCTGTTTCCACTGATGCATATTGCCTCCCAGGTGTCCTGTGTCTCTGTAACAGCCTAGATGCTGTGAGAGGATGCTTTTTGTTTGGTTCAGGGTTTGACTTGTCCGGATCCGGCCTCCAGTTCACCTCCTCTCCTTCGGATCTGCAGCACGCCCAGGCACGTTAAAAACAACGACTGTGACTTGCAGCCATGGTTCAAAGCAGAGCTAAGTGACTCCCGTGGAAATAAAACGGTCCACATGGAGTGAGAGCTTCAGTATCCTTAGGACTGTGCTCTAACCAAATGACGTGGCCCTTATTGTCCACCGCTGGCCACTCATTTTATCACGCTAGTAGGGACTCACCCGAGATGATTTTAATAGGGAGAGAGAAATTCTCATTGGGAAGACCTTTTCTACTTCATCCAGAAAAGCGTTCCAAAACATTTATAAGATATTATCTGAGCAAATTCTTATTTCTTAATTGACATGCGATATATCGAAGGCTTCTATGGCTTTCGTCACGTTTTCGAACATAATTACCTTGTACCTCATCATGGGTCAGCAGCAAGCTCCACTTCTTTTCCGTATAAGACACCGAGTCAACATCTGAAAGCTGTTTATGTTCAACCATTTAGGTAAATTGTTATTTACAGCCAAGACAGGAAATGGGATAATTCTATGGTTTCTGCCAAAAGCCATTTTCTTATTTCTTTTCATACTTACATGTATGGAGAGAGTTTCTTGTCTAATAATAACACCCCATAAGATGTTGAGACTTGTTTTTAAAAGAAATGAGGAATTGTATAAAGAACTGATTTGTTTTTCAAAATTATGATTTTTTTTTGAAGAAGCAATAAAGGTCTAATAAGTCTAAGAATAAAAGGAACTTACAGTAGCTATTTTAACTGGCTCTTCCTTTCTATTTCACCTATTGATTTTGCTTAGTAGACTTGTAATTGGTTGTAAAATTTGGAATTTGGGGGAAAAAAGGTTTTATTAAGTAATGCATCATTGCCCTGGGTTTTTTATTGTAAGGCTTTCCATGTGGGTGGGAGTGTTAGAGTTTGCTGTTTCTGTGTGACTGTTTTTGGGATTTACCTCTTTGGGCAAATCTACTTAGCTTCTGATCTCCATACATTAGAACATGAGAGCAACTTCAATCCATAATTGACATGAAAAGTCAGAAAGAAGAGGAGGATGTCATCAGTAAGGGAAAAGTGGATTATGATTTAAGAAACAGACCCACCCTGAGCAATTTTAGGCATAAAGAGATGGCCAAAAGGAGCTAAGATGAATGCTTTTGTGAAGCAGAGGGGCAGGTAAGTTCATTCCTGATTTTTGGACATAGGATTGTTTCTTTGGCAAAGATAACTTTTCATAGAATTTCTTTAGTTGCTTCTCTTCAGCAGAGAATGCAGTAACTTTGGCTGTAGGTATTTCAGTTGTCTTCCGTGCTGGTTCAGCTGGTAAAGAATCCGCTCACAATGTGGGAGGCCTGGGTTCGATCCCTGGGTTGGGAAGATCTGCTGGAGAAGGGATAGGCTACCCACCCCAGTATTCTTGGGCTTCCCTGGTAGCTCAGACGGTAGAGAAACCGCCTACAATGCAGGAGACCTGGGTTCGATCCCTGGGTTGGGAAGATCCCTTGGAGGAGGGAAAGGTTCCCCACTCCGGTGTTCTGGCCTGGAGAATCCCATGGACGTATAGACCATGAGGTGGCAAAGAGTCGGACGCGGCTGAGCGACATTCACTTTCAGGAAGCTTCTGTGGGCGTCCAGGCTGGGAATGGTGGCTGCCCTCCCGGTGCCCACAGCTCCCTGGGTGTGCCTCTCTGTCGCCTCTCGTCACAGGCTTTTGGATTGTCATTTCTGCCACCTCTACTGTAAGGATTTTAGTGTTGATGCTTCCATAGGACCTGGCTCCTGATACTTTGTTGAAGTAACTGAAAGCCAAAGTAGTGTTAAAAATACCCTTGGCAAGCACACTTTTTCACTGTTACACACCTGGAAACACTGAAGGGGGACCGCGAGGGAGACTTTGGGCCCAGGGCTCTCATCCCGTGTCCCTTGTCGCATATTTCCTTGGGGAGCTGAGTCTTACAGCCGCATCGGTGCTGAATTTGCGGACTCCACAGGGGGACGGTGTGAAAAGGGTTTCGGCTTGTTGGCTCTGCGTGGCCAGAGCTCGGGCCCTGCCCTGAGGCCTGCAGCAGCCGCTCTGCAGGGGCGGGAGGCACTTTCTGTGCCCGGAGAGGAGGCCCGGGGGGCTGCGTGGAGGTGGGGACGAGGCGCAGTGGGGGGAGGCGGGGGGAGGTGCGGGCCCTGCTCCAGCGGCAGCTCCTGAGGGCTCCGCGGAGGAGGCAGAGCTCCCAGCAACCCTGAGGGGCAGCGCTCAGTGCCCCTGGTCGCCCCTCAGGGACTCAGGCAGAGCAGACCAGAAACGGAGCTGACACCACGCGGTGTCCGTGATCAGCGCGGCCCTGCAGGGGTTGGCCCGAGCGGGCGGCCGGGCCAGGACTTGGGGTCCCTGACCCCTGAAGTGGGGTGTGTCCGACCGCAGGGAGAGGCACCGGGGCGCGCGGGGACCCGGGCAGGCTTCCGCCAGGCTGAGGAGGTCAGTGAGCCCGCAGGTCAGAGAGCGGTCAGGGGCAGCGGCGCGGAGCTGTGCCTTGGTCGCGGCAGAGAAGGGCCCTGAGTTTCTTCGTCGGAGGTAGAAGGCAGTCGCGTCCGCGTCTTGGAGCGGCTGTGGGCTTTGAACGAGGTGCCCATGTGACTCCCCAGCTCTGCGCCTTGCTCTGTGGTGTCCACCGCGACCGTTCCTTCCTGACCCTGCGGTTCTTCTGGAGGGAATCACCCCCGGGGGGACGGGCTCTCCCCTTCGGGGGCTTGAGCTTCTGTTTGAGGGCTGGTGGAACTGCTCTCACAGCTCCAGGGGCAGACCCGACAGTAACCTCACCATCGACCAAAAAGGGTCGTGTGTTAGGGACCCTCGGGCCAGGCCCCGGCTGGGGACAGGCTCTCAGGTTAGAACAGCCCTTTTTACATATAATTCCAAATCATTTCACATGGTTATTTAAGATGTTCCTCTGTCTCTTTGCTTCAAAGCCAGGGTGTCCCTTGAGTTTAGAAAGCCTTTTGTTTCTAAGGGGGAATGGAAGGAAGGAGGCTGACGTCTGTGGGGCTTCTGAGAGCCGGATTCTTTCCCTTTCCCTCTGCTATCAAACTGGACTCAGGGCAACCCTGGGGAATAAATCATTATTCTTGTGTAAGGGAAGGGGGTGGAATCACGCCCAAGGGAGCACGAAGCTGCAATCTAAGGTCATCAGCACCTAACAGGCAGAGCCAGAATGTGAACCCAGGTCTGCAGGTGGTTAATGCCGATATTCTTTGTCTGAAATGCAGAAAGGCTCCCTGGAAGGAGAGATTTCAAAGACACGATGGCGGCCCCTTGGCACCATGAGTGCCCGGGAGGCTGGGCTGCGTGCTGTGGGTGACCCAGCGCCCAGCCGTGCTGGCTCAGGGCAGACCGTTCCCAGAGCTTTACCAGTGAATGAAAGTCACAGATTCAGGTACAGAACTCGTGAGTGCAGCAGGTACCAGGTTGTCAGCAACATGAAATCTGTCTTCAGCATTGTCAAATTATGAAAAACATGACGTTCATTAACAGAGGCTCCGCTCAAGCGGCTATGCAGCTCTTTAAAGGTCTGTGTTTAGAATTGGACGATATGTGGAAAACTGACAGAGGATAACTTCAGAAGATGCCAGCAGTTTTTCAGATGACTTAAGGCGCACACAGTGCCTCTGAAGAGAAATAAACTGATAAGCCCAAAAATAATCTTTCAAAAAGTAATGATGTAAATTTCAGTTCTTGTATTTGCCACTTCTTTTCCTCGGAGTGGAAATAGTCAAAAGTTGCCATCATGGAGATTTTTAAAAGCGCTCTGAATCTGCATGTAAAGGGCAGTACAAATAACTCTCAACCAGATTGAAAATTAAAAGTGAATGTAATAATTGAAGAAGTTCATATTCTACATATTCTATGCCAGTTCTTGGCCAGATAAATGAAGCTATTAACTGTGTGTTTTGTAAGAATCTTGTAAAGGACTAGCTGAATCCTGGTGTTTTATTAGTAGCCATAGAACCATGGATTCATCAAGCCTGGGATCTGATGGAAATTCAGCAAGATTGAATGAATCAAGTTTTGGATAAATGAGGATTTTTCACCAATGGTGGAGAAGCAGTGAGTGTGGCCGTGACCTGCTGCACTTGGGTGGAGCACCGCAGCTCCCCTTCCCCAGAAGCTGGGAGCTGGAACCTGAGGGCCCAGACACTGAGATGCTTTTCCTTTGAATCCACTTGGTCAAAGTGTATTTAGGACTTGAAAACCAATCCCATCACAGTAAAGAAGTTTTTTTTCTTTCTCAGAGAAAGCCCCTTTTCCAAGTAAGTGTCTTTAGTGCCGGTCGACTTTCCCCAGAAGTTCATTCCACGATTTTAATGAGGATTCCAGGTATTCAGGCAGTAGCGGTGTTAGACGCTGCGACCCCATGGACTGCAGCCCGCCAGGCTCCTCTCTCCATGGGATTCTCCAGGCAAGAATACTGGAGTGGGTTGCCTTACCCTCCTCCAGGGGATCTTCCTGACCCGAGGATTGAACCCAGGTCCCCTGAACTGCAGGCAGATTCTCTCCTGCCTGAGCTATAGGAAGCTATATGGAAACCAGGTACTCTGCAGTTTACAAACGTCTGTTGAGGCTGCCGTTTCCTTCTCCGGAGGGGGAGGGACGCATCTGCAGTTTTGTGAGGAAGCTGCGGCTGGCGAGGCTGCAGCCTGGGTCATCCTTCGTGGGTCGGCCGCATCGGTATCCAAAGGGACCCGGCGTGTGCGATTTCTGTGCCGCAGGTGAGAAGGCGCTGTAGTCTTCCTTTGGTCTGATCTGTATGCAGTGCTATAAATAGTGCTATTCTGTGGCCTTCGGGGACAACAAATTATTTTAAAGTGGTTATCTTGACTGAGCAAGTTAATTTGTATCAACTAGGTGAAATGCAACTGTAATTTGCATGTATTAAACCTCTAAACCTCCAAGTAAAATATGCTTTTAGTAACCCCCTAGGGGGAAAAAAGTCATCTCTGGTCACAAATTACCTGGTTGAAATCTTAGTTTTCAATTCCTTTTCAAGTGATGTCTGTGTCCTAGCACACATCACAGCTTCTTACATAACATCAGATGTTTGAGGTCATTTAAATAGTATTGGATAATTCATCGTGGTCATTTATTATGGAGATCCGATTTTTTATTTCTCTCTCCCCAAACACCCCCCACCCCCTTGTTTTTTGTTTTTGTTTTTTGGAGGCTAGTTACCCTCGCTTTTCTCCTTGTGTATAGAGCGTGGCTTTGGGGGTGATAGGAAGGTGAGAGAACATTTTATTTTAGCAAGGATATTCATGTGTAATTTTTAAAAGTGTTAAGACCCACAAAATGTTGTTCGAAGACGCTTGTGTTGGCTTTGCCTGCCTTTGTGAATGGCAGCCCTCCTTCCAGCCATTGGTTCCCGAGTTCCGTGATGGCATTGGCTTCATGCTTCCTTTGGACAAAGCACCAGACTGGAAATGTTCAGAGGAGGTGAGGGGAGGGGGTTAAATGCAGCAGGGTCCTGTGAATCCGCCTGCAATGCAGGAGCCCTGGGTTCGGTCCCTGGGTCAGGAAGATCCCCTGAAGGAGGGCATGGCAGCCCACTCTAGTGTTCTGGCCTGGAGAATCCCATGGGCAGAGGAGCCTGGTGGGCTGCAGTCCATGGGGTCGCACAGAGTCGGACATGCCTGAGCGACAGGCAGCAGCAGCGGCAGCCTTTCGTCAAGGAGCTTGTCCCCTTGACCTGCTCTGTCTGATCTGAGGGCCCTGGAGGCCAGTGATCACTGAGTGCTGTGCCCTGGTCTGTTGGAATTGAGCTGTGTTCTAGCTGTGCCCTGTGCTGGCCTTCAGAGGCTCAGGATGAAAAAAGAAGGCAAACGATTTTAATGTTTTTATCAATTACATGTTGAAATGATAGTATCTGGGGTTAAATACAATGAATTGTTAAAGTTTATTCATGTGTTTTTTGTGTGTGCATTTTTTAAGGTGGCTGCTAGAAAAATTCACATTACGTATGTGACTCTCATACTTTGTGGACGCCACTGAGCTAGACAGAGTGTCTCTGTCCTTCCAGTGGTGTCACCAAGGGACAGCGTCCGTCTGCCCAGAGATCACTCAGTCTTTTCCCCCTTAACACTCGTGTTTGTAACCGCCGCAGATGATGGCAGTCAGAGTCTAACAGGATAGGGAATCAGAGCCTGTATTTCTCATCAGCCCTTTAGTTGGCCCGTGATTATGTAAATATGTGGCAGGATAGCACAGTTTTTTTTTTTCACAAGTGTGATTAAAAAATAATGGTAGTAAAGGTGAAACGAAGGTTCCCACGTGTTTAGAATCGACATAAAAGAACGGGAGGGGAAGCGGGGCAGGCAAGTCATCGGCCAGTGATGCTGGCAGCTGGAAGTGAGGCCCGGCGTCCAGGAGGCCAGCTGTCTGGGGAGGGTACGGCGGAGGCGAAAGCGCTCACCAAACCCTCATAAACCTTCACTGCAGGAGAGAAGGCTGGTGACGCTAATGGCAGCAGGAGTGCTGAGATCAGCCTCGTGGCGTCCACGTGACTTCTGTTGAGGGCCTCCAGGGCCTCTGCAGGCAGGGCTGCGCTGCCTGGGCGCCCTCCACGGTGGTTCCGGGCAGCAGGCGCGGTTGCCAGGCACTGTGTTCTCAGCCCAGGGGAGGGTCCCTGCACGGGAAGCTGCGGTGGGGAAGTCAGCCCCGGGTGAGGCGGCCACACGGCCTCGCCTTGTGCAGACACCGCAGGGACCTTCGGCCAACCCACTTTCCTCTTGTTACAGGAGAAAGAGGCGTTTGTGAGCCTGCAGAGAGCGCTTAGAAGGAAGCTTTGTGTAACTTGTACCCATTTAGGTCCACGACTTTAATTTGGGGGTTCATTTCAGGTGAGCTCCTTTTGCAGTCGACCCATCAGGTGATGGAAGAGTCTTAGGAAAGTCAGCTGCCACAGAACTTTCACATTTAGTACCAAGCCTTCCAAGCAATTAAGGACAGACAGGTAATTACTTTCCTAGGGCTTCCCTGGTGGCTCAGACAGTAAAGAATCCGCCTGCAATGTGGGAGACCTGGGTTCAATCCCTGGGTCGGGAAGATCCCCTGGAGGAGGCCACGGCAACCCACTCCAGTATCCTTGCCTGCAAAATCCCATGGCTAGAGGAGCCTGGCGGGCTACAGTCCATGGGGTCGCAAAGAGTCAGACACGACTGAGCAACTAACGCACACGCTGTTACTTTCCTCATTTTATAAAACTGGTGGCGGAGGATTCAGGAGGCTTCTGGCCCTTGCCGAGGCCTCCAGCCAGTCCCCTGGGCTGTGGTCTCACCCAGCGGGGGCTGGCGGAGCGGCGGACCCCCCAGGAGAGCGGGGGACTGGCCACACAGCGTTGGGAGCGGGCGGTGCTCTCAGAGCTACAGCTTCAAGCCCCGACTCCCTTGGGGTCCCAACAGAGAAGCAGGGCTCTCCTTGAGTGTTTGGTCGGGGGGAGTTGTGATAGTTGCTGGAAGAACCGCAGGCCTCCAAAGGGGACAGAGAGCCACCCAGAGGTCAGCAAGTGCGGAAAGCATCCTGACCTGCAGGGAGAGGGATGGGGCGGCTGGATGTGGAGCCTGGGGCCCTGGGGACGCAGATTGGACGCCCCGCGGGGGCAGGGGGAGAGGAAAACAGCCAGCTTCACCCCCCGCAGGCCTGTCGGAGCCTCCCAGCGCCATCCAGCGGGGTCCAGGGGTGGAGGGCCAGCTCTGTGCTGCGCAGGAGGAGGGGGCCTGGGGAGGAACCTTGCCATCTGCCTGGGCAAGCATCCGACCTCTGAACTGGGATGGCAGGCCCCTGCCTCGCAGAGTGGAGGCTGCAGAGGGATCTTGTTTATCGGTGCCGCTCGGCGGAGCCCAGCCCAGCACCCCTTACCTGCGCAGCCCTGGGTGTGGTGGGCCGTCGGTACCGGGTGGCCCCCATGTGCGGCTGGGTGACCGGGGCGGGGGGCGATTTCCATCTGGTCCTCTCCGACCCCTGCCCAGGCCAGGGGTCATCCCAGGTGCCAGCCTCGCTTGACTCTCTTCATCTTTTTGAAATGTCGTCTTGTCTCAAATAATTCATAAAGAGCGTCAGTTCAATAAACCTCCACTGCACGACCTAACTCAAGGCCTACCACTGTTGTCTAGGGCTTGGGGGCTGCGAGAGCAGAGACAGCTGGGGAGTACCAGTCCAGGCTGTGTGGAAGTTGCCTTCCGCACATTCCTGCTGTTGCTGCTGCTAAGTCAGTTCAGTCATGTCCAACTCTGTGCGACCTCATAGACGGCAGCCCACCAGGCTCCCCCATCCCTGGGATTCTCCAGGCAAGAACACTGGAGTGGGTTGCCATTTCCTTCTCCAATGCATGAAAGTGAAAAGGGAAAGTGAAGTCGCTCAGTCGTGTCTGACTCTTCGAGACCCCATGGACTGCAGCCTACCAGGCTCCTCCGTCCATGGGATATTCTGCACATTCCTAATCCTGTCTTATTTTGAAAAGCCCTCAGTCTCAAGTTCTAGTCTTATTAAATTAAAAACCGCTCTACACAAATGCTTTTAAAAGCAGAACCAAATTACTTGAAAAACAAATGGATAATTGGAATAAATGTGGCTCAGTTGAAGCTCCAGCTCTTCTCAGAGAAGAGAATGTGATTTCCGTGTTGCCCTTATAATTTCCAGGAAACCAACGTGAACTTTACATCCTGTTGGGGGAGGGGGGGATGCCTCAAATCAGATTAAAAGATAAACGTTCAGGTCATCTAATTGCTAGGTGTGTTTCTCACATGCCATGAGCCACAGACCCACTCAACAGCAGTTGACATTTTTGAACTTGAAGAGGTGGGTTTTGAGGTGACGGGGGAGAGTCCTAGATGGTTGATGGTGACGCTGGTGATAGGGATGATGTCGTATGCGTATAATACGTCGTGTTTGGGTTTGCAGTGAGAGCCACAGTGCACATTCATGGGGCGAGGGGCATGATTTGACTGCCGGGGGAGCTCCCCCGGGGTCGGTTGAGATGGTCAGTTGGAACAGCCCAGCCATCGGCCCCCTGACCCCACTTCACACCATCTCCGAGAACCCCTGCTCCCCCTAAAACATGTCCTTCCACCAACTGTCTGCCTTCGTGAAGGGGGCAGGCTGCCCTAGCGTGGCCCCTCGGCACTGCGCTCACCCACTCCGTTCGTTATGTCCAGCAGAGTGTCCCTCCCGTTCGTCTCACTTCAGGCCAGGTTGTGGACGAGGTGCCAGCTGAGAACGGGGACCCACCCAGCAGTGTGCGGGAGCATGGTGTGGCCTGGGCCCCTGGGGGTCATGAAAGAGCAGGGCTCTGCACAGCTAGGAACAGGGGGCCAATTGCCCCCCTCGATCACAGCCACGAGCTGGGCGAGGACGCAGAGCAGCCAGGCAGGCAGGGGGTGGGGCTGAGGGCCCACCCCCAGCAGGACCAAGGATGCAGACAAGTGTGGCATCCTAGAGAAACAAGCCCCATCCCGAGGATGGGCCCCAGCCCCAAAGGGACACCCGGGCGCGCGTCCTCAGATTCAAGGCGGCAGCGGCAGGGCTTCCCGGGTGGCCCAGTGGTGAAGAGCCTGCCTGCCAGTGCAGGGGACGGGGGTCATGACCAATTGGCGGCCTGCCTGCCAGCCAGGACGGACATGCCTGAAGCTGGGTGTAGACTTTGGTTCCACCTGGATCCCCAGTGCCCGGCACTTAGCGAGGATGCCGCACGTTACTCACAGGGTCATTTTCAAGGAGGGTAAGTGTGGATTTCAGCTTGCCCAGGACAGGCCCTGTTGTGGTGGCATGCTTATTTAGTTTTCAGGTTTTTTCTTTTTTTAAATTTTACGACATGGCATTGGTTTCTGCCATACAGCAGTGCGAATCAGCCGTAATCACACACACATCCCCTCCCTGGAACCGCCTTCCCCTCCCGGAACTCCCTCCAGGTCATCTCAGACCAGGCTCCCGGGGCTGCAGGGCGGCTTGCGCAGCTGTCCACCTGACTCCGATGGTGTACGTATGTCGATGCCACCTTCCCCTTCTGTGGCCCTCGGTCCCTCCCCCGCTGCGTCCACAGTCCACTCTCTACATCTGTGTCTCCATTCCTTCCTTGCAAATACGTTCATCAATACCAGTTTTTCTGGATTCCATATATATGCATTAAAAGTAACCTCCCACTGTGACCCACATATGCCCCGGTTTGATGTCACTGTGCCCTGGGGAAGTGGAGTCCAGCAGCTGCCAGTATTCCTGACTGTCCCTAGGGTCTCTGGGGGTGCTGGCCCTGCTGGTGGTCCTGACTGTCCCTGGAGTGTGGGTGCTGGCCCTGCTGGTGGTCCTATCTCTGGGGCCCCTGGGTGCTGGCCCTGCTGGTGGTCCTGACTGTCCCTGGGGACTCTGGGGCTTCTGGCCCTGCTGGTGGTCCTGAGTGCCCCTGGGGTCTGGGTGCCAGCCCTGCTGGTGGTCCTGACTGTCCCTGGGGTCTGGGTGCTGGCCCTGCTGGTGGTTCTGACTGTCCCTGGGGTCTCTGGGTGCCAACCCTGCTGGTGGTCCTGACTGTCTCTGGGGTCTGGGTGCCAGCCCTGCTGGTGGTCCTGAGTGTCCCTGGGGTCTGGGTGCCAGCCCTGCTGGTGGTCCTGAGTGTCCCTGGGGTCTGTGAGTTCTGGCCCTGCTGGTGGTCCTGAATGTCCCTGGGGTCTCTGGGGGTGCCGGCCCTGCTGGTGGTCCTGGCTGTCCCTGGGTTTGGGGGTGCCGGCCCTCCTGTGGAAGCCTTCCTTGGCCACTGCTTCATTTCCCGGCACCCTTTCTCCAGAGTCTCCATGGGGCCTTGGTGAATCAGGGCAGGGTTGCAAAATGAACTGAAGGGTCCACCTTCAAAACCCTCAGAAATCTAAGCACAGTTTAGAAGTGGGGGTAATTGGTATCGCAGCCAAATTCTTGGAGTAAAGACTGCATCTCACTTAAGAAGGGCTTTGGGGGATTGGTTTGCAGGTAGACCGAGAATAATGTCCACAGGGTCACACAGAGTCGGACTTGACTGAGGACACGCAGACCCAGAAGGAGTCCTGGTTTTTACTTCTGGATAACTTTAGTGAAATAAAATGCAGTTTAATTAAATGTGGCATTTTTAGCTTAGGCTAGCAGAAATTCATATAAGGTATGCTGCTGTTGCTAAGTCACTTCAGTTGTGTCCGACTCTGTGCGACCCCATAGACGGAAGCCCACCAGGCTCCCCTGTCCCTGGGATTCTCCAGGCAAGAACACCGGAGTGGGTTGCCATTTCCTTCTCCATATAAGGTATGCATGCCTGATAAATGCCTATATTTCATTCTCACACCAGAATTCTGAAGCATGTTAATAAAAAGCGCTTCTAGTTCCGTATCTCAAATGAAAGTCTGCAGCATTACTTTGTAAGATTGCTCAAGCTTCTTGGTTTTATAATCAAGACAGTATGATGCCGAGACCTCTGCTAATAGTGTGTTCTGTGTTGTAGTATTTAAAACCTGAATCAGCTGCGGGAAGCTGCGTTTGGGGTGAATTTTGTACCTGCTGCGTGATTAATTGTGCATTGGTATCTTGTCACGTCTCAGTACTTGGGGCTTACAGCAGCGAGGGGTGGAAGTAGTGACGCGAGATGTCCCTGAAGCCTGAGGCTGCGTTAGTCACTGGCGGCACAGGCCATTTAAAATGCATTAATGATGAGATTTTGCTGGGTTGTAAAACTGCTTTTCATTTCAGTTTGATGAGCTAATTAATTTGGAAGGGACTCGTGGTTTTAAAAGGGTCCTGGCTGGTTCAGGGGAAATGGCAGGACCAGACCTTCTGCCATCCAAATTGGAATCGCTCTGTTTTCCAAATGCTCTGGATTAATTGCTCGAGCCTTATGGATTCCTGCCATGTAGGCATTGGCATTTCTATTGATTTCTTAACCCAAGTGTAGCTTTTAATTTAAAAGAATGGGCCTTACTTTGGGCATGACAGAGAGCATGTGTATATTGTTGCTTCCCTCGTAGCTCAGTTGGTAAATCATCTGCCAGCAATGCAGGAGACCTGGGTTCGATTCCTGGGTCAGGAAGATCCCCTGGAGCAGGAAGTGGCACCCCACTGCAGTGTTCTTGCCTGGAGAATCCCATGGGCAGAGGAGCGTGGCGGGCTGCAGTCCACGGGGCCGCAGGAGCCGGGCACGCCCGAGCGGCTCAGCCATCACCGTTCTTGCCCGTAGGGAAGCTGTGTTTGTGACACGTCAGCGGCTGTTTGTGTTAGAAAATCTTGTATTTGCATACAACACCTCTATATAGAAAAGTGGTGAGTTGGAAATGGACTATAACTTAAAATTTTTTTCAACAAATAAAGAACTTCAATAGTAATAATTTTTAAAAGACCTACTGTGGTCATCATTGCATGGTGTACGTAGGTGAAACCACTGTGTTGAACACCTTAAACTTTTACAGTGCTGGGGATGGACTTACAGCTCAAGAAAACTGGAAGGGAAAAAACTTTGATTATAACAAGTATAACTTTTTGAGATAACTATAACTGTTTAAAAAGTCATTTTAAAAGGATAGCGCTTTCTCTCTGGTGTTTGAAGTGATGAGCCTGTAAGCAGTAATCTTTGAGTTCATTCATTCATTTGGGGGGGTTCATAAATATTTCAGTGTTTTATATCCTTTAGCTCAGTTATTTTAGGCTGTGAAGGCAGAAATACCTGCGTGAATGGGCTGTTGATTCTTAAAGTTGTAAAATGAATGAGGCCTCTTTTGAGGTGCTGACCTTTTACAGCAGGTGGTGACTTGTCTTTGCACACAAGACGTGCGCTGGGTTATCAGCTTGGTACCTGTTGCTAGTTCTCCGTCCGTGGCTCTGACATGTGCGCTCCGGGCTGCAGAGGTCCTCCCAGAGGAGGCCCGAGTCCTCCCCAGGGCTGCTTCCTCCTGGAGTGCTGCGGGCCTCTTCTCTTGCCTGCCTCCCCTTATCCCCCCTTTCCCCAGCCCCCCCCCGCCCCAAGCTTCTTCAGACATCACAGGCTCTGTCCCATCTCCTGCCTTTGCATCTGCTGTTCTTTCTGATTAAACTCCTCTCCCTTCACATTTCCCCAGGGTCCAACTCAGAGTCATCCCTGGGGTAAGCTGGTGAGGGTCCCATCTCCTCTTGCTTCACTAAGGAGTTTGCTCCTTCAGAGATCTGTTCCCTTCTCCAGGATCATTACTTTTCTCTTCTTTCCTGAACAGATCCCTTCAGCACGGAAACCTCTGAATAAAAAAAACACACGTGCTGTAACTACTGATTCCGTTCCCCGGCTCCTCCTTTGCCGAGGTAACTGCACTCACCTTCTGCATTCCTTATTAACCGCTGCCTCCAGCTCACTCTAGAGGCCTTCTGGCCTCTGTTACTACCCTGAAACTGCTCTTGCCAGGGTCAACAAAGAGTTCTGTGCTTCCAGATCTCAAACACATACCACTAACTTAACATCAAAGAATGCATTATAAAGGGGCTAGAGAGGTGAAAAGACATGGGACATATAGCAGAGAAGCTTGCGGAGGTGCATCCAGCTATATCAGGGGACACCATTAAATGCGAATGGATTATGTAATACACTCAAAGGCAGAGATTGTCAGAGTGGGTTTTTCTTTTTTTTTCTTTTTTTAAGATGCAGCTATATGCTGTCTATACTTTTGATTCAAAGATAAAAATAGTTTGAAAGCAACAGGATGGGAGAAAATGTATTATGCAAGCAGCAACTGTAAGAAAGTGGAGAGCTACGCTGATACTGAGCAAGCTTCCCTTTCTCGATCTTAACCTCTCAGGAGCGTCATTGACTGTTCTTATATAGACTCTTTATTTTTTGGCTGTTACAATACCACAGTATTCTGGCTGCTATAATACCTCCAGAATACTAGAAATTACATTTCTAGCTTCTGCTTTCTTGCCTCTTTTGCTAGTCCCTCTTTCTGTACCCAACCTAAATTACTAGAATGCATCAGATTAAATCCGAGGCCGTCTTTTCTGTCTCTCCTCCTTCACTGGGTAATCTCCTGGGGCCATCAAGTTGCTGTGGCTTGTACATTTGTAGGCTTGGCCTAACATGGCCTCTCTCCTACATTTGTAGGCTTGGCCTCTCTCCAGATTTCCAGATTCATATATTTAACCACCTAATTGACATCCTCACTTGCATATCTAGAGGCATCGCAAACTTACCATATTCAAAATAAAACTACTCATCTCCCCACTCAAAAAACTACTCCTTCATCTTCCCCATCTAAATAAGTGGCGTTATCATGCACCATTTAATCAGGCCAGAAACTTGGCGGTCCTCTTCGATTCCTCCGTCTCACTCGTGTGCCGTGTCAGTCTGTCAGCGGATGCCGTCAGCTCTATCATTTAAGTCATCTTGAAACCGGCTCTCTCTCTCCAGCTCTGCTGTCACCACTGTGGTCCCAGCTACCACCATGCCTTGTCTGGGGTTCTGTGGTTGTCTTTTCACCACTAACATCTCCCTGTCTCCACTCTTACTTCTTTCTAATCCACTCTCCACTGGGCACTGTTTTAAAAGAGTAAATCAGACCACAAAGCTCTCCTTTAAGCCGCTGCTCTTAGGGTGAAATCCAGACGCCTTCCTGTAAGATGCTGCAGGGTCTGGCCTCTGCGCCTCCCCGTTGGCCTCCTTCAGGCTCGTCCAGCTGACTGCAGCCGCTCTGGCCACGTTTCAGCTGGAGCGCTCAGGCTCGTGTGAGCCTCGGTGTCTCTGCACTTGCCACTGTTTCTCGAGGGCAGAGTGGAGTGAGTGGAAGAGGGCAGATCCACCAGCAGTTAGCATGTTGGAGGGGTCTGTCCAGAAATCTGTCTGAGTGAAGACCTGGAAGAAGGGGGAGGCACGGAGCACCCAGCCCAGCTGGAGACTGGGGATCCTTGGAAAAGAGCTGTAGGGATTTTTGGCTGAGGGTTGCAGGACAGGGAAGGGGCCTCCAAAGCCTTATGGGCCTTGAGCGTGGGACTCGTGGTTTATAGCAGTAGTTGCTAGGTTGGGCAAGCATGGAAGGAAATATTAGGACTTCAGTTTAATTTTGTGAATGTTTTCCAGCATGTACAATCTGTTAATAGATAGCACATGTATTTAATTTATAAATAAATAAACAGTTTAGCAGACTGGTCAGTAATGAGATCATGTAAATGAAAAGCACTTTGTTGTTTTTTTTTAATAAGTGCTTTGAATTTGTGAAAATCTCCAAACAAAAGAAAAGGCCAGAAGCAGATGACTTCACTGATTCTACCAAACATCTGAAGAAGAATTGACACCAGTCCTCAAACTCTTCCTTTGTATTTCTGAGTTATCAATTGTAACATTGATTTCTGATTTTATTTGAGTTCTCTTTCTTTTTTTCTTGGCAAGTCTAGCTCAAGGTCTGTTTGTTTATCTTAAAAAAATAAAATAAGACAGCTCTTAGTTTTGTGAATCTTCTCTGTTGTCTTTGAATGTCAATTTCATTTATTTCTGCTCTCATCTTCGCTATTTCCTTCTACCAACTTTTAGTTTGCTCTTCATTTTCTAGTTCCTTGAGGTGTAAAGTTAGGTTGTTTATTTGTAATCTTTCTTATTAATGTAGCCGTTTGTCCTTTTGAAGTACCCTCTTAAAACTGTTCTTGCTGCATCCCATAAATTTTGGTATGTTGCATTTCCATTTTCATTTATCTCAGGTATTTTTTTTTCTTCTTTGACCCCACAGTTGTTCAGTGGCATATTGTTTAATCTCCACATGTTTGTAAAGTTTCCCTGTGACTGATTTTTAGTTTTGTACCATGGGGGTCAGAAAAGATACCTGATACGATTTCACTCTTAAATTTATTAAGACTTGTTTTGTGGCCGAGCATGTGATCTGCCCTGGAGAATGTTCCGCGTGCATTTGAGAAGAGTGTGTGTTCTGTTGCTTCTGGATGGAACGCTCTGTTATGTATCCGTCAAGTCCATCTGGTCTCAGGTGCCATTTAAGAGCAATGTTTCCGTATTGACTTTCCATCTGGACGACCTACCCATTGAAGAACCATGGGGTATTAAAGTCCCTTACTGTTATTCTGTTGCTGTGTATTTCTCTCTTTGAGGTCTGTTGAAATTTACTTTCTATATTTAGGTGCTCCATCCAATGTTGGGTACATGCATATTTACGAGTGTTATATCCTCTTGTTGGATTGACCCCTTTATCACTGAGATAAAAATTCATCATGAGGTGTTACTGTTCTGACTGCTTGAATTGGTCCAGCCAGGGGTTATAGAATATAAGATATGGCCCATTCCTGCAGAAAGTTTACTTTCTATTTGAGTAGATAAGACTAACCCACATAAAACAGCTGGAGATCTGACTATAATTAAGTGTCAAATTCTGAGGCAGAGACTATAAATACTGTATGAGTTTGGAGAAGACACAGCGTTGAGGCCTGGACTGCTACAGGCACATGAATGGCTTGGGACTGAAAAGAATATTGCGTGGAAAGCTGAGTTTCCCTTTCATAGGAATTGTGCTTCTTTTCCTTCTGATACTCCCACCCCACAACACATACACTCATTTCATATGTAAATAAAGCATTGGGGTAAAAAAAAAAGGTTGAAAGAAGGTTTTTTTTTTTTTCCCTTCAAGATAAGATAGAAAGAAAATAATAAGCAAGAGGGTGGCATAAAAATACTGTTGGTGAAGCAATTTTCCTTTAGACTTTTAATTTTAAAATAGCTGTGGAATTATTAAAATCCCTGACTGAAGGATCTGCTGTCTGCTTTGTTGTGATGGATATAGCCCACAGAGCAGCTTTTCCTGCATGCGTATCTCTGCGGAAGCTTTGCTTCCGACTCTTGGCTGCCCTGGACTGCCATCACCTTCCTCTCAATGCAGTGATGGATGTGAGGATTAAAAAATGAGGAAAATGAATTCTTCCTCCTAAGCTACTCTGACGTTGTGAAGAATCAGCACGATTTAGGGGGAAAGCTGTGACTGAGAAGGTACTCAAGTTAGTAGCTAAGAACTCACATTACGTGATTCGACTTGCATACCTTTTAAAATTCAGTATGATTTACCAGACGGTTATTAACAACTAAGGTTATATAACCACATCTCAAAATAGCTCTGCAGTATAGGAAGCCTGTGGTCAGCAGGCTTTATAATGTGCTAAATAAGGAATTATCATATACACAGCTGAGAAACACTGACAGATTTCACCTCCGAGTGGGCCACTTAAGCACCATTATTACAGATTATGAGTTGAAATTCATTAGTATCAGTATTTTCGCTGGAATATAGAGTAGCACAAGTGTAGGTCACAGGGGCTCACCGCTCACCCTTAAGGTTTCCATTACTGGAGAAAACCAATGAATTTTATTGCAGTTTACATTTGACACATATATAGATGATGGTTTTGTAAATTTACTTTGAATAAGTAGTTTGGTTGCAGTGAAAGTGTTTCACCAAAAGAATGTTGTCTTGAAAGTATTATATTCCACTATGGTTCACTGATTTTATAATTAAAACCCCAGTGTTTTAAAGGCAGGTGTAAACTATTGCATTGAATGATTTGGAAGCTTTAATCTGACCTGGAAAACTTCATTTTACAGGAACTGGGACTCTATCTTCTTTACGTGTAGTTGTTTTGAACACTGTAGGAAATGATATGGGAGTATGAGGAAGAAGGAATCGTCTGAAAAATTCTGATCAGAGGGTGCTTTGAGTAGTCATCGGATTATTTCTTAGATAAAACTATTATGGGGATCATTGCTTCAAAACGTTAAACAATGATTTGGCTGGGCTGGGTCTCTCGAGGCTGCACAGGCGTTTCCCTAGCTGCGGCGAGCAGGGCTACTCTCCAGTTGCGGTGCGTGGCTCCTCGTTGCGGTGGCTTCTTCTCCTGCAGGCTCACGGGCGCCCCGGCTTCAGTAGCTGCGGCTCGTGGGCTCCGTGGTCGGGACTCCTGGGCTCCAGAGCACAGGCTCAGCAGTTGTGGTACATGGGCTTAGTTGCTCCTCAGCATGTGGGATCTTCCGGGATTAGGAATCGAACCCGTGTCTCCTGCATTGGCAGGCAGATTCTTTACCACTGAGCCACCAGGAAAGCCCAGCAGTTTTTATATGTGAATAGTTATACCTGAGTTAAATTGTAAGTGTTGCTAAATTGATGGGATTTAAAATTAACAGGTTACTTTTAAGAAAGGACTTATTTCTTTGTTCTTTCTCGACAAGGAGAATACAGCCTTCTGAAGCTTCATTTTGAGAGGGCGTTTGGCTGTTTTGCCAGGTTCTCAAGGTATCTTGTGCATCGCATCCATTTGGTTGTGCTGGAAACTTCTATGGTAGCGTTAAGTAGTGGCTTCAGTTAAACAAGGCCCAAAGAGAGTGCTGTGCACCCTGATCTTCTGGGATGGGGCTGCTGCTGCTGCTGCTGCTAAGTCGCTTCAGTCGTGTCCGACTCTGTGCGACCCCGTAGACGGCACCCACCAGGCTCCCCAGTCCCTGGGATTCTCCAGGCAAGAACACTGGAGTGGGTTGCCATTTCTTTCTCCAATGCATGGAAGTGAAAAGGGAAAGTGAAGTCGCTCAGTCGTGTCCGACTCTTAGCGACCCCATGGACTGCAGCCCTCCAGGCTCCTCCGTCCATGGGACTCTCCAGGCAAGAGTACTGGAGTGGGGTGCCATCGCCTTCTCCGGGATGGGGCTAACGTTCCACAAATCCTAGGTGACTAGAGCACTGCAGTGACACATTTATGATAGTGTTTCTTTTTATTCTTCTTTCATGAAGAAGTTCTTTCAGCCTGAAATGTATTTATTCAATTCAGTTCAGTTCAGTCGCTCAGTCATGTCCAACTCTTTGTGACCCCATGGACTGCAGCATGGCAGGCCTCCCTGTCCATCACCAACTCCTGGAGTTGACTCAAACTCATATCCATCGTATCATTGATGCCATCTAATCATCTCATCCTCTGTCGTCCGCTTCTCCTCCAGCCTTCAATCTTTCCCAGCACTAGGGTCTTTTCCAGTGAGTCAGTTCTTTGCATCAGCTGGCTGAAGTATTGGAGTTTCAGCTTCAGCATCAGTCCTTCCAATGAATATTCAGGACCGATTTCCTTTTGGATGGACTGGTTGGATCTCCTTGCAGTTAAGCAGGGTCTTACATAGAGTATATAAAAATTCAGGCAGTGTTTAGAGAACTTTCCCAGTATGACCTCATTTTATCTTTATAACAACCCTATGAAGCGGGGACTGTAAATAACACGTGGGGTGCAGGCATTTTTTAATCCCTATTTTACAGGTGGGAAATCTGAGGGATGGAGAGCATGCAATGCTAGCTCCCATCTGTGACCCATCACATTTCCATGGGTAATTCCTAAACTACAAAGTCTATAGACTGCTGGATTATTTTGTTCTGCCTTGGAATAAAGACCATTTCACAGCTATAAATAAGAGCTCTTTTGCGATTGATTGACTTTGCTGTTTTTAATTAGCAAAATTCCATTACTTATATCCATAAATGATGTCGTTTTCTCTTTCCTGTCTCTTAGTCCATCATTTCTCTTTTGGATAACCTTAAAATTACCTTTACAGTCCTGTAAAACTTTTATCCTTTGCTTTTTACATTTAAGGTTGACATTTTTTCTTACGAGATGATAAATCTTATTCTTTATCTTCTAAAATTTATGTTAATAAGGCGAAGATTCTAAACTTCTTAGAAGAAGTGAGATGGGTTTGCAAATTACTTTCAGAATTCAATCAGTTTTGTGCAGCCTCTGAAACTCAGCTGTGACTCCTTACAGACCTACATTTTCGTTAGGGACACCTTCATCTGGGGAATTAGAGGGAAATACAGGGACTACCGCCCTTTAAAAGAGAATCCCTTTTCTCATCAGAGTATTCGTTGCATGTAGCACATTTGAAACAGGGGCTAGTAGACAGCCTGTGGTTAGATGTGAGTGGATCACCTGTAATCCGTTTGAACTGTAGTTCTTACCTCCATTCCTTGGTATTTCACTTTCCTTTTTACTCTGGCCACCTTAAACTTTTCTCTTTGTATGTATTTTTCAGCAATTTGACTCCAGTAAGATAAATCCAGGAGCGCATGTATGTATCATCGTGCTTGAGTTTCTTGGATCTAATTTTGGGAAATTCTTGGACATTATTTCTTCTCATGCTGTGTCTCTCTTATCCTCCTGGGACTCAGTTTTCACAAATGTTCTACAACAACTCTGGGGTGCGCTGTTTCACATTTTTTACTTTTAAAATCTCTTTGTGTTTTATTTTGGGTAATTTCTGTTGACACCTTTTCAAGTTCACTGACTCTTTCCTTGGCTATGTTCAGTCTGCTTATAAGCCTATCAAAGGAATTCATCAGCTCTGATATTTAGAGTTTTTAAATAGCATTTCCATTGAACTCGTTTTTATAATTTCCATCTTTCTGCTGAAATAGCCCATCTTCGTGAATAACTCCTGAACTGTCTACCCGCCATTCTTCTGTATATTAACATGAGTTGTTTTAGAGCCCCTGTTTGAAAGGTCTAGGTTACCTCTGGGCCTGACTGTTCACTGTTTTGTCTCTTAACAGTGGATTTTTTCCTTACCTTGTGTGTGTGTGTGTGTGGTATAATTTTTATTGAACGCTAAACATCATGTTTAATGGAGACCGAGGTAAATAATATCTATGCTCAGAAATGAATGTGCCTCTTCTTCTTCTTCTAGATCCTTCTTGTTTGGGGAAGTTGAGTCACTCTGGTCAATAACTGATCTGGGCTCGTGTTTTAAGTCGCCGTTGTTACCTTGAGTGTTCCGCTCCTTCAAAGTCCTCTACCTGCAGGCCGTGCCAGCATGGCCTTGTGTCTAGGCGGGGACTGGGGTCCTGGGGGTCACACGAGGTTCCTGCTCTGCCATCGGCTTTCAGCTGCAGATGCGTGTGTCAGAAAGAGGTCTCTTTCTGCAGTCTTGCCCCTCCCCCAGGGCACACCGCTTACTACGTGGTGCTTGGCTTCTGCCGGACTCAAGGGGATTCTCAGTCCTCCCAATCTAGTTTCAGTCTTAGGCAGCTGTGTGCAGCTGGGCTTCAGGGCTGGGACCTTGTGGGCACCCCGTCCTGCTCCCCGAGTCACCAGGCTCCGCTGTATCCGTGGCGCCTTTCCCCCTTCCGCTGGTGGTGGCAGAGCTCTGCGTTATTGGTGCAGGTGTCCCAATCCAAGGGGCGGTAGGTCTTGGTCCAGGAGCCTGCAGAAATGGATGGATTTTGCTTCTGCCTTTCCCTGAGCGGCCCAGGGGGAAAGCAGGCTTGCCGCAGTTTCCACTGTGGCTTAGGCTTAAGGCTTTTGCTTCTGGATGGGAGCGGGGCTGGGGGAGTGGTCGAGTTTCATGGTGACCCCTTCACCTGCTGCATTCCTGGGCCCTAGAGAGGCGTCTTCCTCGGGAGCAGCCCATAGGCTTCCCTGGGAGCGCCGTCTCCCCCGCGTGTGGGGCTCCCAGTTACCCAAGCTGACGCAGTAAGCAGCGCACACTTGGCCTTCAGGGTTTCCTTACAATTGTAAGTGATTTCTCGTATGTGCTTCCGTGACGGCCCCCACTTCCTCCCACGCTCTGCAAACTGTGAAACAACAGTGTCTGTGTCTTTCCTGTCCTCGGAGGGGCTTCCACTCCTTGGCATTCAGGTCCCTGGTGACCACGGTTCTCTGATGGATATAAGAAAGGTGGTGACTTTGTTGACAGCCTGGTTTGTTTCTTGCCACGTGGGAACAACGTTCCCTTTCGGCTTTCTGCATCGGAACCTGCCATCGGAGCTGGACCCGCCTGCCATGGGGACTGTCCCGACACCCGCTGGCTCCCAAGCCGTCAGCAGGTCGGTGAGGGATGCATCCTCGGGCCGAGCAGCTTTCTGTCTCTCACAGCGAAGGGCCCCTCAGTGTGAGCGGGAGGCAGCAGTTGGCCGTACCTTGCTTTCCTTCAAGTCATTTTATTCTTTGTTGGTTCATCTGACGCGGTGAAATGACCTTCCGAGTGACTGGTTTTGCTCCAGATCTTTGCTTTTTTTTTTTCCTTTTTGCTCGTCTTGGAGAGCACATCAAAGTTTTAAAGATGTATGAGAAAACCTTGCAAGGTAACCCCGATGTGCCCAGCATGACGTATTCCTTCAACTCAGAGCTATTGTTATTGAGCTGCAGAAAGGTCAGGCCTTGCTGTGCCTTCTTATGGGGCTGCAAGTTGCTTCTGGGGTGTTTTGTTTTGTTAAACATAGATGTTTCTCTAACTCAGTGTTTCTAAACTCTCTTTCATTCTCAGACTCCCTTCAATAAACATAAAGATCTCATAGTCTTGTCTAATGTTACTTACAAATCAGATTAAATAACTGAACTCACACAAACCAGAAGGGTAAACGCTGCTCTGTCCTCGGCTCCACCGCCCACAAGAACCACACAGGAACCCTCTGCAGGGTATGAATCTTGATGTTGATGCGTCATTTTCTGTGGTGTGTACTGAGACACTTCTTGATAGCTCCACTGGTAAGAACCCGCCTGTGATGCAGGAGACCTGGGTTCCATCCCTGGGTCGGGAAGGTCCACTGGCGAAGGGATGGGCTGCCCACTCCAGTGTTCTCGGCCTTCCCTGGTGGCTCATCTGGTAAAGAATCTGTCTGCAATGTGGGAGACCTGGGCTCAATCCCTGGGTTGGGAAGATCCCCTGGAGAAGGGAAAGGCTACCCACTCCAGTATTCTGACCTGGAGAATTCCATGGATGGTATAGTCTATGGGGTCGCAAAGAGTTGGACACGACTGAGTGACTTTCACTGTCTCTCGCAATCAAACAGAAAATGGAAAGAAATCAGCTAGAAATACAGGAGGGAGACCTCCCTGGTGGTCCAGCGGTTGAGAGCCTGCCTTGCAACGCAGGGGACGCAGGTTCGATCCTGGGCTGGGGAGCAGGAATCCCACGTGCTGCGGAGCAGCTGGGCTGCACGCGGGTCTAGGTGGGAGCCCACGTGCTGCAGGTGCCGACGCCCAGACACTGAGGAGCCCGCAGGCCAGCGCTGAGCCCCGCCACGACTGGGGATCCGTGCTTTGCAGATCCTGCCTGATACAAGGAAGACCCCGCGGGCCACGGCTGAGCCCTGCCATGACTGGGGGGTCTGTGCTCTGCAGCGAAAGATCCTGCCTGATACAAGGAAGACCCCACAGGCCAGCGCTGAGCCCCACCACGACTGGGGGGTCCGGGCTCTGCAGCGAAAGGTCTTGCCTGATGCAAGGAAGACCCCGCGGGCCACCGCTGAGACCTGACACACCCAAATACATCAGTAATTTTGAAAGGAAAAAAAAGAAGGATATACAAGAGGAATGCCGTGGGACTCTGGAGGCCTGTCCCTCCCAACCGGACAGCAGCTCCTGGTCCTTGAGGCCAGGCTACGGCTCCTCGGGTGAGCATCCCCTTCTCCAGGAGGCGCCTTGGTGGTTGCGTCGGAACCGAGCCCCTTGGAGCCTGCAAGAGAGTGAGGCCCGTGTGTGTATCTCCTCACTCCAGGATGAGAGTGAAACCGCCCACCCCTGTTACGGACTGCGCCCTCTGAAATACCCTATCAGTGCTCATTTTAGAGGCGAAAAGGTAGTGACAAGCTTCTGTTACATAAAGTAGGCAGTCTTGTTAGAAGTAGGTATGTTTTTCCACTGGGCTCTGTGTGGCCACTTCCCTGTATAATGTTAGATATAAGTTCTGTAAAGGTTCTCACTCCTCCGGAGTTTGCTGTGGTGCAGGAGAGCTTGCGGAAGAGCTTGCTTATGGCCTCTTTCTAGCTCGCTGGTTTCACAAAATTATTCCTGGTCCTGAAGTGTTATTCTCGATATGTGTGGGTTAAAGGTATAAATGAATCTGTCAGCTTCTGTCCCACTCAGAATTTTGTGATCCTGTATTGAGAATTGAGAATTTCAGGGTTGGTGCGCAGGTGGGTTCTTTCGGTAGCTGGTTTTCTTCTACACGAGACCTCACGTTTGTGTTCCTTCTCTTGGAATGAAGAGTGTTGATGGAGCGGCAGAGGTGCGCCAGTGGCCCGAGTCTGTTTACAGGCTGTGGTTCTCACCTCCCAGAAGCTCAGGTGACGCATGCTTACAACATCAGAGCCAGTTCTGAAACGTCACCTGTACTATTTTTAAAAGTATTTGGAGGCATCTCCGTTTCAGCAGAAAAGTGTGTCTTTTTACTCTGGTGTTAGGAGATTTAGTGCACCTAAGTTGTATGCGTTTTGTTTTCCTTTAGTTAAGGAACTGTGGGTGTAGCACATAGGGTTTCATCACTTTTTTAATTTTTAATTTGAGCTCACTAACATTCAGAGGCAACATAGAAAACAGATTCCGATTCTGCTGCAGACGAGCTACTTAGCTGAGGCACATGATCTCTGCTAAAAGTGAAAACCAGTGGAAATAAATACGAGTGGGACCAAGATTCTGGGACAAGAGAGGCAAGGAAGACAATAGCGAAGATCAGAGAGAATACAGGCTGCTGCTAAGAAAAGATAAAACTGATAAACCTTCAGCCAGACTCATCGGGAAAAAAACGGAAAGGGCTCAAATCAATAAAACTGGAGATGAAAAAAGAAGATTACAACTGACACCACAGAAATACAGAGGATCAGAAGAGACTACGGCAAGCAGCTCTGTGCCAATAAAACGGACGAGCCGGAGGAAACGGGCTCGTCCTTAGAAAGGTAGAGTCTCCGGAGCAGGAGGAAACAGAGAGCGTGAACAGACCAATCGCGAGCACTGGCCTGGAGCACTCCCGCAGACAGAAGGTTCTGGGGCAGACTCGGCAGGCGGGGGCCTGGGTCTCCCCCTCCGTGTGCACACCCTTCCTTTCTCGGGGCTCCGGGGCGCTCGCCCTCACGTCCTGCCGCCGCCTCCAGCCAGGGGTCCTGGTCCCGCCCCGGATGAGGGCCAGCGCCCGCCAGCTCCCCGTTGTCTCTAGGCACGCACCCTTCACCTGCGATGCTTTCTCATAGCTTTGTCTGCCGGCGGGGAGGGAGAGACAGCCTCCGTGTGCTGTAGAGAGAACAGGGGTGGTTCTTGGCGACAGCCGATGGAGGGGAAGAAGGGAGGCGCGGTCTCTGCTTAGGGGAGTCCCTGCTGTCTCTGCCTCAGCCTGGACTGGGGGGGCCGTCTTGTGCCTGTGGCGGGGTCAGAGCCCTGAAGTCACCCAGCAGAGCCTGTGAGGAGCAGGGTCGTGTTTCTGCCGCCACGCGGATGCAGCTGAAGCCACCGCTTGTCCTGTGGACGTGGGCGTGCAAGCGCCCGCGGACGTGACTAACCTGCTTTGAAACTTGGCTTTTCCCTCTGAATAGCAAAGAGGTTCCAAACATGTTGTAATAAATTAGAAAGTGGTGGTCCAGTGTTAAGCAATATGTTGAGAATGGCAGAATAAATGATCACAATGCTGAGAAAATGCCGTATACTTATTTCAGTGAATAAGTGGGTCAGTACCTCCATTTATCTTTGTGATTCCTTTTTACTAGGGGCAGCTTTGAGATATGATTTATAAAAATTATAAATGTACTTAATTAGCGTGTTGTCCTTATGAAAGGTGAAAGCGTGTTGTTGAAGGTAAAGATAACCCTCACTCTGAAACTCATGCATTTCTTTCATGCCCTTATGCATGGCTGGTTATAACCTTAATTTCATGCCAACTTAAATAGATGGAATACAATCGAAATTTAAGGGATTGGAACACTATAGCACAGCGTATCTTATGGATGACATCACTGCAGTTTTAATCTCTTCTGCACTTGATTGTTCTAGGATACAGCTGTAAAGAAATACTGTGCCATCCAGCTTTTCCATTGTATCTTGGCATTCAGGTCACAAAAGCCTCTCTGGTTCCTTTTGAAACTTTGAGGGAAACGATACCTGTGTGATTTAAAGTTTAATTACTTAACTTCTGCAAATTGCTTTTCGAAGTATAGGTATCTGAAAAATAAAAGTGGTTTTAAATTTCAGACGTAACGAATAGCTTAATCACTTTTCAAAATGTAGAGGTTTTATTCAAAATAGATTCTCTCCAGAGCAGGAAGTTAGAATGCCTTTGTATGAGATTTTGCATGCTCTTTACTTTATTGCCATGAAAGTCATATAATCCCAGTCTTTCTGTTTCTTATTTATAAAGAATATAATGACTTACTGAAAATTGATCACTAATTTCATATACCTCCTGAAAGGCAGTATCAAGTTTTAGGTTTAAACTGTGAAAGATGTAGTGAGGCCATTGGAGCATTTTTTAAAAATAAAATAATGAAGACGTCTGTACAGGGAAAGAACTTAAACACATACGTGGATGTGGCGTCAGCTCCCCATGGTGGACACCCATCGCATTATGCAGGGAAGCTGAGGGATGATGCAAAGCGCCACAGACGTAGCTGCTGCCTGACGTTCTCGCTTGCTGCGGCTAAGTCGCTTCAGTTGTGTCCGACTCTGTGCGACCCCATAGACAGCAGCCCACCAGGCTCCCCCATCCCTGGGATTCTCCAGGCAAGAACACTGGAGTGGGTTGCCATTTCCTTCTCCAATGCATGAAAGTGAAAAGTGAAAGTGAAGATGCTCAGTCATGTCCGACTCTTAGCGACCCCATGGACTGCAGCCCACCAGGCTCCCCCGTCCCTGGGAGTCTCCAGGCAAGAACACTGGAGCGGGTTGCCATTTCCTTCTCCAATGCATGAAAGTGAAACGTGAAAGGGAAGTCGCTCAGTCGTGTCCGACTCTTAGCGACCCCATGGACTGCAGCCCACCAGGCTCCTCCGTCCATGGGATTTTCCTGGCAAGAGGACTGGAGTGGGTGCCATTGCCTTCTCCTGGTAGTGTTAATAGTCTGTTACTGTTAGGAGACTTGTTGCAAACACTTGCCTGGCGCACGGGAACAGCTTTAATAAATGGAACTCCAGAATTCTAGAAGCACTGCCACCCGAAGCCTGTGGCTCCCACCCAGACTTAATATAATGGCAGAAGTAAAACCATATCTGTTTGAAGTATTTAGGAACATGACTAATCTGAGACTCTGAAGAGCCAGGAATTGCTGCTGGAATTCCAGGGTCTACTCATGTAACACATAATTTAATGGCTCATGCCGAGTTTTCCAGACGCAGCCTAGACAGCTCAGTGAGTCCACGTGGTTAGGGAGCGGTTTTAAGCTTTACTGTACATTCCTGTTTCCTAGAGTGATGCCTAAAATGTAAATGCCGGGGCATCACCGCTTGGAGAGCTGATTCCATGGGAATTCTGAGGAAAGTGGTCTAGTGGCAGCCTTTTGAGAAGCCTGGTTAGGAGAGGGGTATGCAGCAGGGCCTGCTGAGTGGGTGTGCGACCCGTGTGTGACTCGGGCTCTGCACGGGTCTTAACACCCTTCTACAGCCTTCTTAAATTCAGTTTCTGAACACCAAGTCCTGCATGGCCTTTTTTCCCCTGAGCCCTGCAATGTGGCCAATTCTGTGCAATAAATGCAAGCTTTTATTGTGTTTTGCTTTTAAGTCGTGTCTCTTGACATTTATGGATTGCAATTATTCCATAATGATTTTTTTACCTGTCTGTATTAGGCTGTAACGGAGAAGGCAATGGCACCCCACTCCAGTGTTCTTGCCTGGAGAATCCCAGGGACGGGGGAGCCTGGTGGGCTGCCATCCATGGGGTTGAACAGAGTTGGACACGACTGATGTGACTTAGCAGCAGCAGCAGCAGCATTAGGCTATAAATACAGAGGCCACGTCTAAGCTTCAGAAGTGAATGAGCGCCATGCATTACGGGACATACAATAGGAAATCCTGAGTATGGGTTTTCTCCCAAGGAAATTAAATTTCTGTTCCTGGTCTTGAACACAGAGGCCTACGCCTGTGCGCTTCTAACCCATGGTGGCTTTTCTCTCCTAGGATGGTACAAAGCAGAAACGGGAGCGGAAGAAGACCGTCTCCTTCAGCAGCATGCCCACAGAGAAGAAGATCAGCAGCGCCAGCGACTGCATCAACGCCATGGTGGAGGGCTCCGAGCTCAAAAAGGTCCGCTCCAACTCTAGGATTTACCACCGGTATTTCTTGCTGGACGCCGACATGCAGAGCCTGAGGTGGGAACCATCCAAGAAGGATTCTGAGAAAGCCAAGATTGATATCAAGTCCATCAAGGAAGTGAGAACGGGGAAAAACACAGACATATTCCGCAGCAATGGCGTTTCCGACCAGATATCCGAAGACTGTGCGTTTTCGGTCATCTACGGAGAGAATTATGAGTCACTCGATTTGGTTGCCAACTCTGCAGACGTTGCAAACATCTGGGTCACGGGACTGCGGTACCTAATTTCTTATGGAAAACATACCCTTGACATGTTAGAAAGTAGCCAGGACAACATGAGGACTTCTTGGGTTTCACAGATGTTTAGTGAAATTGATGTAGATGACCTGGGACATATAACTCTGTGCAGTGCCGTGCAGTGTATCAGGAATCTCAATCCTGGCTTAAAAACAAGCAAAATCGAGCTTAAGTTCAAAGAACTGCATAAATCCAAGGACAAAACTGGTACTGATGTCACAAAGGAGGAGTTTGTTGAGGTTTTCCACGAGCTTTGTACTAGACCTGAAATTTATTTCCTTTTAGTTCAGTTCTCAAGCAATAAAGAATTCCTTGATACCAAGGACCTGATGATGTTTCTGGAGGCAGAGCAGGGCGTGGCGCACATAAATGAGGAAGTAAGCCTTGAGATTATCCACAAGTACGAGCCATCCAAAGAGGGTCAGGAGAAGGGCTGGCTTTCCATAGACGGGCTCACTAACTACCTTATGTCGCCTGACTGTTACATATTTGATCCAGAGCATAAGAAGGTCTGTCAGGACATGAAGCAGCCTCTGTCTCATTACTTTATAAATTCATCTCACAACACGTACTTGATCGAGGATCAGTTCCGAGGCCCCTCTGATATCACAGGGTACATCCGAGCTCTTAAAATGGGTTGCCGGAGCGTGGAGTTGGACGTCTGGGACGGGCCGGATAACGAGCCTGTGATTTACACGGGCCACACCATGACCTCTCAGATTGTCTTCCGCAGTGTCATTGACATCATTAACAAGTATGCCTTCTTCGCTTCTGAGTACCCGCTCATCCTGTGTTTGGAAAACCACTGTTCCATCAAACAGCAGAAGGTCATGGTGCAGCACATGAAGAAGATTTTAGGAGACAAGCTGTACACGACGTCACCTAATGTCGAGGAGTCTTACTTGCCATCCCCAGACGTCCTGAAAGGGAAGATCCTCGTCAAGGCGAAGAAGCTGTCCTCCAGCTGTTCTGGGGTCGAGGGCGATGTCACCGACGAGGATGAGGGGGCGGAGATGTCCCAGAGGATGGGCAAGGAGAACACGGAGCCGCCCAACCACGTGCCTGCCAAGCGCTTCCAGCTCTGCAAAGAGCTGTCGGAGCTGGTGAGCATCTGCAAGTCCGTGCAGTTCAAGGAGTTCCAGGCGTCCTTCCAGGCTCAGAAGTACTGGGAGGTCTGCTCCTTCAACGAAGTGCTGGCCAGCAAGTACGCCAACGAGAACCCGGGAGACTTCGTCAATTACAACAAGCGCTTTCTGGCCCGGGTCTTCCCCAGTCCAATGAGGATTGACTCCAGCAACATGAACCCGCAGGATTTTTGGAAGTGTGGCTGTCAGATCGTGGCCATGAACTTCCAGACCCCGGGGCTGATGATGGACCTGAACGTGGGCTGGTTCCGGCAGAACGGGAACTGCGGCTACGTGCTGCGGCCAGCCATCATGCGGGAGGAGGTCTCCTTCTTCAGCGCCAACACCAAGGACTCGGTGCCGGGGGTCTCCCCGCAGCTGCTCCACATCAAGGTCATCAGCGGGCAGAACTTCCCCAAGCCCAAAGGCTCGGGCGCCAAAGGCGACGTGGTGGACCCGTACGTGTACGTGGAGATCCACGGCATCCCCGCTGACTGCGCCGAGCAGCGGACGAGGACCGTGCACCAGAACGGGGACGCGCCCATCTTCGACGAGAGCTTCGAGTTCCAGGTCAACCTCCCCGAGCTGGCCATGGTGCGCTTCGTGGTCTTGGACGACGACTACATCGGCGACGAGTTCATCGGCCAGTACACCATCCCCTTCGAGTGCCTGCAGACCGGCTACCGCCATGTGCCGCTGCAGTCGCTGACCGGCGAGGTCTTGGCGCACGCGTCCCTGTTCGTGCACGTGGCCATCACCAACAGGAGAGGGGGCGGCAAGCCCCACAAGAGGGGCCTCTCTGTGCGGAAGGGGAAGAAGTCCCGGGAGTACGCGTCCCTGAGGACGCTGTGGATCAAAACTGTGGACGAGGTCTTCAAGAACGCCCAGCCCCCGATCCGGGACGCCACGGACCTCAGGGAGAACATGCAGGTAGGCCAGGGTCCGCCTCCGCAGAGGCTCAAGAGGCTGTTAGAGGGTTCCAGCCAACAGCTGTGTATCTGATCGAAAGTACTTCGTGAATTCCAGTTACTTGTAAGAATGCTCACCCACTGATGTCATTTTTTTTCCCCCATCATGTAAATTTCCAAAAGGGCAGTTGGCCCTTCAACACGTTGATGACACTTGGGAATGAGCCGGCCTTGTTGCTGAGCCCAAAGAAGGCCATGGTCCCTGGTAGCCCCTAAGGAATGCTTTTCCTAAAAGCGCAGGTGGGAATCTCTCCTATTTCTGGGCTCTCCTGAGCTGGAGCGCACACACAGCCGGTCAGAATGAAAGAACACGCCCCGCCCTTTCTCCTGGGGCGGTCCTGCTGCCGGAAAGGCAAGTCTATAAACAGCCAGCGTCTGTCAGTCCTGCTGCGGGAATGGCAAGTCTGTAAACAGCCAGCGTCTGTCTGAGTGTTGAGCCTGCACTTGACTCTGGAGCCCAGCAGTCTAGTTGTTTCAGTAAGAGACACATGATGCCTGTATGTATTAGACATCTAAGATAGTGACCGCCTCTGAACCCCATAGCAACCACAAGCAGTCAGTCAGGATTATGTATGTAATCAAGTGTTGTCCACGTGTCTAGCAGGATATGGGGGCTGCCAGCGATGCAGAGCAAGGTGTGAGGGCTGCCCCACACACACACACACACACACACACACCCCAGCCCCCGCATACAGACACACACACACACCAGCACCCACGTGCGCGCGTGCACACACACACACACACCAGCCCCTGCACACACCCCCAGCCCTAGCACACACAGACACACACACATATCAGCCCCTGCAGACAGACACACACCCCCCCCCACCCCCAGCACACAGACACAAACACACACACACCAGGACACACACATACACCAGCCCCTGCACACAGACAGACACACACACCCCAACCCCATCACACAGACACACACACACCAGCCCCAGCGCGCGCACACACACACACACACACCCCCAACCCTAGCACACAGACACACACATACACACCAGCCCCTGCACACACACACACACACACACCCCAACCCCAGCACACAGACACACACACACCAGCCCCAGCCTGTGTCCATCCCAAAGATACATGTGTGTAAAGACATACATGTATATGTTTTTAACTACTAAGAGCAGAATGCCAGCAGCAAGTAAAACAAAAAGACCTTCCCGCAGCGGAGAAATGTTATCATTTGTCTCAAAGCAAAGCATAACGGAAATACGGACAGCGTCCCCTCCCCCCGTCTCCGAGGCTGCCATGGTCATGGACCTCAGCCCCGAGCAGGCCGCAGCCACGCTGGCGTGGACGAGAAGCTGCACGTCGCCCTTCGGGGGCTGCGTGTGTCTACGCTGTGTGTGTGCTGTGTGCAGCTGGGGCTGTGACTGGGCCATGGAGCCTGGGAGGGCAGGATCCCGCAGATGCCTGTGGTTGGGGGTGGGCATTGGGAAGGGGCGGCCGGCGGGGAGTGGGAGACAAAACAACCAGGGTGATGGCAGGTGGAGAAGAAGTTAGGGGGCTCTGAGGGCCCCCCAGCGTTCGCAGGAAGGACTGACGGGTGTCAGCATCCAGGATGCTCAACTTGATGACCATATTTAAAGTAGCATTGATCAAACGTTCCCATTTCAAACCGACGTGCTGCTCATCTCCAGGGACTGGGGCGTTTGAGCACAGAAGGCACAGGTTTGGGGGGCCTGGACCCCTGTCCTCTAGGTGCCATCCTCAGCCCAGGTTGGGACCCCGGGCCTGGATCTCTGTGTTTCGGTTAGAATGTCCCTGTCGCGGCAGCGCAGGATCGAGAGTGTCGGCCTCGTCCTGAGCCGACTTCAGGTACCAGCTTGATCCCCTCCCCTGCCGGCCGCGTGACCCCAGACGGACAAGAGGCCACGGCTGAGGCTCGGTCCCTGCTGGCCCAGCGTGGTGGTGGAGGGTCAGACAGGGCCCCGTGTAACACGCGTGCCTCCAAGCGGCGCTCAAACGCCCGCTCACGGCTTTCTACAGTGCAGAGGGGCTTCCTTTCACGGGTATTTCTATGGCCTGCCGCTAGTGATTAGAAATAAAGGACGTGGAATGCAGGAGGAGGAAGAGCCGTGGGACCCCTGGAGACGGGGCGATGGGCAGGGCAGGCTGTGGTCTCCGGGTTTCCCACCTGAAACTGCAGCTTCCCCAAAGTTCCTCTAGCTTTGGAACCAGTGGGTGTAAACAGCTGAGAGGGATTCAGGTTCCTACCTGCCAGATGCTCCTCTCCTTTTTGGATGGCTGGCCTACTTGATACTTAGTTGAAGCCTGATTCCATTTTTTTCTCATCTTTTTGAAAGCAGAGGCCGTTTTTTTTTGTTTGTTTGCTTGTAGTTGCATATCAGTGTTTACACTGCTGTGAACTTTGATCTGAAAAGCGGCTTTACCCTTCAAAAGAATTTGACTTGTTTGCCTTTTCTGCCCTTTGGATAAATTGGTGTTACAAATGTCTATGACTACGTTTACTTTGTAAAATAGCCCTTTTTCCCCAGGATAAAATAATCATTAACCACGTCTGTCGTAACACTGACACTAACCGTTGCGCCAGGCAGCGCCAGGATAACCAGGTGTGCCGAGAACGGCACACTCAGCCCCTGCTGAATTACAGAGCGCCTTCTTTCTTCCCACTGAGCAGAATGCAGTGGTGTCCTTCAAGGAGCTGTGTGGTCTCTCCTCCGTGGCCAACCTCATGCAGTGCATGCTGGCGGTGTCTCCCCGCTTCCTGGGACCTGATAACACGCCCCTGGTGGTCCTGAACCTCAGCGAGCAGTACCCCACCATGGAGTTGCAGGGGATCGTGCCCGAGGTTCTGAAGAAGATCGTGACGACGTACGACATGGTGAGTGGCTCTTCCCACTTTCAGGGTGCCCCGGGGGAGAGAGGCATCTTGGGCCAGCACCCCTGATGTGCTCGGAGCTCTGGCTAAGGGCTTTCCTTTACCTGTGCTGGGAGCGTGACTCCCCTGACTTTGCTGCATTTGAAAGACTTTAGTGTTTCTTTGTTGCTGTTTTAGAAAGCAGGACACATGCCTCCATTGGATCAAATAGTAGTCAGCTTTTCAGGAATACATCTGAATTGCTTTCTAAAGCATACATGATTTTCGACACGCATAGAGTAAGGATTTTTTTTAATCTTTCCTTGCAGCCAGCCATTGATTCACCCATATTTTGTTTTCATTTTTCAAACTGGCAGAGGTGAGAAAGTTAGTTTTATTCTAAAATGCCTTTAAAAATACCCTCAGAGGCAGGTGTCTCCACCACATGCCTGGACTGTGCAAGGCCCTCCCTCCTGAGGGCAGCCACCCCGTGGTGCCCATGATTGGTAATCAGCTTAGTGTCAGTGAGGAATCCTCGGGACACCCAGAATGTTGCATTTTTGCACTTGAGGTCTGTCTTGCATTTTCTTAATCGCATCCTGCTCTCGCTGTTCTTTTTGATTGATTGTAACTCTGAGGGAGGCTTCGCGGGTGAGCACCACCCTTTGGAGCTCACGGTGTAGCTGCAGCTATCTGAACCCCTGTGGGTGCCAGCGGTCAGGGTTGAGGGTGGGGTTGGACGCTCCCCTCCCAGATGGGCGAGGCTGCCACCTGTGCTCAGAGGCCACAGGCCTCACCCACCCCACCTCCACCCTTGAAGTGGGCGTTCAGACCACAAGACTCCAGGCTGCTTCTGCCGTAGGCTGCTGTGGGCTGAGATGGATCGGGAGGGGCTTTGTGAAGTTTAACAGAAATGTTTGTTTGCTGTTCCATAAGTGGATCAGAAAGCGGCAATTTAGAGGACTTGATACAATTTAAAGAAAAGAAAAAAAGGCTTTCGATCAGTATTTCCCACACAGTGTGCTGAGGAGCCTTGGTTTCTTAGGATGTTAATGTGTCCCCAGGGAGAAAAGATTCCGTGTTGAAATAATTTAGGGAAATACTGGTTTTGAGTAAAATCAATCAGATGTCCTCTCTTCGGGACTACGTGGGGCCTTTTGTTTGCTGGCAGTGGCCTTCCAAAGGCTGAAGGGCGTAGCGTGCCCTGTTTCTTGCATTGACTTGCCATGGAGTACTATTTCCTAAAGCAAAAGTTAGGGAAGTATTTTTGTTCTTGGCCTTATTCACTGATGTCTTTGGGTGAATAAGGTTTGGAAGTGCAAATCAGAACAATGCAGTGTTTTTTTTCTTCTTTCCCCAGTTTTGTTGAGAAATACTTGACTTTCATATGTAAGTTTAAGGTGTGCTGCCTGATGGTCTGATTGACACGTATTGTGAAATGATTACAATGGGCTCAGCGAACATCCATCTCCTTAAATAGATATAATTTAAAAAATAAAGAAGGGAAAATTTTTTTCTTGTGATGAGAGCTCTTAGTTTTCTCTCTTGACAAATTTCCTGAGTATCAGTCATCTTGTCCGTTTCATTCCCAGGACGTCTTTGTCTTGTAACTGGAAACGTCTGCCCTTTGACTGCTCTCCTTAGGTTCTCAGTTCTCCACTTCTGGTGACCACAAGCCCCATCTCTTTTTCCATCAGTTTGGCTTTTTGTTTCTGTTTTACTTTCCACATGTAAGAGAGGTCGTACAGCGTTTTCTGACTTATTTATACATGTGCCTTCAGGGTTCATCTGTGTTGTAGCAAATCGTAGGATCGCTTCGTTTTTTGTGATTAATATTTATATATATATATATAAGACATGTGTATGCATATATCTGTATGTCTCACAGCTCCTTTATCTATTGATAGACACTTGGGTTGTATCCACGTCTTGGCTGTTGTAAATAATGCTGCTGTGAACATGGGGTGCAGATATCTTTTTGAGTTAATACTTTCATTTCCTTTGGATATGTTCCAAGAAGTGGAATTGCTGGATCCTACGCTAGTTCTATTTTTCATTCTTTGAGGATCTTCCTTGCCGTTTTCCCTAGTAACTGGACCAGTTTACATTCCCACCAATAATAAGAATGCAGTGTTTCCAACAGCTCATCAGTTCATTAGCTTAAGAAAAAAAGTGGCGTTTGATGCCGATGCTTGCTATCTCCTGCTCTTTCCAGCTTAGAGCTCATGGGGACGTCAGATAAATAAGGACCGAACAGTGGACACTGCAGGCGTGCTGCGGGGAGTGGCAGTCACCCCCGATGGGAGGGCAGCGGGGCAGAGCTGTCTGTGGACCTCGGGGTCGGGGGGGATGCTCCGTGCTGGGTGCTGGAACAGCCGCAGGCATGAACACAGGGGAGCTGTCCTGTCTGCTAGGATGGCAGCTGGAGGGAAAAACATAAGAAGCTCCTGCTGAGATTACTTTGAGGGGAAAAGGGAAAGATAGGAAAAATGGAGAAGTCTAAAGAACCCTTCCATGCTGCGACTCAGGCTGCCTGGTTAGTTTTATGAGAAGCCAATAGAAGTAGCTGATATCTGTAAATGCTTTTAAACCTTAAGCCACAAATAGAATTGTTAGCTGTTTTGCAGATCTGTGTCGTTGGCCAGCATCTGAGATGACTTACCCGCTCAGGTGTTTCACGGGTCTCACAGCACCATTTCTTCCTGGTAACCTTTTTAACAGGACCCTCCTGAGGGTGGGCTGTGATGCCCCATGGAGGTGAGAGCTGAGTGAGGGCTGGTACCAGGACCTGGTCCGGGCTGGGGGCAGAGCAGGAGGGATCCTGGTGAGGTTGACACAGCACCGACCACAGTACTTGGCACAGGAGTCTCTCAGTACCCCCTTGCTTCCCCACCCTACCCTCTCCCTGGGCTGGTGGATGATAACACTTACTATGTAATTCCAATTTGCTTGTGACTTTATAATTGTGTTGTTGCAGAAATGATAAGACAATTAGCTTGCTTGAATTTTTAAAGTTGTGAAATTAGTCTTACATAATGTTTAAATATCTGGGCTGTGTTATACCCCTAGTTTTAGTGATTTGTTCTATTTTTAATTCCCCCTGATAAACTAAGCCATAAAGTACTTAAAAGTAAATTCAAATTTTTATAATTTGCAGTTAAAAATTGTCACATTGTTACAGCAATAGTATAGCTCTTGTAATATTTTATAGTCCATTTATTAGTGACTTAATTACTTCTCACCTTGTGACAGTTAATTTATTAAAGCTAGCTAAAGAATAGATGAAATATTGATGGGAAATGTAGTAAGGTCTTGGATAGCCTCTATTTTTGTAGTGTTATATTGAGCTTAACCCAAAATTAGCCTTGGAAATAAGATCTTATTTCATTTTGCTGACTTCCCATTTATAGTCTGAAGACTCCAAATAAGATCTTATTTTCTTCTGTTGACTTCCCCTTTGTAGTTTGACGACTCCAAGTGTAGGTGTGGTGTGAGAGATGCTCCCTCCCTCGCCAAGTCCTGCCTTACTGCGCGTCTTTGCCCTGGAGGTGCCCCCAGCAAGCAGGGGCAGGTGCCATCACCTAGGGCGGCTGGAACATGTACTTACGCTGTCAAGATGGTGGTCCCTTTCCTGTGTGTAAACTCTCATGAATGAACTCGGGTGGCTGAAATGTGCCCATCTCTGTGAACACGGAGAGGCAGGGAAGGGGCTGACTGTGACCTTGTGTGCAGTGTGGAGGCAGGAAGGGGCACAGAGCCTGTCTGCACACCTCCGGCCCCAGCGTGATTGTGAACAGCCCTCCCTTTAACCTTTCCAAGTGTCCCTGTTTAGATAATCAGTTGTGTGATAACCCTGCCCATGGCCCCCAGAGTGTCCTGAAGGCCCTTATGATTCCCACCAACAGACAAGTCTTCAGAATGGTCCAGAATGGTTTGTCTTATCCTATTTGTAGATCCTCCTTGGGTCCTGGAAGTGGTGAGGTTCAAGGCTGGGACCTCACTCGGGAAGGTGGGTGTCAGCGTCTCTCGGGAGCAGAGGAAGAAGTCAAGCTCAGACAGCTTCTTAAACCAGGCAGATGGGCTAGAAATTAAGAGGGGCTGGTCTGCAGAGTGGGAGCTGCCGTGTGGTCACAACAAGGGGGATTTTCTTCCCTGGAGGAGGTTACAACTTAGGGGAAGAGAGGACGTGTATCCCTAGATAGTGAGAGGAGAGGTGCTAGATATTTTAAAATATGTAAATGATTTTGAAAAGACTCATTTGAAAAGACCCTGATGCTGGGAAAGATTGAAGGTGGGAGGAGAAGGGGACGACAGAGGATGAGATGGTTGGATGGCATCACCGACTCAATGGACATGAGTTTGAGCAAGCTCGGGAGTTGGTGATGGACAGTGTGGCCTGGTGTGCTACAGTCCATGGGGTTGCAGAGAGTTGGACACGACTGAGTGACTGAACTGAACTGAACTGAAACAAATTATTTGGATGTTTGTGAGAGAGAAAGGTCAGTTTAAAGTTTTGGGCCTGGACCGGCTTCAAGGAAACATTGGCCTTTGAGCTTGACCTTTATGAATGAGTCAGACTTCGGCAGGTGAAAAGTAAGAAGGAAGACTGTAGCAGGCGGGTTCACAGAGTGAAACACGCTCAGGAATGGGAAGCACATGTCCTGGGAAACTGACACGTGGGCCGGGGGAGTTCCTGCACATTTTTGAGCAATCAGGGGCCACGCACAGAGTCAGGATTTGGGGCTGTGAGAGGGCTGGGTGAGGGAGAGCTCAGAGGTCACCCGCCTTTATCGTGCAGATGAGAAAATGGGAACACGGGTGCATCGTGCTAACGTCAGAACCAGCGTTAGGGCCTGGCTAGTCTCTTTGTCCAGTATATCCTCCATAGTCCAGATCAGGAAAATGAGCTGTGTGTGCAGTTTGTAGATGAATGATGAGTCTGCCCATAAAGCCCAAATAGCTCCAATAATCATGATCTGAAATGGTTCACGTGGGGCTCGTGAAGTCCCAGGTAACTTATTTCTGATTCTTGTTCCCCCCTGAAGGCGGAGAACAACTCATTGTGCGTACCTTGGTGTATTTTTTTTTTTTTTTTAGTATTTATTTTAGACTATCAAATTGCACCACTGGGGCTTCTCTCTAGTTGTGGCTCACAGCACATGGACTTAGTTGCCACACAACTTGTGGGATCTTAGTTCCCCAACCAGGGATTGAACCCAGGTCCCCTGCATGGGAAGGTCGATTCTTAACCTCTGGACCCCCAGGGAAGTCCCTTGGTTTATGTTAAAAGGCAGCTTTGATGAGCTTAAAATAGGGAGGACTGTGTTCAGTAGATTAAGTTCCACTCAAAGGAATCTGATGACAAGTATATCTTTTATATTATTACTTCAGAGACAGAAAATTTGAAGATTTTACTCAGAGCCTATGTAAATGAACTTGAATGCATCACCTGCTGAGAATCAAATACCACGGTTGAACTTGTTCTCTTGTGGGTTTAAAGCCTGGGTTGAAGATCAGGATTATGTAACCCGAGTAAGAAACTCTGGTGAGTGTGTGGGTCCTCCATGACACCCAGCGCTCCTGGAATGATCTCCCCAGGGTTTAGGACACCTCCCCTCTCCCATCAACGTGACTTCATCCATCACTGTTTTATGCCAAAATGATGTTTACCCTTTAATGTTGATGAAAGTGCTGATTCAGTTCCCCAGCTCTTACTGCTTGTTTCCGATTTACCAACTACTTTATGCTTAGTTAAAAAAAAAAAAATTGAGATCTGTACTAATACATAGAGACCAAGATGTCAACATTCTTCCTCAACAGAAAACATTGGAAGTTTAAATATTTTGTGAGAGTTACATGAAAAGAAAGTTCTCCTTACAATTTTTTCGTTGGTCTTTGAGGGCTGTTTTCTCAGGGAAATAAACTGGATACAAAAAGACAAGCCCTGCAGGATTCCACATATGTGAGGTATCAAATGTAGTCAAGTTCATAAAATCAGAGACTAGAATGGTCATTATCAGGGCCTAGGAGGAGAGGGAAATGGGACGTTATTAATTACCAGGCATGAAATTTTAGTTCCGAAGCTGTCTCACTGAAGACGTGTGCACCACGCATGCCTCTAGTCAGCAGCAGCGTGTTATCCCCGGAGCAGGTTAAGAGGGTAGACACTTAACTCATGTTAAGTGTCCTTATCATGCAAACATTTTTCAAAGAAAAAGGTGTTTTTCCTGATTTTGCTACCATGTTTCTGCACTCTGCAATATGGTTCAGTCATTGTCATTAAACTGACGATGAATTCGTGGGGAATGAGAGGAGAGAAGGGGAAAACGGAGGGGAGAGGACGCCCCGCTCGGTCAGAGACAGCGCGGTTGTTGACGCTCAGCAATGGACTAGTGGCCGCCATCTGCTGGGAGATACCCACTGGGAGATACCCATGAATTCATTCCTGTCAGTGTAGTTCCTTTGTCTCCACTTTCTGTTTTAAGTTAATTTGTTTCCATCTTTTAAAGCTCTGCAAAAATCCTGATTTTAATTGCCTTCACGCTTAATTAAGAGAGCACTCTCTGGGGAATCCATTTATCCAGTAGAGAACAGCATTTTTTTAGTGTTTAAAAAAAGAAAGAACACATTGCTTTGTCTAAGAGCATGTTTGCTCACTGTGAATATTTTTACATAAGCTATAAGTAGTCCCTTCTACCTCATGGCTTTGCATATTTCTTCGATAAAGCAAAGTCCTTTAAATAAAAGACGTGCAGTGAAGGGTTTTTTTCCTTACACAGACAAGCCAGCGTCAAGCGTGCTCTGCTAAGTGTTGTTGGTATGGGTTCCTGTATTTGGTCTGGCCACTGCCTGACGCAGGGAAGAGAGAAATCACACTTGATGATCGATGAAGCTGGCCCATCTGGACCAAGCAGAGATGATCTGTAATAAGGTTACCATTGATCCCCTTCTCCTCTGTGGCTCCTTTTATCACACTTCTGCCTCAGAACCTGACATTAAAAGCATCTTTTAATTGGCTGTGTCAACTGTCCCAATTTTTATAACTGTGGAAAAACAGAACATTATGCCTTGGGCTAAGACTGAGCTAAAAAGAGGGTGGGGGGAAAGATTAGGGGAAAGGCGGATATACCCTGCTACAGGGGCAAGAGCAGAAACCCAGAGGCTCTAGTTTAATTCAGAGGAGGCGGCCTAGCCACTGAGGCTTCCACAAGCAGTTTCTCTGGAATCATCAGAACCACACAGCTGACCTACTTCAGAGCGACGGCCAAGCCCGCGGGAAGGGAAGGAGATGTTTAAAGGCTGGGTGTGCGGATGGCGTCCCCTGTCCCATCAGATCAGACGCAGAGGCTGCCCTCAGCTTCCGGGAGCAGAGAGACCGAGATGCCTCGAGAAGAGGGCGCTTTACTGGGAGCGGGTGGTGATGATCGCACGACCGGGTCTCTTCCTCCGCTTTTCTCCTTTCCAGCGTCTCCACAGAAACCGTCGAAGGACGCCTATGTAGACGTGCTCCTAAACACACACATGCAGACCCCAGACACTCCGTGAGAGCGACTGGGGAAAAGTAGGCTGGTAGGGGCTAGCCGCTGCCCCGGAAGCGCCTTCAGCGGCTGCAGTGTTTCCCGGTGCCGTGTGATGCCCAGCCCATCTGTCCGGGAGGACGGAGACGCAGACCTTAACGCATTCCCCCAGCTCGTCGACTGCTGTCTCCAGACGGGAAGCGGTAAACGGGCCTGAGCGGCCTGGTGTCCCCGGCTGCACCGGAGGCCTGGCCTCCCAAGTGACCCCGGGCAGTGGCCCCGTGTCGGCAGGCGAGACGCAGGAGCCTGCGGCTGGATTTCCTGTGAACCAGCACCGGGGCGGCGGCTGCCGGACGGGGGCTGGGACACGGCACTGGGGGGTCTGCTCTGGCTTCTCCATTAGCACCTTGCTGTTGCTTTTCAGAGAGAGCAAACAAGCTTGTTTGCTTGTGTATTGGGTGTCCTGGATCTTCGCTGTTGCCTGAGGGTTTTCTCTAGTTGGGGCGAACAGGGGCTGTTCTCTAGGAGTGTGCAGGCTTCTCCTTGGGGTGGTCTCTCTTTTGGGGAACACAGACTCTGGGGCACACGGGCTTCAGTAGTTGTGGCCCACGGGCTTCCTTGCCCCAGGGCATGTGGGATCTTCCCGGACCAGGGACCAAACCCACGCCCCTGGCACTGGCAGGCAGATTCTTAACCACTGGACGGCCAGAGACGTCCCAGATTGCTTATTTCTTGAACACTTTATTTCACTGACTCTAGCAGGAAATGCGTATAAAATATATCTAAAGCTCTTCAAGAAAAGCTCCTGAGACTTGAAGCTCCGGAAAAGGGAACTTTATTTTCAAGTTTATTTTCTTCTGCCTTATGCAGAGGAACACGACGAGATTTCTGATAAAACCAAGATCGCTGGAGCACGGCGGTCCCTTCACTTCTGTGAACGAGCTGACGGATTGCATCCCGTGTCCACGTCAGCTTCTCCTCTGAATACGGGATTTTGCTCTGGTACTGTTCCTTCAGCATTTATTGTTGACCAATACATCCTCTTTTTGACGAGAAAGTTTGTTTCCTTCAGAGGCTGAAGATGCCTCCTTACGGTGTTTGCCGAGTGCTTCCATCCGAGACCCACCAGGACCTCTCGCAACTTGTGTGCGTCTGCAGAATGCGGCGCGCGCTCGGTCGGGAACAGACGTGGCTTTCCTGGCCTGGCGAGGCTGGGGACGCGCTGGCCGCCTTATCCTGGTGCGTTCCGCCGGCTCCCTGCCGCCGTCGGGCTCTGCGCAGACAGGACTGGATGAGCTTCCGGGGCGTCACCCCTTCTAACCCTAACCTCCGCCTGTGGGGCGGGGCTCTCGGAGGGCCAGGCGGCCGTCCCTCCGTTTAGCTCCCCTTGGTGAACCTGGTCCATCAGTTCACTGATGCGCTTTGGCTTGTCATCGCTCAGCTCCGCGGTTAAACTGCCGGGCCTCTCCGACTCTGAGTCCCTCAGCCCCTCCGAGAGGCGCTGTTGGTTGGGGAGCGGGCGGCGGCCGAGGCTCCCTTCTGTGTCCTTTCTAAGGCCGGGCCTCCCGTGCGCACCACCCTGCCCTGCCCCTGGGGCTGGTCCGCGCCGGGTCTCCTGGCTCCGTGCGCAGGGCTCCAGGGGCGGCTCCCCGCGTCCTCCCTTAGGGCTGCAGACCCCGGGCCCAGCCCTGGGCAGTGGGGGCGTTTCCTCTCCCCTAAGGCTGATGCTCTGGGATCCGCCTGGGTTGAGTCTTGCGATGTTAGATTAATCTAGACAAGAGTTTCTTCTTGACAAATCCTGACTTTCAATTCTGTCGTTTTGGTGGGAACCCAAATGAAAATCTAATTTGGCCTTTAGAACCGAGAAGTGTCTCTGTTTTTATGAAATAGCTGTTTTTGTTTCTTTCTTTTCACCCAGCCTGTGAAACTCACTGTTTGAGTAGGTGGAAAGCCCCCAGGGCAAATGATTTATAACCTATGGCAGTGCGTCTGGGAGAAAAACACCCTTGCCCTCTCCTGTTACACTCCCCTGCGGTCCCCACGCGGCTCGCGGTGGCTCGGTCCCCATGGCACGTCACCTCCTGGATTCCCAGAAAGACAGACCTCCCCAGATAGCACCTAGAGGGAGACCCGGGTGTTGAGGCAGAGTTAGCAGTGCCAGCTTTAAGAACTTAGGGTTACGTGATGACGGTGAAGACAAAGGGAGTCGATACTTTGCTGTTGTTAGGCCAGTAACATTCTTCTTAGAGCGTCTTGGGCATGTGACCTCCTTTCGGTGTGTTGGGATTGATAAAGCACCTACGTTAAGCATAGAAATTGCCAAGCGAGGGAAAAAGGGGCAGGGAAATAATTTTCAGGGCGTGTATCTCATGCATATAGTCTGCTAGCACTTGAAGTTTTCCAGGATTAAAATTTGATTTGCTATTGAAACATACATCAAGCCCCATGAATTATATACAACCCTCCCTTAAAAGAGAGTGCTTTTTAAAGCTTGTAGAATTTGTTTGACATTTGATTTGCTATTGAAACACACATCAAACACCATGAATAATATACAACCCTTCCTTTAAAGAGAGTGCTTTTTTTTAAAGCTTCCAGAATCTGTTTGACGTCTTGAAGTTTGTGTTCACTGGGGTGGTGTCCACAGCGAGGTGCTGTGTCTACAGCCAGCTTTGTAGATCCTTTCAAACCAGAAAAGTGACAGTCCAGAAATGGAGGACTGAATTGGCTTTCAGCGTGTGATACTTTGTGTGTCTTTAGCAGTGTGTGAGTTCTGAACCCTTTCAGAGCCACACGAGTGAAGTCTGGCCCACCTAGAACCTGTCCTTCAGGGCTCACCGCTGTTTCAGCCCACTTCTCCACCTCCACCCCGGTCCGGGAGCCCGCTGGCTTGCCATGGTCTTGGGCCCAGAAGGGAACCGCGTCTCTCCTTGGCCCTCTGGCCTGTGCTGTGGAGGCCGAGGGGGCCGTGCCAGCCTGTTCTGGCCACTTTGAGAGGTCAGTGTGTTCTCTCCTTCACCATAAGCTTGCAGGGCCCTGGGACAGAACCCTTGGAGGACCCAGGAACTGCACCTTCACTGTTCATCTTGGTCTTCCTGGGATGGTGGTTTCTGACCACGTGGGGAGCTGGGGACACGAACCCCTGGTGATTCTTCATCCCAGCGGGGACAGTGACTCGCTTTGCCACCTGAGCCTGTGGTTGGCCCTGCCATCTGGCTCCGTGCAGGATTCAGAACATTCTCCAGCCGGTTAAATGGGGACGTTTTGCCCAAGTGATTATTTTAACAGTGCTGACTACAACTAGCCAGTAAGAGTCACACAGGTAGGCTTTTTTTCCAGAAGTATTTTTCTTTTGTCAAAGATTCATCAAAAGGATGAACGGTTTAATATTTTGTTGTGTCCCATCACTGTATCCACGTTGGAGTTGAGAAAGACGATAAGTTTCAGGGATAACAGAATTTTGTGTAGCATCTCAATGTTCTGATATCATTGCCTGACTTTGCAAATGCAGGATTTGTTCGTCAGATTGATGTGATTTATCAATATCCATTCTTGTGTAGTTTAGAACAGCAAATGCTTTTCCACTGAGAAGTTCGACAGTGTTGCAAGTCCCATTTGTAGCTGAGTTGGAAAGATTGAAATTACTTGGATACAGGTAGAAAATGGTTAGTGGTTGTTCATAGATTAGTTTGTAAATGCAGGGATGAACTCCTCTGTTTTCGTGGACACATATTCTCTGGATGTACAATCACATTTTAGAAGACAGCTCTTCTAAGAAATGGGATAATTTGGATGGAATCTGCTCTGTGAACGTGAAGCTATATGAGAATATGAAGCTATATGAAAGCTATAGGAAGATATGAAGCTCTATGAAAATCATACGTTTCAGATCGTTTCTTGAGTACTACATGTAATTGTTGACACTTACTTGGGTCGCCTCAGACATCACTTCTTGACAGTAAGATATACTCATTTCTGAACATTTTTCCTGTCTCTTATGCCCCTAGTTATGACCTGAAAATGTTTTAAAAGGTGTTTTTCCACAATCTTCTGAATAATGAGGTAGCAGTAATTTTTCTCTGCAGCTAGATGTTCTCCTGTCAGTAGCATTTGGTAGTTTGTATATTTTAAGCCTATGTTTTGTTGACATGTAACATTTGACCTCAGGTTTATAGAGAAGTGAAATCTAGCACTGCCCGTGGATTCATCCCTTCCTGTTTCTGTGTGGAGGGGAAGGCTAACCCAACGCCTGTAGTGGGGACGTGTCTGGTGGTAACTCCCCACCACACACACCAGCCACTGTGCCACCAGGACCGCAGGATCCGTCACCCAGGATTCTGTTCTAACAGCTCCTGGTTTTCATTCTGTTCACTCATATTCCCCCAGATTGCAGGGAAATAATTAATGCCACTCACCCCACTAAAATAACCACCCTTGACACCAAAAATCTGATTTTATTTCCACACGAATTTATCAGGGATAAAAATAGCACTTCATAATGGTTTTAAAGTCTTTTCTAACTTAATTAAGGCATTTAAAATTCTGAACCATAAGAAAATTACTCTCCCAGTCAACTCAGTGGGTGGACAATGTGATGTGTTAGGAGTTAAGTTTAACTCTACAAGCTTAATTATCTGTTAACTTAAAAATAACATGTTAAGTAGTTTAAAACATCTATTTTCCTACTGCGTTTAATATTAGTCAAATCTTTAGGACTGTTACAGGTTTTTATGTGGAGATTTTTTATCTTTTATAGATCCTTTGTCCACTTATGGAAATCTTTATTTCCTTTGAAATTAGTGTTGATTATTCTAGTTTTCTTTATAATTATGGCACTCCTACATTAGAGAGGGCAAATGGAGTGTGGCACGTCAGTTACGTCACTGAAAGAAAGAAAGTGAAAGTGAAGTTGCTCAGTTGTCTCTGACTCTTTGCAACCCTATGGACTGTAGCTTACCAGGCTCCTCCGTCCATGGGATTTTCTAGGCAAGAATACTAGAGTGGGTTGCCATTTCCTTCTCCAGGGGATCTTCCCAACCCAGGGATTGAAGCCGGGTCTCCTGCATTGTAGGCAGATGCTTTACCATCTGAGTCACCAGGGAAGTCCAGATGACATATACTTTATGTCATTATATGACAGAAAAATAATTTTAGTTTTAAATAATCACTCATCTGGTGCCTAAAGCAAAAGAAAAAAAATCTTTGTGAGTAGTCTTGGCTATTTTGAGTATTGAGCTAAATGCAGCCAAGACGGTAGTAACTAAATTTTAGTTGATTTCCTAAAGCTAACCTGTGAAAAGTCAACAACCTCAGATACGTGGGTGGTACCACTCTAATGGCCAAAAGCCAAGAGCAACTAAAGAGCCTCTTGATGAGGGGGAAGGAGGAGAGTGAAAGAGCCGGCTTAAAACTAAATATTAAAAAAAAATTAAGATCATGGCCTCCGGCCCCATTACTTCATGGCAGATAGAAGGGGAAAAGGTGGAAGTAGTGACAGATTTCCCCTTCTTGGCTCCGAAATCGCTGCAGATGGTGACTGCAGCCATGAAACCAGAAGAAGATTGCTTTTCGGCAGGAAAGCGATGACGAACCTAGAAACGTTTTCAGCGTGCTGAAAAGCAGACACATTACTCTGCCGACAAAGGCCCATATAGTGAAGGCTACGGTCTTCCCAGTGATCACGTAGGGTTGTGAGAGATGGACCATAAAGAAGGCAGAGTGCAAAAGAATTGATGCCTTCTAACTATGGTGCTGGAGAAGACTCCTGAGTGTCCCTTGGACAGCAGGGAGATCAAACCAGTCAGTCTTAAGGGAGATCAACCCTGAATACTCATTAGAAGGACTGATGCTGAAGCTGAAGCTCCAGTATTTTGGTCACCTGATTTGAACAGCTGACTCATTGGAAAAGTCCCTGATCCTAGGAAAGACTGAAGGCAGGAGGAAAGGGGGCATCAGAGGATGAGATGGCTGGATGGCATCACCAATGCAATGGACATGAACTTGGGCAAACTTTGGGAGATGGTGAGGGACAGGAGGCCTGGCATGCTGCTGTCCATGGGGTCACAAAGAGTTGACTGAACAACAACAACAAATTCTCTGTAACCAAATTTCTCCTTTATATACATAAAACTTATATGTTTATCCTTTAAAAATACTAATTGCACTTGATTTTGCCTGTTCTTTTCTGAAATGTGCATGTAGCATGTCAAACTATATTCTCTTTAATACTTTTAGTCCAGTATTACCAAGTGAGACTTTTCTGTTTTTAATTGGAGTATCGCTGCTTTACCCTATTGGGTTGTGTTAGTTTCTGCTGTGCAGTAAAGTCAGTCAGCAGTCAGGCAGCGCTGGTCAGTGGGCTGGGCTGGCACCACCTGTTTGTGTATGGGCTCCAGGCTTAAAACAGTGTTTACATATTCAGTCCAGTTCAGTCGCTCTGTCATGATGGACTCTTTGCGACCCCATGGACTGCAGCATGCCAGAATTCCCTATCACCATCTCCCAGAGCTTACTCAAATTCATCTCCATTGAATGGGTGATGCCATCCAACCCTCTCATCCTCTGTCATCCTCTTCTCCTCCTGCCCTCAGTCTTTTCCAGCATCAGGGTCTTTTCATATGAGTCAGCTCTTCACATCAGGTAGCCAAAGTATTGGAGTTTCAGCTTCAACATCAGTCCTTCCAATGAACCCAGGACTGATCTCCTTGATAATGGACTGGTTGGATCTCCTTACAGTCCAAGGGACTCTCAAGAATCTTCTCTAACACCACAGTTCAAAAGCATCAATTCGTCAGCGCTCAGCTTTCTTTATACTCCAACTCTCACATCCATACATGACCACTGGAAAAACCATAGCCTTGACTAGACGGACCTTTGTTGGCAAAGTAATGTCTCTGCTTTTTAATATGCTGTCTAGGTTGGTCATAACTTTCCTTCCAAGGAGTAAACGTCTTTTAATTTCATGGCTGCAATCACCATCTGAACTGATTTTGGAGCCCAGAAAAATAAAGTCAGCCACTGTTGCCACTGTTTCCCCATCTATTTGCCATGAAGTGATGGGACCAGATGCCATGATCTTAGTTTTCTGAATGTTGAGCTTTAAGCCAACTTTTTCACTCTCCTCTTTCACCTTCATCAAGAGGTTCTTTTGTTCTTTGCTTTCTGCCATAAGGGTGGTGTCATCTGCATATCTGAGGTTATTGATATTTCTCCTGGCAATCTTGATTCCAGCTTGTGCTTCCTCCAGCCCAGCGTTTCTCATGATGTACTCTGCATAGAAGTTAAAAAAGCAGGGTGATAGTATACAGCCTTGACATATTCCTTTTCCTATTTGGAACCAGTCTGTTGTGCCATGTCCTGTTCTAACTGTTGCTTCTTGACCTGCATAGAGGTTTCTCAAGAGGCAGGTCAGGTGGTCTGGTATGCCCATGTCTTTCAGAATTTTCCACAGTTTATTGTGATCTACACAGTCAAAGGTTTTGGCATAGTCAATAAAGCAGAAATAGATGTTTTTCTGGAACTCTCTTGCTTTTTCGATGATCCAGCAGATGTTGGCAGTTTGATCTCTGGTTCCTCTGCCTTTTCTAAAACCAGCTTGAACATCTGGAAGTTCATGGTTCACATATTGCTGAAGCCTGGCTTGGAGAATTTTGAGCATTACTTTACTAGCGTGTGAGATGAGTGTAATTGTGTAGTAGTTTGAGCATTCTTTGGCATTGCCTTTCTTTGGGATTGGAATGAAAACTAACCTTTTCCAGTCCTGTGGCCACTGCTGAGTTTTCCAAATTTGCTGGCATATTGAGTGCAGCACTTTCACAGCATCATCTTTCAGAATTTGAAATAGCTCAACTGGAATTCCATCACCTCCACTAGCTTTGTTCGTAGTGATGCTTTCTAAGGCCCACTTGACTTCACATTCCAGGATGTCTGGCTCTAGGTGAGTTATCACACCATTGTGATTATCTTGGTCGTGAAGATCTGTTTTGTACAGTTCTTCTGTGTATTCTTGCCACCTCTTCTTAATATCTTCTGCTTCTGTTAGGTCCATACCATTTCATCAGCGTCTGTTCAGATGAGTCAGTTCTTCACATCAGGTAGCCAAGGTATTGGAGCTTCAGCGTCAGCATCAGTCCTTCCAGTGAACACCCAGGACTGATCTCCTTTAGAATGGACTGGTTGGATCTCCTTGCAGTCCAAGGGACTCTCAAGAGTCTCCTCCAACACCACAGTTCAAAAGCATCAATTCTTCAGTGCTCAGCTTTCTTTATAGTCCAACTCTCACATTCGTACATGACCAATGGAAAAACCATGGCTTTGACTAGACAGACCTTTGTTGGACCATTTAATTTATGTATTAAATGATTGAAAAATAAAAGTTCATGGCATGTAAAAATCATATTGAATTGGAGCCTCAGTGTCCATGAGGAAAGTCTGATCGAGCACGTCCGTGACACACCCCGTGCCTGCTTACGCACGGTGGTAGCAGAGCCGAGCGGTCACCTGAAGTGTTCACTGCTTCTTTAAAGGGAGAGTTTGGCAGCCCCTCAAAATGAGAATCAGGGCAAAAGTCCTCAGTGTATTTTGCTGTACTGTTTCCAGTTTCACTTTGAGCAGCTTAAATCATGACTTTAAAGGTTTCCTTTCTTTTTCTTCTTCTTTTGTTTTAATCATGTACTTGGTGTGTTTTGAACGTGGATCCGCAGCACACCATTCTGCTTGTCACCCCATAGAGGAAGGCACCCGAGTTCTGTCCTGGACGAGACAGTGGGCCCTGGAAGCAGTAAGACTTGTCAGTGTCGGAATTAAAACATTAGAGGCAAGCCTTGGAGAGGAGAGCCTGTGAAAATCCATGTTTGCTCACAGTGCCTGCGAGGACAGCGTGCTGTTCCAGCAAAGAGTGGTGGCCATCAGGCAGAATTTTGTGTTATAATCCAATAAAGCGTGTAGCTAAGTCCTCTGCACAGTATTAGCAAGATGTTTAATCCTGATTCTGCTTGGTAATGAGACTCAAAAAAGGAGTTGAGGACTGCTGCTCCTGTCTCAGTCAAATCAAGCCTCTCCTTCAGTGAGAGGGGAGCTGGCAGAGTGGGTAGGCAGGCTCTGCTTTCTTCTGGAAACACCTGGCTTCCTCTCCCCTTCCCCTCAGGCAGGCGGGGAGGGGGACTTTCTCTTCGATTATGAAATCTAGGCCTTGCTAACCACATGCCATTTAAGCCCTGCTCCAGTATTCTTGCCCGGAGGATCCCATGGACAGAGGAGCCTGGTAGGCCACAGTCCACGGTGTCGCAGAGTCAGAGATGACTGAACGACTAAACAACAGCTACCCCCACCTGGAACTGAAGCGCAGACCCTGTGCCCCTCGGGGAAGGGCAGGCCTCTAGGGTCACATGCGCTCCTTGCTTCTTTCTTAGACTCATCACTAGCTCTAATCGCGCATCCATTGATCTGAGTCCTTTTTATAAGGTACCCCTCTCTCCCTCCCCCAGATCTGGGCCTGAGTCTGGCAGTGACCACATGTGTCCTGCTCACCATCAATCTCAGCGCCTGCCGCAGGCACTCAAAATATGTTTATGAATGACTGAAGGAGTGAGTGAAGGAAAGCGCCCTGGGTCTGGAGGACACAGGGCTCACGGGTCCTTCCTGCCCTCTGTCTACGTCCCAGGGTGCCTGAGTTTCCCTGAGCTCGGCTGGTCTTCGCGTTCATGGAATGCCCTTCTCTGGAGGGCCAGGCTTGGGGCTGGCAGGACCGCAGGGTGCAGGGACCGCCCCCCCAATCAGTACCAGAGGGTCCAGTGGTGCCCACGCTGAGGTGGTCGGGGCATCTGGGCCTGGCCGGGAAGAGGACGCGGCGGAGGTGGCGGGGGCATGGCAGGACCCGGGGCTGGAGGCCGGGAAGGGGGCACCGGGGTTCAGGTGCCCGCACCATGTACCTCCTGTTCACACCCTGAGTCTCCCCTGCCCATTGCCAGAGGATGCGTGGTCTTTCCTGAAACGCCCTCTTTAAGGAGGAGACACCTCGGGGCTGGGGAGTGGAGGGGTGAGGAGGTCGGACAGGAGGGCAGCCGGACCCAGCGCAGGCCCCGGGACGGGAACGTGGCTTGTGTACAGAGTTCTGTAATCTCCCAACACGTCCTCGGAGAATGAGCGCTTCGTGAGCTCACAGGGGGCCGCGGGCTCCCGGGGGGCCGCACCCGAAGTCCCTGGCCCGCACGTCCCCGTCCTCCACTGCGTTGCCTCGCCCCTCACCCCCAACGCCCGCAGCCTCCAGGAGGAAACCTGGACCCTGCACGCAGCATCGCAGACTGCGAGCCCCCCCTGCGACCAGTCCCCACCCTGCCCTTCTCTCCCCGGGGTCGTGCGCCGACTCCCCGGGCAGCTGGCCCCCGGCAGGCGTGGGCTGCGGGGTTTGGCCCAGGACACGCCTCGGTGAATTCAGTTTTGTGAGTTCTTGCAGCCCCGGGGCAGGTGTGCTTGGTGTGAACACACGTGCACGACACCGTTGTTGCACGGAGACGCCGGGACTAGCCGCTGGGGGACGGAGGGGGAGCGTGCTTGCACCCCGGGAAGTCGGTGAGTGGGGGGCTGGGGGCGTACCCTGAGCTCGCGGGGTCCCTGCCCTGTGCGCGCTCTGTGACGGCACGTTGCGTCTGCATCTGCGGAGCAGGCGGGGTCTCACCGCCTCAGAGGGGATGAGGTCGCACGTCAGCAGCCCAGAGCACGGGAGGCTCTCAGTGCGCGGTGGTCAGTACCGGGCCAGTGTGTTCCTTCGAAGGCTAGAAGTGTGCAGCCCTTGATGCACTGAGACCTCGCCCTGTGTGGACATTTTCACAGCACTCAGACCTCAGAGCACCAGCGCTGCGTATATGGAGGTGGGGTTATTGCATTTCATAAAGGCGGGTTTAAAATTTTGAAGTGAAAAGCAGAAGGTTGGGTTTCCCACCACCTTGCTCAGGGGAGTTGCCTCTGTACTCAGAAAGCGGAAGACGCAGGAGCACGTGAGTTCTGTGGTCACCCCCGGGAAGGACGCCTGGGTTTGTACCGTGAACACCGTCTTGGCCGGTCAAATGAACCTTGCCGTCCTCCTTCCTCTGGCGTTCCAGAGAACTGTGGACTCTTTACCGTGCTCAAAATATACTGCTCTTCTTTATGGAGAAGTCTCTGGTTGCTGTCCTCTGTTAACTAACATCTATACTTAGCTACTGCAGACCTGAGAGGAACTAATGACAACCTTACAGTAATACTGTGATTGAATTACCGCCTGTTAATTAGGAGTTTCTAAATCACCTTGATCCCCTTGGAGAAAAGCCTTGATATAAGGAGATGGTAATAAAAGTGGCACTATTTTAATTCAAGTTGTATCTTTTGAAATTTAATTAATTTTGTAATAATAGTTTTAAATGAGCGTGTCGGAGCTCCAAACGGTCCTTGGTGACTTCAAAGAGTTGTGCAGCATCCAGGAGTTCCTGATACAGCCTCCGGAAGTAGCTTGCTCACCAAGTTCCCCTTTTCTCGTGCAGGGGTGGCTTAAGCCAGGTTTTAAACCTCCTCCGTTCTTTGGAGCTGCTCCCCCGCATCCAGAATGCAGCCTCTGAGCCCGCCAGCTTTAACACTTTGGGCACCGGGGAAATCCCACTGGGGCCCCACCCTCCTCTTCCCATTCCCAGGCATTCACTCAAGGCAGGAGTGAGTGGTCAGGCCTGGATCCCAGCCCCCCAGCCCCCCTGCTGCCCACCCGGCCCAGTGGAGAGCTCCTTTCCTGGCTGCTGAGCCCTCACAGACTCATATACCTTCCTGCTCTAGTGACCGCAGGGAATATATGAGCCCACGGTGGGCTCAAACTTCATGCTGCTGTGTGTGGAATCTACAGAGATGGTACAGAGGAGCCGACTTGCAGGGCAGGAATAGAGACGCAGGCATAGAGAACAGACTTGTGGGCCCAGTGGGGGAAGGAGAGGGTGGGATGGATTGATAGAGCAGCGCTGACATGTATACGACCACGTGTGAGACAGAGCTGGTGGGAAGCTTCTTGTGGCACAGGGAGCTCAGCTCGGTGCCCTGTGACGACCTGGGGCTGGGATAACAACGGCGGAGGAAGGCTCAAGAGGGAGGGCGTGTGTGTCTACCTGTGGCTCATTCACCACGCTGCACAGCAGAAACTAGCACCACATTATGAAATGACGGCACTCCAGTAAATTCCATGCTGAGATGGTGCGAGGGTGTCACTAAGCGCATCGCTACCATAGTTGGGAAAGTCAGAGAAACTTTTTACAGTGTCGAGGGGCTGCTATGACCAAGAGCCCCTGGGGGACGATGCGGGTGTGTGTGCACCCCTGAGGTCACCATATTGCGAAATGACTCATCATGTGCTGTAAAGGAGCCTGTTTAGCGTGAGAATGTGGAATACGGCTTCCCACAGAAATCATGTGCAAAAATGACATGGAACGCCCTGAGCTCTTCCCTATGGAGACTTCTGATCACATGAGGTTGGTCATAAAATGGAGAAATAAGACGTTTGTTACCATCTGAGTGCGTGTGAATGTGCTGTATACATGCTCTCTACACAGAAAAGCCCAGGATGGCGTGTTATTCGTGAACTGGTAGTAATTATATACTTTTTCTGGATAGTTTTGTAGTTGCATCAGGGTTCCTTTTTAGGGTTTAGGTTCTGTATTATTGCTCAATTTTCACCAATTTTTGTTTTCTCCAAATAATATCATGCAGAAAGCAGTGCAAGATCAAAATTCTTTTCAACTTGTTGACATTCTGTGTACTTCTGAAAGTAAAACTGTGCAGAAAATTGAAAACTTTGCTGATAATTGACGGTGGGATGAACATCTCAGATCTGTGCGTTGACTCTGTCACTAATCTCTCGATGCAGTGGAACTCCCGGCTTCCCAGAGCCCCTTTCTGTCTTCCCTGCTCTGTTCTGTCGTTCCCAGCTTCAGCCCCGAGCTCACCAAAGCCTGTTTAGGAACTTGGAGGCTTCTAGTGATGCCAAGTCTCAACTAATCTGAAATATGAGTGAATTCCTTCCGCATCAAAGTTTGGTTCTGGTGTTACTGTTTATTCACTTGTCTGCATAAAACTTTCTTATCTGATTTGATGGATGGTTTTTGATAAGTCACGCTGTTGCATTCACTGTTTTAGTTCCTCTGAACTCTGACTCTGTGATTTTATCTTTTTGCTTTTATTCCTCTATATGCACCGCCCCCCCACCTCCTTTATTTCCTCTTTATGGTGTTTTCTCTCCTCTTTGCCCCTTTCTCCTCTCCTCCAGCCTACAAATGTGTATTACTAAGGACTTCTAGTGGCTAATGCTGGAAGTACCTCTCAGAAATACCCACAATGTAAACATGTGGTCCATCCCAGTGCACCGGGAGACAAAGCGACTGGAGAAAGAAAGAACCTAGGGCAATAAACTGGTTGTTTTGACTACATCATGCTGTTTATTTCCATGTTTTATACTAAATCCAAATGGTTATCTTGGTGAGTATAGGCAAAACCTTTATTTTCTGTGAAGTTGAAAAGTCGTGTCCAACTTTGCAACCCCATGGACTGTAGCCTGCCAGGCTCCTCTGTCCTTGGGATTCTCCAGGCAAGAATACTGGAGTGGGTTGCCATGCCCTCCTCCAGGGGATCTTCCCGACCTAGGGATGAAACCCAGGTCTCCTGCATTGCAGGCAGATTCTTTACCAAAAGCTCGAAACCTCTATTACTCTGTGTATAATAAGCCTAACATCTCTTTGCTTTTATGTGACCTGGTAACTCACTTCAGGAACTGCAGTTTAATTAAAACTTGACGTTTAATCTGTGAGATGAAGCCATAGGTGTGTGGATATAGTAGTATATTGGCTTTGGCGTGAGGAGGGGTAGATGGAGTCACTGATGGTATAGGGGAGGCTTTTCATTGTGTGGAAATTCAGCTAGATGTCTCGGATGTCTACGGGGTTTGGTCTGAAATGTAGTACCTGAGAGATCCAGGCTGTAGCTCAGGCCAGAGTTTCGTGAGAGGCACAGCCCCACCCCGAGGTGTGTGTGGCCCTACCTCTGCAGTGAACTTCATGACAGATCAGAACATACTGAAAAGCCAGAGAATCCTTGGCTTCCTGAATATGGGCCCTGGGTCACTCCTGACTCATAATTTGCTCCAGATTTGTTACAGCACTTGGCACCTCTTCTCTGGCAAGAAACGATTGTTAAGAGAGTTGAGTGCAGCGTGGAGGCAGGCTTCTGTGGTGCCAAGAGCACCCTTCAGCTGAACGTGATAGATACTGAGAGTTAAACTCTGCTTCACAAGAAAACTGCATGATTTTTGAAATGCTCTTATACTCAGTTATAACCCCTGTTTTGAAAGTGTAAATTTATTTGAATATGACAGTGGTACATTAGGGAACAATTTTAACCTAACACAATTTTAACGAATTTGTTTTTACTTGTGCACCGTTTTGACCACGAGAAAACACTAGTGGGTACTCACACCGCAGCTCAGTGAGCGGAGCGTGCACATGCGCCTCAGAAGGCCACCGGCTGCATCGGGTCACCGCGCGTCCTGAGCTGCACCCCCACAGTGCAGTTCATTCAGTCACTCAGTCGTGTCTGACTCTTCATGACCCCATGAACTGCAGCACGCCAGGCCTCCCTGTCCATCACCATCTCCCGGAGTCCAACCAAACGCATGTCCATTGCGTCAGTGATGCCATCCAGCCATCTCATCCTCTGTCGTCCCCTTCTCCTCCTGCCCTCAATCTTTCCCAGCATTAGGGTCTTTTCCAATGAGTCAGCTCTTTGCATCAGGTGGCCAAAGTATTGGAGTTTCAGCTTCAGCATCAGTCCTTCCAGTGAACACCCAGGACTGATCTCCTTTAGGATGGGCTGGTTGGATCTGTCCAAGGGACTCTCAAGAGTCTTCTCCAACACCACAGTTCAAAAGCATCAATTCTTCGGCACTCAGCTTTCTTCACAGTCCAACTCTCACATCCATACATGACCACTGGAAAACCCATAGCCTTGACTAGACGGACCTTTGTTGGCAAAATCATGTGTCTGCTTTTTGATACGCTAAGTTGGTCACAGCTTTTCTTCCCCTACATCTCAGTTCAAACCTCTCATCAGACCTCAGACCCCTCCTCGCGCCCCTCACAGAAGTTCACAAGCTGCAGCCCTTGCCCCCCACTCCCACAAGAAGCTCCGGGTCTTTCCCAAGGTCGGGTCCCACTTGCCACGCTTAAGGCCGTGTGTTTGGTTCCTTAACTACTTGGCATACGCAGTACAGAGCAGCACTTGTGTTCTGCTCTTGCCCTTTCTAACGTGTCACTGCAGAATGGCGGAGTGTTGTGCCCCAAACCCGTGTTCGCCCCACGGTGTGCTTCTCCGGGTGCATGGTTCTCAGGAGCACGTTTGTCACACTGCAGGACAGCTGTTGGTGCCACGCAGGACTGTCCAGAGCTGCCCCGCAGCCGCGTCTGGAGCTCCGGACACTGCGGACCTCCCAGAAGCCCCCTTCCCTGCTTGGACACGTTCAGCGGCCTTGTTCTGTCCCCGCCCCGGCGCCGCCGCCCGCGTCTCTTCCATTGGTTCCCTCTGCTTATTAATCTGAGCAGTTCTAGAGCGTTGCCCTGATGTCTTCATTTATCTTTAAAATCCCCCTCAGAGATGAGTTCATTTCAGCTGCTACCTCCGTGCAGAACAATCCCAATTTTCCAACCCCCGAACCAAGCTTTCCCAGTTTCCCGCTGCTGCAGAACCTTAAAAGACCCCCACCCCCAACCCCCAGTGCCCCACCAACTCCTCCAGCCAGCTGGGGCGGAACTCCACTTCCTGAGCCTGAGCTTCAGGAACGTGGGACGCCACCACCAGAAGGGCGAGTTGTAGCCCTGGAAGCGCTTGACAGCTGCTGGGTGCGGCCGGGTGACCCGCCCGGCAGGGTCGTCCTCTGGGTCTCTGCTCTTCCTTCTGGGCCCTGGGCACGTCCATCGCTGGCGCCGCAGTGTCCCTTCACAGCTCTCTTCAGCCCGCCTCTCTTTCCCGCCCCGTTCACACCCCACCCCATCCCTTCCATGCCCTTTGTTCACAGCCTGAAGTTCTGCCTGAATCACAGCATATCTCAGCTTAGAAGCATGATCCCCTGTCTCTCCAGCCTGGCCCCTTTCTCCGCACGCCCCACGCATCCCTCCAAGGCGAGTGGAGTGTCTGCTGAACCTGGTGACGCTGCCCGTGGGTCTCTGACCTGCCCACTCCCATCCAGCCCACGGGCCCGTGTGCAGCAGAATCCAGCTGTGCTCCTCTGTGCGTCTTGGCTGACAATCCAGTAACGCCTTCTGTCTGCCAGAGTTCTTTCCCTTTCCATTAAATTTTATTTTTTAATTGAGGTATAGTTGACTTTTTTTTTTTGCCTCTTCATACCATCCGTGGGCAAGAATAGTGGCGGGGGTTGACATTTCCTTCTGCGGTGGACCACGTTTTGTCAGAACTCTTCAGTATGACCCGTCCGTCTTGGGTGGCCCTGTGTGGCAGGGCTCGTAGATTCATTGAGTTACTCAAGCCCCTTTGACTCAATGGATCATGACTCAATGGACATGAATATGAGCAAAGTCCAGGAGACGGGGTAGGACAGAGGAGCCTGGCCTGCCGCAATCCACGGGGTTGCAAAGAGCAGGACACACCTTAGCAACTGGACAATAGCAACAACATAGTTGGTTTACAATGTTGGGTTAGTCTGAGGTGCACAGCAAAGTGGTCCAGTTATGCATAGATACAGTTACATATATCCAGTTATACATTTATACATATTCTGTTTTAGATTATTTTCCATTATAGCTTATTATAAGATGTTGAGTATAACTCCCTGTGCTACACAGTAGGTCCTTGATGGTTATTTATTTTATATGTAATAGTGTATATGTGTTAACCTCAAATTCCTAGTTTATCTCCTCCACCTCTCCCCTTTGGTAACCGTAAGCTTGTTTTCCATGTCTGTGGGTCTATTTCTATTTTGTACAGAAGTTCATCTGTATTGTGTTTTTTGAGTCCGCCTATCAGTGATCTCATTTCATATTTGTCTTTGTCTGGGAGAGTTCTTTCTCGTTTTTCTGATAGAGGATTTTTTCCGATGGTTTTCTGTAGTGTGCGTAGTGAAAATGTGGATGTCAAGTTTCGCGGGGAAACTAGGGCAAGTCCCTGTGGAAGCGGTTTGCTGTTTGCAAAGTGTTTTCGCAGTGAGCTCGCTGGATGGGGCAATGAGCCGGGCCCTGGGTGGTGCCCCCGCGTGTGAGGTGAGCCGGCTGCTGGGCAGAGAACCCACAGCCTCGTGAATTTTGTGCCCTGGCAGAGATGTGTGATTTTCATATTCTGTTCAAGTATTAAAAAGCCACATTGTAATTTCCAACAAGAACTTCATAAATGGTTTCTCTTCCATTAGTTCAACTGCTTGACATTTGCTGTGCTTGGAAGCTTTCATGAAAGAACACGTTACCCCTGCATTTCAGTTTAGAAGTCCTGGGTCCCAGAGTTCCCACATTTGATTTGAAAATTCTTCACCTGCGCAGTAATATTTATTGTAAAGTGATAAAGACAAAAGTAGTGTTGTTAACTCAGAGAGGACATTACTTTCAAGAACACATACACACACAAAAAACCCGCAGAAGCGGAAAGATTCCTGAGGAACTTTCTCTCTCAGCGGTGGGTTGACTTGTCGGACCGTGGAGCACAAGGGTGGCCGTCCTCTCGTGACGCTGAGTGTAGAGACTGCCGCAGGATAACCCAGGATGGTTGGGAACCGCTGCTGTGGACTGAACTGGCTTGTCTTCTGCAGACCTTGGCCCTCGGTTCGGGCGTGCCGTGTGGTTAGCTGTCCCTGCGGTCCTAAGAGGGGTCTGCTTGGTTCACGAGCTGCTCCTGCCGCCGGGGCACCTGCCACGAGCTTGGTCCTGAGCTGCTCCTGCTGCCGGGGCACCTTTGTCCTCCGAGGACAGCCATGGGGGTGTGGGGTGTGGGGCAGCGGTGGGCTGCATATCGCTCGCACCAGCTCACTGATGCTTGCAAATGACGGCCAGCTGTTAACGCTGGAGTTGGGGAGACACGTACCTGCTGTGTGTCACACGGTCACAGCGTCTGTGTCAAAGAACCCCGCTTGATGCTGTGTGGCCACTGTCTTTCACAGCAGCCTTAGCCCTCCTCTGACTCTGCATCCTCACTGGAAACAGCTGCAGCGGCTGTGGGTGAGGACGGGGTGGGTGCAGGAGGGCTCGGGAGGAAGCGTGTGAGATCTGAAACTGTAGGCCGGCTCGAGGGCAGGGGAGTCTAGGGCTCAGAAGATGGCAGCGCTGTGGCCGTGGGGCTGCTCTCACCCACGGACTCAACGTTGCTAGCGAAGTTCTTTTGTAATCATCAAAATCTGGGTCCCTGGGGTGAAAGGAGATTTGGGGTCTTGTCCAAAATCTGACATAAAGTCCTTACAAAAAGACATAGATTTGCTTATTCTGAAAACAGAATGTTCTTACTTAGATGCAAATTGTAAACAGAAAATAAGTGGTCTACAGGAATATAGTAAGATAAAATAATTAGTAATAGTTCTTCTCATAACCATATCTATAGACAGAGACGTTTGCCTGATATGAACATGAGGAGTTAACTTTCAAAACAAGGCATTTTTATGAAAGGCATTCCTGATTTCTTTTCAATTTAATAAAATGTGAATTTTAATTTGTACTTTGCGTTTAGTTGAAACTGCCTACTTTTTATCTGCCTGAGTCCTGTCCTGAAACCTTATCTTGAACTTGACTTATGAACTGGGTTTCTGGGCTATGTTAAATCAATAGATTTTCCTAACACATTAGTTCCATAAATTTAGGAGGTACTCGTAACCGGACACTGATATAGAATCCACTGTGTTCAGTCACTCGGTTGTGTCCGACTCTGTGACCCCACAGACTAGCCCTGCCAGGCTCCTCTGTCCACGGAACTCTCCAGGCGAGAATACTGGAGTGGGTTGCCCTTTCCTACTCCGGGGGATCTTCCCAATCCAGGAATCGAACTCAACATCTCTTGAGTCTCCTGCACTGGCAAGGGCAATTCTTTCCCACTAGCGCCACCTGGGAAGCCCTTAACAACAGCGGTGTAGAAGCATCTTGTGCCTTGTAAACAATGTGAGGCTCCGTGTGGTAAGTCACTCGGGCTGGCAGCTGGGTGTGTGATGTCGGCGCTGAGACTTAACACCTATGCATTTAAGGAGTGTTGATGAATGTATTTACATTAATGCAAATCGTGGTTATAAAACCAGTCACTCTACCGGGCCTTGCATTATGGTGACATATTAATGTAATATATGCAGAGAAAATTAGATAACTGAAAGCAGTTTTTCCCTTCAACTCATCCCTTGATGTCACGCCCCATCTATCTGCTTTTGTCTAGCCTGAGATGCGTATTCTGTTGGTTTTATATTAAACGTAAATGACTTCTGTTTTTTAATAATGAATTGATAAGTGGAGCCCAGGAAATTGTTTACCGTTGTCCTTAAGAAAATAGCTTCGCAAAGTGCTTTGTAGAAACGTTATTTAAACCACACTCGTGTGCCCACGTCAGGAGGGAGATGCTGTCTGTCCAGTGTGTAGCCTGTCGGGAGGCCGAGCGTCCCCTGCCTCTGGCCCCTGTCCTGGTTGGGGTGCGCTCTCCTCTCGGGCAGCTCTGCTTGTGGTCAGGACCCGGCGTGGTACCATGGGCACCGCGGAGGCCCCGAGTCACGCGCGATACCTGTGCCCAGGTGCTTAGTTACAGCCTTTCCCGCACACCAGGCAGTCTTGGAAAAGAGGCTTCGCTCTGGAGTCCTCCGAGTTCACATCCGTGGAACCTGTGCCACTGCCCGCCTCCCGTGGGCCTGGGAGATGGAGAGCGCCGGCAGGTCCCCGGGGCCAGGGAGGCGTCAACACGCTCGCTCTGACTCACTCAGCTGGCACTCGGACCATCAGTAATCACAGCGTTGCAGCGTGGAGGACCCGGCCTGAGGCTGGTCCTGCCCCGTGCTTTCAATGTCCCACGCGTCCCCGCCGCGCCTTTAGCGCCTCTGGGCAGAGCTGTCGGCCGAGTGGGAGCCATACCTCGGCCCGCCAGGCGGGTGGGTGGGAAGGCCGGCCCGGCCCAGCCCTCCCGGCCCCACGCCCTCCCGGGAGCCCGAGGCCCCGAGCGCTCCCTGGACGCCGCCTGGACGGATCCTGTCCCGAGGAGAAGGGACGCAGACACCGAGAGCGTTCATAGACTCACGCCGTGGTCGGGACTACAAGCTTCATTATAAGTACGCACTCTGCAGCTGCAAAACGGGCCAAGCCGGCAGCTCCTCCTCCCCAGGGGGATTCTGAGTTCACTCCGTGACGGGGGTGGGGCAAGGGAGTTGCCCCCGCTGAGGCCGGGGGGTTTCTTCCTTCCAGTGTGTGGGCTCTGCTGACCGGTGACCCCGTCTCCTGGGCCGGTCCCCGCGGAACCTCCACTGCTCTGCGCCGCACGCGGTGATGGGGCTTCCCTATCTCCTCCCGGTGCCTGCCTCCCTCCGCCGGGGTGTTGGCCGCCCCCGTGGTGTAGATGCTGCGTGCAGCTCAGGGGCCGCTCTGTCCCGGTACTGGGAGGAGGATTTGGTGCTGAGCCGGCCCACGCCCTGCTCGGGCTCAGGGGTCTCGGTGTTGGCTTGGGAGCACGTGGGTGGCGGCCGCGGGACCCCAGCTCTGTGAATACCCTCTGCTCGGGGCTCCGGGCCTCCTATACTTCACGCGCGCTCAGCACCCTCAGGGTCCCGCACGCGGAGCTTGAGGGCCCCATTGTCCCCAGGGCAGAGGACGGGTCCTCCCGCGTCACAGAGCTCGGGGCAGGGCGGTGTCCGTCTCCAGCTCCTCGAGGTGGAACGTGCGCTTCTGAAGCCCTGTTGTCTTTTGCGTTTAAAAGGTGCAGGACCTTTGGCGATACCTGAAACTGGAAGATGCTTCTAAGAATAAAAATGTGCACTGTTGTTGCTCTGAGCCTTGTCACAGCAGGCTTTTCAAACAAAGCTAGTATTAGTGAGCGCAGGACAGGAAGGCCTGCTCATTCTGCTAACATGGGGCCCCCGGAGGTGCCTGGCCCCCAGGTGGGAGGGGAGCCCCCTGGGACATTGCTCTCTGCAGGCTCCAGCCACAAGCCTCCCCTCCTCTGATCCCTGCATTATTGTGAACCCTCATCATGCCTTTCATTAAACTCAGCCTGCAGGTGGGAAATAAACTATGGCTCACCACATTTATGGTCTCGCGCTCGATGATGAAGCCGAGGAACCCACGTGAAGCTGTGCCTGTCCTGCACCCCTGCTCCCCCCGGCGCGGACCTCTGGTGACCACCTTCCCCCACAGGCTGTCTGGAGGCGCGAGTCTTCCCTCGTGGCTGTTACCGCTGCTGCACTGCCCCTTTGTCTCACGGCCAGGCGCCTTTCATTGCTTCCCCCGACCCCCCGACCCCTCCCCAGACCACCCCCCCCCACCCCCCCACCCCCCCGCTCAGTTTGAATGAGGGAGGCACGATTGGCCAGTTCCCTGACACTGAGCTGGGACAGCCAGCATCCTTGCTGGAAGACGTCCTGGCTTCTTGGTGTCTCTTATTTGGCTCGACATCAAAGCTGAGAAAGGTTACTGATGACGGTCTGAACCTTTTCAGTATGCAAATTGTGGAATGGTACAAATGACTTTCCATCGGTATCATCGAGTTCTGAACTATTCGTTTTTGTCACTGCCTGTTCAGTATGTCACGCTGTAAAGTAGAATTATTTTAATTTACAGGAATGACTCAGATCTTGAAGAGCGAGTGTGGAAAGACTGCATTCCCAAGCGGGAGGTCTGCCACGGGGCTGTAGACTTCCTGCAGACAGCGGCTGAGTCCTTTCGGTTACCGGCCCCAGTGCGCGTTCAAGGGCTGCCCGTAGGGAACCTCACAGATAACGAATGAAGGCCTGAGCGAGCACCTGCTTTGACCTTCAAACTTCACAGTGTTTACTGGCATTTTCTTAGAACAGTGGAAGTTGATAAATGCTGTGTGACTCACTTTAAGAATCTGGTGTACTTGTTAAGAGGCGTGTTGATTATGCTTTAGTTTAAATAAGTACAACTAATAAAATATGGTGCTCTTCAAGTTATATAAATAATCCAACCTACATACATTTAGTTTCTATAAAATAAGTACTGTGGCAGCCAGCGATAAGTACTATAAAGAAAAACTAGGCAGAATTTAAGGAATGGGAAGTGATGGAGTGGTGTTTGTTATATAAAGTAAAATGGTCATGAAGCAGAGATGAGTAATATTATCACATGAAATATTTGGACATTTAAATACAAAAAGCTAATAATCAACAGGGACATACTATGTAGCACAGAGAAGCCTACTCAGTATTCCGTAATAACCTGTATAGGGAAAGAATCAGAAAAAGAATGGATATATGTATAACTGAATCACTTAGCTGTACATCTAAAACTAATACAACACTGTAGAGCAAATGAAAATTGATGAAATGTAGATGAAATGAAAATTAAATTAAAAAATATGAATACAAAAAGCGAGAGTCTACCCTTATGGCGAGGATTATAATTGTACCTATTTGAATCATGAGAACTGAATCTGGCCTTCCCATTTTCATAGCAATTTCAGAGCCAAAAAGTTTACTTCAGACAGATCTTTCCCCAGCACTTTGGTGAATAAAATAATGGGTCAACTGCACCTTGTTCCTTTTTCTTAATTCAGGCATAGCTCCTAAAACAAGCACGTGCAGTGTGGAACAGGGCCTCAACGCTGGAATTCTAAAATCACTCATAGGCACGCTGCAAACACTGGTTTGGTTGATAGCATTCCTGATGCATCACATAAATGTGGTTTTTGATCCTCATCGGAAGTTTTAAACCACTTCTCAAACGGAGGCATCTTGGGTGAATCGAGTGAGGCATTTGGGTGCTGCAGCTTTCTATAATGTGATGAGGTTTTAACATGAAGGATGGATCGGATGTGCACCCATGTCCATTTCTTTTCATACTGAAAGGGACTCAGTTCGGTGCTGGCTCGAGGGTCACATCCAGTGTGAGCACCTTGGGGACACATTCCTCACAGTCTGGTCTGAGCGCTTGTGTAGGGAGGTGTGACTTGATCAGTTTCCCCGTGAGCCTGAGTGGGATGTCAGGTGGGGGCCGTGTGGCCGCGTTCGCTAGGCCACGCCGGGGGAGGGCCTGGCCCGAGCAGGGACCCTCCTGCATCCAGCTGTCCATGTGACCGCCTGTCCGGGTGTTTCTCTTGCAGATGATCCAGTCCCTCAAGGCGCTGATCGAGAATGCAGACGCTGTGTATGAAAAGATTGTACACTGTCAGAAGGCAGGTGAGTGAGAATCTCTTTCTTTCCTTTAATGTTAGTTGCATCGTCTATTTTGCCCCTAAGTTATTTCATCTTTTTGATACTGTATTTTTTTTTAAAAATTAGATATAAAAAGTGTTTCTTCGTGGCTAAAGAAAATACTAATTCTTGGGTTCTCAAGGAATTTCTTGGTTCCTTGGTTCTGCATAACAGACTTACATGGGATGTCGGGAGGGGTATGCGGGGAGCTTTTAAAGCATATTGATGTGGTCTGGGGCATGCCTTGAGTCCGTGGCTGTTAAAGGTTCCCAAGCATTTCTAACCTGCCATTCAGATTGAGACCCCGAGCGCTCATCTGTTCCTCCTGAGCGGCCACCCCCACCAGCCATGACTTCATAGCTGACACAGGGCAGGTGAGACCGGGCACAGAAGGAGTGAGTTCTTAGCAAGGAGAACGGATCCCAATTACTGCCTCTTGAAACTGTTAATGCACCGGCATTTCCACATGCTGATGCATTCCTTCATTTCACAACCAAATGTTACGCTGGATTATAAAATTCTGCTTATGTAAATTTTAGCTATGATAAAACCAAAAGGTCAAGTGTTCTGCATTATGATATGAATAGGCAAAATGGACTTCTTTTGATTTTCAAATTTTGAGTGTCAATATGGGGACTATTCATAATTCATAAATAAGGAAACTGTCCTTAATTTCTTGGGGGTTTTGGTTGCTGATATCTTTCAAATCAAGAGACAGTAACTATTACCTGGCCTTAAAAAAGTCATCTCTCATCTCAGAAATGAACTCGTTTAAAATCGATTTAAGGCAAAGATACGTGGGACAATTGCTCTTTTGATGTTTATTGAAGAATATGCACATTGGACAAAAGTCCTCATCTTGTTAGCAAAATATTATTATATTAGCAAAGTAATCTTTTTACGCCTAGTCCTTTGTGAAACACAACCACAACTAAAGCAAGTTACAACAATTACCATATAATAATTACCATTTTTATCATGCTACTGCTCTCCATAAAAATCATCAAATCTAAAGTTCTGACCAAACTTCTTCTAAGTTCCTATGCACGGTCATTGATGACTGGCCCATTTACTTTGCCAGTCTTATACGTAAAAATTATTAATTCAATCATCTGTTCATCTAATAAATATATTTTGAACTTGTACTGTGCATAAGGTGCTTGTAAGACCTATTACATACCAAAATACTAAAAAACAAGCAAGATTTTTGTTTTCTAGAACCTTCAAGTCAAACAGGAAGTATGAAAGTAAGCACTCAGTCAAACAGATACAGTCCTTGGCATGTGTGACTCAGGGCCCTGGACTTGGCTGGGGCGGCCATGGGGGACCCTGGTGTTTAAGTGGAAAGGGAGACGTTGAACGTTCAGTGATGATCATGGTGGCTGGGTGCGGGGGACCACGGCAGGCAGGCCCTGTAGGAAGGGGCAGGTACGGGGTCGTTGGTCCAGCCGGGCTCTGTCTGCTCCCCACCCGTGTTTCCACGCAGACTCCACGAGGCAGGGCTCTGCCCCCTCCCATCAGCCTGTCCTCGTCTTCCTGTGGCCTCAGCTTTCCTGATTCCAGGGCTTGGGTCATGGACCCGTTTCGTTCAGCCCCTCAGACGTGTCTGGTTCAGCTGACGAGCCTCTTCCGTCACTGGGTCTTCTGCTAAGGTGTCCTGTCTTCTGAACCGGGCGGTGACCTGTGCACCAGGCTTGCAGGCGGGTGACTCTCTGTTTCACCCATGACCTCTGTTCTAACATCTGTGCGCTGGAGTCGCTCAGATAGAAACTGGCTAAATGTGACTTGGCTTTTATGAAGTATTCGATTCTATTTAATGCATGTATTGCTATGAGAATTGTGGACTGTTAGCATCTGAAACTGGAGAAGGAAATGGCAACCCACTCCAGTGTTCTTGCCTGGAGAATCCCAGGGATGGCGGAGCCTGGCGGGCTGCTGTCTGTGGGGTCGCACAGAGTCGGACAAGACTGAAGCAACTTAGCAGTAGCAGCAGCAGCATCTGAAACTACATTTACTGGGGAAAAAGGAGCTGGTTATTCATTTAACAATTTGAGTTATTGGCAGTTCTTTGCAACTTCATTGGCTTATGACATTTGATGATGTTTGGCATCGTGCAGCCTTATATTGTTTTTCTGTTTGATTTCAGTAAGGGATATATTTGCTTGATTTAAAAAGCTATGGAGTCTTGCCTGTTAAGGGTTTTGCTTTAGGTGGGGGTGCGGATTACCACTGTAATGGTCTGAGCTGCTCTGGGTTGAAAGCCCTTCAGAGTCACGTCCGATCATCATTCGGTTTCACAGTTACTGCCGGCCACCTACACGGGCCTTCTGTTATCCCAAGTGCTTATTTTAGAGCCTCAGAACCTTTGCTTCTCGTGTTTACAGTTATCGTAAGGCAGATCATTCTTAGTCATCTAAAAAGTTGCTAGTCTGTATTGGGCTCAAAAATATTTGCATAAGATTTTACTTTTGGTAAGTAATTATTCTTCTGCTTGCAGAGCTTTAATCTTGCAATGAGAAAGTGAAGGTACAGGTCTCCAAAGTGCTAGAAGAGAGGATTGTTCTAGAAGTATTCCAGACTTTTAAACACAAATTAAACCTTCGTGTAAATAATTAAGTGAGAATAAAGACTTGCATACCCACCTCTCGTCCCATGTTAAAAACCGCACCCAGTTTGGACAGGGTCAGACTCCCCGCTGTGTAACTGCTGTTTGAGTAGAAACGTGTCTACTGATGCTGTCATTGGGAAGAGGGACTGAGGCTGGGGAGGAACCCTGGGAAGGGAAGACCCGCAGCCAGCGTTGGGACAGGGACCTGCATGCCAAGCAGTGACCGGGAGGAAGCAAGGGAGGGTGGTGGGGACAGCCAGGCGGCGACCATTGGGGCTCCTGAAGAGCCCGCTCTTTAAGGAAGAGAGTATGGCAGCGTGGACGTTTAGAGTATTAAAGGGAAAGTGAAGTTGTTCAGTCGTGTCCTACTCTTTGAGACCCCATGGACTGTAGCCTACCAGGCTCCTCCGTCCATGGGATTCTCCAGGCAAGAGTACTGGAGTGGGTTGCCATTTTCTTCTCCAGAGGATCTTCCCTACCCAGCGATCGAACCTGGGTCTCCCGCATTGCAAGCAGATGCTTTTACCGTCTGAGCCACGAGGATTAAAGGGAAATCTTAATAAGGAAACGACGTTCCTAGGAATGTGGAAGATCCAGTGAAGAGGCAAAGAGTGAGTGTGAAAGTCGCTCTGTTGTGTCCGATTCTTTGCGACTCCATCGACTGTATAGTCCCTGGAATTCTCCAGGCCAGAGTACTGGAGTGGGTAGCCTTTCCCTTCTCCAGGGGATCTTCCCAACCCAAGGATTGAACCCAGGTCTCCCGCATTGCAGGTGGATTCTTCACCAGCTGAGCCACCAGGGAAGCCCAAGAATCCTGGAGTGGGTAGCCTATCCCTTCTCCAGGGCAGGCAAAGATGCCGATGCTAAAAGATGCACCTGGGATGAAGGATGCAGGAAGTGAGGAGGGCAGGCATCACATGTAGCCGTGAAACGCTTGACCCTAGAAAGCGGGGAGGAGCGCCCTTCTGAGATAATGCAGAGCTGCACTGAGTAGATGCCTTGTGGAGGGGAGGGGTGTCTTCCCCTGAAAAGAGGGGACACCAGCTCTGGGGAGGGCCAGAAGGAGGGGCCAGGGCGGGCAGGGTGTGGAGCGTTTGCTCAGAGCCAGAGGCGCCAGCGGCAGAGGCTGACTGCACGTTTGGATCACAGGGAGGGGTGTGGGCTGAGTGAGTCCTGGCTGCCACGGATCGCAGGAAGGGTCTGGTCTAGCAAGGGCTGTTCTCCCAAGAAGCAGCCAAGTTGCGGGTGTGGGTTAGGAACAGGCCTCCATCAGGGACAGCACTGTCAGAGTTCCCTCAAGGTCTTTCTAAAAGTCTGTAAAAGCTGACAAAGCCAGACTCTTCCAGGGGAAACATCTTTTTCTCTTTCTAATATCTAGCTCTTTCTCTCCTTCAATGGCTCCAAACCTGGCAGCCTGTGTTTGAATTTTAATTTTCTGTTTAGTCAGCTGAATTGATCTGTTTCATTAAAAAAATAGGAAGATGATCTAGAAGGAAGCCCAGCCTGCTCTGCTTCAGTGCACTGGATGTTTTTATCAGGAGAATTTAAATGGAAAATCATTTGTTCTCTGGAAAGAAAACAGAAATCAATGACTAACTTCCTCTCCAAGATGGTGAATTAACACATCCATTTAATCTCTGCTCCATTCTGAGCCTCATTAAAATGACAGCAGGGTTTTGTTTTGTTTTGAACAAGGACAAAGAAAACGGGGGCAACAAAATTTTGGAAACTGAAAACCAGAGAATTGGCTCAGCTGACTCGAGAAAGCTGAGCCTGAAGCTGGCAGTGGCAGGGGGAGCCAGCCTGCAGTGTGACTTTCGTGCCTTTGGGAGTTGGGGACTAGGCGGGGATAAGAGAGGACAGCTGTTGGAGAGCTGGATTCAGAAGCAATTGGATCCCAGTTGGCGGGGACGCCCCGTGTCATGTGCGTCCTGACGGTAGGGGAGGCTAAACGCAGCGCAGTCCTCCTCTTTCCTCTGGGCAGGAGACCACTCTTGCTTCCCCCAGGCATTAATAGGCAATGCCTGGGAGAAAAGTCTCAACGGTGGAAGTGCGTTGCTTAGAAATACGGGGGGACTTCCCTCCTGATCCGGTGGCTAAGAATCCACCCGCTGTGCAGGGGACTCGGGTTCAGTCCCTAGTCTGGGAAGACTCCACGTGCCTCAGGGTAGCTAAGCCCGCGGGCCATGACTGTGGGCGTGTGGCACAACTGTGAGTGTGTGTGTGCCCTGGAGCCTGCAAGCCACGCTCCTGAGGCCACACGCCCTAGTGCTCCAGGACACGAGAGGCCACGGCAACGAGGAGCCCACGCGCCGCCCACAAAGAGAGGTCCCCGCTTGTGCAGCTTGAGAAAAGCCCGCATTGCAACGCAGACCCAGCACAGCCAAAAATAAATAAAACTTAAAAAGAAGAAACGTGGACTCAAGTACTCAAAAAGGACGCACACTCAGCTAAAGGGGCTGAATGTGACTGCTTCTGGAGAGGGGGATGGGGGACTACTCTTCGATCTTTAAACGGCATGTGTGCATATGTCTCACAAGCATTAAGTCACTGCTCAGTTTTAATTGAGTTTACTAAGGCTATGAAGGAGGAAAGGAGGGCGGGAGGGGTGGAGCTGTGGCAGGAGTCCCTGACCACTGTGGTCCTGGAGCAGGCGTGGCCACCCCCCAGGCTTGAGGACCGGGGGTGAGGCAGGCGGTTGCCTCAGGGAGCCTGGTGCAGAGGTGGGGTCCGCGCCTGCTGGGCAAGAGCCCGGCTCCTCATCTGGCGGGACAGTCAGGTCCCTGCTGTCCGGGGAGGACTGTCAGGAAGGGGGCGATGGAGCTCTAAGTGAGAGAAAGCCCGGGACCCCCCACCTGTTCAGGGGGGTCCCCTGCTGGCAGGGATGCAGCCACACAGAGTACAGAGGGGTGGAAGGTGGCTCAGCAATAACAGAAGCTTTCTTTACTCTTCATTTCTATCCGTTTAATGGACATTTTCCTGGAATGGGTTCTACACCATCCCTGCTTCCTTAAATGTGGCTCCCAAAAGTTGTCTGAACTTTTGATGACTCAGGGTCATCCTGAGACGTGTCTGTTATCTGCGGTGGCTGATGCAGCCATATCCCCAAGAGCCTTAAGTTCTGGGGGGAGCCCTTAACCTGTGCACTGGGGCTTCCCGCTCTGCCTGTTAGGACCCCATTCCCAGGAGTAGCATCCCATTCCCAGGGGTCCTGTTAGCATCCCATTCCTCTCCCTGTGACGGAGCTTGATAGGTGCATCTTACCTAGAGGCAGAGTGCCCAACCGCACGGTGTGGGGTGAACAGGCAGGACGCCCGTGAGCAGGGTGGGGCTGCTTGGAGCCCTCTGTCCATTTGCAGACTCCTCGGAGCTCAGCATGCTCGTAGGAGCCTGGGTTTCCAGAGAAATGACCTGTCACCATCCATCACTTGCTTTGCTCACATCCTTGTCTCGCCCAACACAGCACACGTAAAATCGTCTGTACAGGTCATCCTGGAAGCACTTCACAGGTGTTCTGTTAACAAGGTTCGATAAAGGAATCCCAGGAGCCTGTAAGTTCCGTGTTGGTGTTCGTCAGGCGGTTTCTCAGCCCTGGTCCACGGGGAGCGGGAGGCTCGTCCCTGGGGACCCGGGGACCCAGGTGCTGGGCACTCCGTGCCGTGTGCTGCTGTGGGTGTGGGGTTAGTCACTCAGCTTCTCTGGCTCCCTTTCCTCCCTCTAAGTGACACTGTGCTTCCCTGGTGGCCCCAGGGCTTCTGAGGTGCAGTGACCTCAGACCCGTGGGTGACACAGCAGTTGTGGGATGCCATGATCACGGGCGCTTAGGAAGAGGACACTGACAGGTGAGCCCGCTGCGACTCAGCCGCATGAACTGCAGCCCATCGGCGCGCTTCCGGGGGAGCTCGTGCCTGACTCGGATGGTGCAGAGTGAGCTCTCCGAAGGTGAGGCGCGGAATCGCTTAAGGCCTCTGAGGCCCTCAGCACCCTCCTCTCCTTGAGGAGCCACCAGATGCTCCCCAGGCACTTCAATTAACCGGCAGTCAGTGACTTCCCTGCTGGCTCAGCTGGTAAAGAATCCGCTTGCAGTGCAGGAGACCTGGGTTTGATCCCTGGCTTGGGAAGATCCCCTGGAGAAGGGATAGGCTACCCACTCCAGTATTCTGGCCTGGAGAATTCCACTGGCTGGATATTCCATGGAGTCGCAAAGAGAGTGCCTTTCCCTCTACTTCACAGTGAAACCACAGTCGCCAAGAAGTCGTGAGGGCGCTGGGGGGACCAGAGCTTAGCTGGCGGTTGAGGCGGGAGGGCGGCTTGTCTGGGAGCAAGGCTGATGAAGGGGGAAACCCAGGGTGACTCTGTGCGCAGGGGCAGCCGGGCCCAGGTCAGCAGTGGCCGCGATGCAGACGGGTGTGGAAGCGGCAGGCCGGAGGAGACACCAATCCAGAAGCTCTAACGAAACGTCCACACACACGAAGCACCTTGATGGGTTGTGCCGCGTGGGAAGAGTTCTGTACGGCAAAGGCGAGCAGAAGCACAGCTGCACCAAAAATGAGAAGCAGAAAAATGCCAGCGCTGCGTTCCCGGGAGGGCTGATGTCTCTGACACAGGAGGAACTCCTAAAGTCAAAAACCCCGATGCTCGTGTTCTCTGCAAAGAACAGGAACACAGGTCACAGCCAGGGAAATTCAGAAGACTCTAGATGAAAAGAGACGATGTCCAGACACACCGTAGATGATGCAAACCTGTGGCCGGCAGACGGACAGATGGGAACACAGTGTCTCAACCCGGCCTGTCAAAGCGGAAGTCAGGTAGTAGGCGATGGAAAATAAAGAAGCAGAGTAAGTACAGCGCTCACGGTGTCCGTCAGTGACGAGTGTTCTGGGATCAGTGAGGCCAAAGGCACAGGGTGTGCCGGGCAGGGCTGGGGGCGGATGGCTCCTTTCAATCCGGTGTTCAGCCCAGACCTCAGGGAAACAGTGACTTCGGGGCAGGCCTGACTGCAGGTGGCGAGCAAGCACTTCAAGCCTCTGGAAGGGGATTATCTCAGGCAGAGAGGCCGTGAGCCGGGGTGGAGGTGGCAGGACCAGGCTGCACCGGCCAGGCTGGTGTAGGGAGGCCGGCCCTGCTCTCAGAGAGGGCGCTCCTCCTCGGTCAGGGCGGAGGCGTGGCTGCACCAGACACGTGGTGGGTGGGCAGGGAAATGCAGATGCCGGAGGACCCCCCCCCCCGGGAGGCTTTTTACCCATCCAGCCCGCCAGACCAGCACTGCGGTTTGACTCGGAGTGGTTGGGGCGATGCTGATGCAGAATGCGCACATGCTGGATACTCTGATGGTCATGTTCACAGGATTTATTTGTGGATCGGACGCAGGGCAGCAGAAAGGGAGGAGGGTGGGCCTGCAGGGTTCTTGGCTGGGTTTTCTTTACCAAGACGGCGAGGGCCCTAGGAGAGAGGGCTGGAGGGGTGCGATCAGAGGTTTTAGGTGTGTCAAACTTGACGAGCCTGGTCGACTTCCAAGTCTAAATGTTGGAGAGCAGTCCCGACTGGACGCGATGAATTTGGAAACCATAAGCGCAAAGGTGGTCTTCCAAGCTGGGAGACCAAGCTCATCGGAGAAGGATGGTGAAAAGAGACGACAGAGCCCTGGTCCTGGGCGTGTGGATGTTGGAGAGACAGGAGAGCAAGTATGGGGCATCAGGGCGCAGTCAGACGGGATGGGAGGGCGCTGAGCTTCCAGAGGATGAGGTGTTTCAGGGAGATGCCGGTGTGCGTGGCTCAGAGCCAGTCACATCAGAGACCCTAGAGTCCCTGCACACAGGGATGATGACTGACGGGTGGGGCCCCCCGGGCCGCTGAGGACTCTCCTGTGGTTACGGGTATGATCTGGTCCACACCTATGAGAGCCACATGGCAGTAAATTTCAGAATTACAAACCACGCACACTTCGAGCCAGCAGTTCCTATTCAGTTTATGCTATGGCTTTGGTTACATATTTAAGGAAATACTTATGCATAGAGTTTCCTTTATAACGTCGAGAACAACCTCAAGGTTACAACCTAAGTTCAGTAGAAGAGTTCTTGTTAAATACAACAGACGCATGTGATGAGAGCTTATGCAACCATTTAAAAAAAGTCGTATGTGTGTATATATTTACCTGTGTGTATGCACAGACACACTCCGTGTATACACATATGTAAGGAAGATGTTATATATACATAAAGGTAAAAAAACCACCTGTATGACTATATGGGTGTGTGTGTACACAGACATAGTTTAAAAGGCAAGGCAGGCGGTGCGTGCTGTTTGCTGCTGGTGGTGGTGGTGGAGGTGCTAAGTCGTGTCCGACTACTGCGACCCCATGGCCTGTAGCCCATCAGGCTCCTCTGTCCGTGGGATTCTCCAGGCAAGCGGACTGGACTGGGCTGGTGCTGCTTGCTAAGGTGTTTCAAAGGCCCGACCGGAGACTGGAGCCCGGAGCGCTGCTGAGGGCCCTGCCCTCTGGACGAGGCTGCTGGAGAGGAGGTCACAGTGGTTGCCCAGGGGAGGCGATAAGGAGGCCGGGGGTGGGGACACTCCGTGTACCAGTCTATGCTTTTTAAATTATTGCGCTGTGTGACTTTTATATGGTCAAACATAAGAGGGGGAGAAGGAAAGGGAGCGGTGGGCAGGGTGGCGTCCAGAGGGGCTTGTGTGGGCCTCTGGTGCTGGTAGGGGGACTTCCCCCAGTGCCCAGACACGGGGTCCCTGGTGGGGGAGTCTCATCTTGGGGGTGTCACTGCGGGGGAGGCTGCCGTTTGCTCCTCCTCTGAGCCCCCAGCCCGCGTTTAGAGGGCGGCATGGGGAGGGGCCCCATGGAGGGTTAGTGATGCCTGGACCACCTCACCTGGACAGTCACACCTGGACCACCGCCCCTGGAGCCCTGGCTGCCGCATCCGCTCACAGAATCACGAAGTCCGGTGTCTCCGCGCCTCCGCGGGACCTGTGGCGCCTGCACCCGGGAGGTGCCCCTCTTCAGACCCCAGCGCTGGGGGCACCCGACTTCAGACCCGGGGCTGGGGGTGCAGGCCGTGGGTTACAAAGCCCGTGCATCTGAGCAGGTTCTGCTTGTGAATCAGGTGGAAAAAGTGCCCCTCTCTTGTTCCCAGGGTACTTTGATGGTGTGCCCTGAGACCACGTGGTGCCTTTAAACCGTGATAAAGTGAGGTCCCTGACAGACTTGTGTTCCGTGGAATTCCACCTTCCAGAAAGTAGCTCACTGAACCTCATTTGGAAAATTTGAAACGTTGAAATGATCGATACATATCTCCCTTTGTCACCGTTTGAAATAGCCCTACTTCTGGCTTCTGTTTCCAGCACACACAAAAAATATTTCTGCATAGGACATGTGCGTGATAAAAGAGCTTTCTAGGACAGCAAAGTAAAGTTTCAGGTGAAAAAGTAATCTTTCAGTGTATACATTTGAGATCAATTTGTCTCTTGTATTTTTTTAAAAATTATAGTTGCTTCTGAAAATTTTGAACCATGAGCTACATGGTATATTTTAGATTCAGATCATTTATATAGGTATAGACGTTCTATCCAGATGTTTGAGAGGTCATCCACTTCATATTTGGCATGAAAAAATGCCATTTATTTTCTGCAAAGAGGAAATGCTGCCATGCTTCTGCCTGAGGCTCCCTTTCCTTCAAAGCAAAGCCTGTTCTTCATATCTCAGGGTTGTATGTGTCATGTACTTTACATTTTTTATTTTTATGACTGCTTGGTTTTCATCTAGGTTTATCTGTGATGGGAAGCAGGAAACTTGATGGGAGTAGAAATTTCTCTCCATTAGATGCAGTTGCACTCATGTTTTCAGCTAACGTAATTATGTATCATCTTAGAAGCTTTACACTTCTTTATTAACTTTTTGAAAACGTGATAATCTATCAGCATTGCATTTCATCTCTTGTCTTTAAGCTTTAAGCCCTTCAAAAACAAAGTATTTAAATTACAGTGTTTTGAAAGAATAATTGGAAAATTATGTGAAACTAATACCTCCATATATAAAAAATCTGAGCTGTTTAAATTTTTGAGAGATGATGTGGAAAGAAGCAATAAATTTCTAAAATATAGCTTTTTACATAAAAATCAATCTATTTTTGCACGGCCATACCAATTTTTAAAATTTAACATTGTAGCTACAATTGGAAAGGTCCACCGGGGGCTCAGGGAGTGACCTCCCGTTTTATCCACGGGGCCTGTGCGCTCCATTCCCTTCAGAGCAGAATGAACTAGATTCTTTAGTATCGCTGCCTTTCCATCTGCTTTCTGTCTTCTGTTTGATGCTTCCCGGGTGGCGCAGGGTAAAGAATCTGCCTGCACTGCAGGAGACACAGGTTCGAGCCTTGACTGGGGAAGATGCCCTGGAGAAGGGAATGGCAACCCGCTCCAGTACTCTTGCCTGGAGAATCCCGTGGGCAGAGGAGCCTGGCGGGCTGCAGCCCATGCGATCTCACGAGTCGGAAACGACTTGGCGACTAAACCGCTACCGCTGCTGCTGTTTGATGACCTGTTCTCAGGCTCATTACCACAGAGGAACATGAGCAGGTTTTCTTCTTGCTTAACATCCCTGAAGAAAAATAACCCGTGGCTGTCTTCTGGGAACACAAACTTGGGGTCACGGAGTCAGGAACCTAACTGGAGCGTCTCTGGCGCGGAACAGCTGGGGCTGACAGTCCTCTTGACAGAAGGGCAGTCCCAGCGGGCGCCGCCGGCTTTGTGCCGGGGATGCGGCCGTTCGCTGTGTTTTGGACTTTTACCCATGTTTCAGTCCATGTTCCCAAGCACATGGTTGGATTTTTGTAATATGCTCATGGCCGTCAGACTTCCATGCTTTTGAACACACTGCATATTTTGACTGTTAAATGATGTAGCATGTTGAAATTGTATCACATCATGTTTTTCAGAAGACTGTTCAACGTAGTTAGTATTGGTGTTCACATGAAGTGTGCTCAGACTCAACAGAGATTTCCATTTCTTGGACCAGAATTAGCAGTTATCTTTTGTCTTACCTGCATGGCAACGTTGAGGTAGAATCAGGGAATCCTGATTCCTTCGCCAGCCTTGGTGAATGGTTGTCCCAAATGAGACCTTCTGCCTTTGAAGAAAACATGGGCAAGAGGAACATGCTTCATCTGAGGCCCTCACAGTGCCATTTCGTTCAGATCAGACTAGGAAATGGGGCAGTGACGAAGAGAACAGATACGGTTACTTTGTTAAACAACCAAGCCAGGCATACAACTTCCCGTGGCTCTAAAACGCGCAGATTTATGATGCAGATGTGTGGGCATCGTATTTGGAAGATACTTGCTGGGAAATAGAACTTACTCCTGAAAGAAAAACAGCACCTCTTTTTCCTGCCTCAGCGTTGATGGCCTGGTTTCTGTTGTGAGACCTGCAGACTGGTCCACGGTGGGAAGCCCGCCTGCCTGTGCTTCTCCCCGAGGCCACCAGGCCGTGACAGCTAAGAGCGGCCTTCTTTCTGTGAGAATATGAGATGGCTTTGGGCTTAAACATGCTTAGGAACTTTGATTTTGCTGATGGTTGTCACAAAGAAATCTTGAATGAAATTGTATCTATTTTCAGAAGAAGGGAGGCTTTTCTTGACTAGGATTCATGGATAACACACACGTGTTTTGGCGTCGGGAGGCACCCTGTGTCAGCCCCTCCTGTCACAGGCCAAGGAGCAGAGCTTGCGCAGAAGCTGTCTTGGTCTGCGTCCCCCACGGCACCAAGGGGAGCTGCAGCGTATGGTCCTCTACCAGCTAAGGAGAAGCTGGTTTGGGTGGTTTTCCTGCCTCTCTTCTTATCTTTCTTAGACCTGTAAAGGCTCCACTTAGCAGCATTATTACGAGGCTGCCTGCCTGCGAGAGCTGTATCTGGGCACCACGCCTGTGTAGACAGACTGTCCCTTCCCAGGGGCAGGGCCTGTCACCCAGAATACCAGCAGCCTAGGCGGACAGAAGACACGCCGATAGCTGGTAAACTAGGGCATGCAGAAACCCACATGTGTCCTTTGTGTCAATACAAAGGGCTGTGTGCCTGCACGTGGAGAGAATGGTGAGTTAGTAGGAAGGCGGGGTGCAGAACCTCCCTCCCTCAGCTGGCCCAAGGACCAGCACGTGGGACTTGTTCCTGAAGAAGTAAGGGGGGCCCAGGCGTCCTGAAACCCAGCTAGCACCCCGAAGCCACAGCTGAGCGGCCTGGCTGCTCCCAGGCCTTGTCTGTGGGGACAGACACCCACAGTCGCCTTTTTTTAATCAGAATTCAGCATGCTTGTTACTCCACCGAGGACATGGTCAGAACTCCCTTTCTGCCTTGTTATGTAACATAACTGCTGAAGATTTCACAACCAGAATGAGGGCAGTCAGCTACCAGAGGTGCCGTTCACTCTCATTTTCTGTCCAGTCACTAGTGAAAACTCAGAATGGACATCCTCAAGTTTTCAGAAATTTAAACTTTTCTGGTTGATTATTTTTTAAATATTGAAAGATTAAGCCATCTTTACACTGCCAGTTGCTTGTAATTTATTTTGTAAAGTCTCACATTGTAATATGTACTCCTGAAAAGCCTACTGAATCTCCCTTACATACTATATTTCGTCATGCAAAAATCCTAATTTGCAGCTGCACCTACTGAGTTGATTTTGGCATTGATTTTAAAAAGGCAGAAATTATGTCTTCTCATGTCATTATTTTAATGCTTTTGCCCTAATTTATTGCACTAATGCCTCTGAACTCAGCCATTGCATCCAAAGCGAAGTTACAAAGACTTCTGCATAAAAGGATTGTCAGATAATATAGGCACTAGTTCCCTTCCCCGGGCTTGCTTCCCGTGCTTCCAGAAGTCTGCAGCTTTTTACAGTGGTCAGCATGTTTAAATAATGGGTCTTAGTGGGACTTAACACAACCGGTGGTCAAATGACCTGTATATGGTGTGTGATCAGTAAGTGTTACTGCCTGCCCAGTTAGTCTTAATACTTCAAGCATCAAAAATTATTTTCATTATCCAAATTGATGAGCCCTTTTGTATCTTAGTATTATGAATATTGACTACTGAAATACAGAACTATTATGAAAAGTCCACTTGTTAAAGAAATCCTAGATAAGAGTTCAGTTTTACCTCTTCACATAAATATTCCTGATTGTTTCATATTGGAGTTTGCTTTTACAAAACAAACAAACAAACAAACAAACAAACTAGAAAACATTTAAAAAATCTTGTTCAATATAAAATACTTTGGAAATAAATAATTATGTAAGCTGGGCCAGTCATTTTAAAAAACAGGATCTCGACCATCTTGTGTGTCTGGCACTGGAGCTCCCAGGCCTTTGGGTGGAGGCTTGGTCTTGGTTTCCAAATGGAGGTCTTTGAGAAGGCTCCTGCCTGTTAATGTTCCATGGGGTCAGGAGTTCTCTGGTGGTCCAAAGTCCTGGACTTGGGTCTCCCCTCTCGGGGATTTCAGCCCAACCCCTTGGGTTTCAGCACCAGGACTTCACAGGCCACACAGAAGACATAACCCCAAGACTAAAGGTGAAAGAGCATCCAACAGCCAAGAACACCCAAAGAGATTCACACACTTACAAAGGGAAAGGAAGAGAGAAAAAAATGAGTAACAACCGGAGTCAAGAAAAAAGAAAGCGATCAAGCCAATAATCAAACCCTTAAGGGAAAATGGATACTAAAAACTAGACTCCCAAAAATGCAGAATGAAAGACAAAACATCAGAAACAGAATTTAAAACGTGGAAAAAATTGCAGTGTAACTAAGCAGTAAAATGAGGAAAATGAAGTGAATTTATTTTAAAATAAGGTGCTTTTTTTTAAAAGCAGGAAAGGTTATACAAATTAAAGGAGTAATAAACAACAGCATGATAACACCATGGGGAAAAAGGGGGGGATATATATAGAATATATATGAGAAGAAGGGCCCTGTGACTCCCCCACTTTCCTGCTCCACTCAGTCTGCCTCCTCGGAAAGTCTTCCAGTATTTTCAGGAAGGTCTCTAAGTCTGCTGTGGGCGCTGTGGGGTCAGCTCAAACTCAGAGCCTGCCTTGCTCCAGCTTGTACTTATTCCCAAAGTCCACAATCTGATGCTCAGTTCAGTTCAGTTGCTCAGTCGTGTCTAACTCTTTGCGACCCCATGAACCGCAGCATGCCAGGCCTCCATGTCCATTACCAACACCCGGAGTCCACCCAAACCCATGTCCATCGGTGATGCCATCCAACCATCTCATCCTCTGTCGTCCCCTTCTCCTCCTGCTCTCAATCTTTCCCAGCATCAGGGTCTTTTCAAATGAGTCAGCTCTTCGCATGAGTGGCCAAAATATTGGAGCTTCAGCTTCAACATCAGTCCCTCCAATGAACACCCAGGACTGATCTCCTTTAGGATGGACTGGTTGGATCTCCTTGCAGTCCAAAGGACTCTCAAGAGTTTTCTCGAACACCACAGTTCAAAAGCATCAATTCTTCTATGCTCAGCTTTCTTTATAGTCCAACTCTCCTATCCATGCATGAGTACTGGAAAAACCATAGCCTTCCGTAGATGGACCTTTGTTGGCAAAGTAATGTCTCTGCTTTTTAAGATGCTGTCTAGGTTGGTCATAACTTCTAAGGAGTAAGCGTCTTTTAATTTCATGGCTGCAGTCACCACCTGCAGTGATTTTGGAGCCCAGGAAAATAAAGTCAGCCACTGTTTCCACCCTTTCGCCATCTACTTGCCATGAAGTGATGGGACTGGTTGCCATGACCTTAGTTTTCTGAATGTTGAGCTTTACGCCAACTTTTCCCTCTCCTCTTTCACTTTCGTCAAGAGGCTCTTTAGTTCTTCTCCGCTTTCTGCCATAAGGGTGGTGCCGTCTGCATATCTGAGGCTCACAGTCTGATGCTAGTTCCAGGGAATTGACCTGCTGCCCCTGCGGCTGCACGGTGACTCCCCCTCTTCCCTTTGTGTGCACAGCCTCCAGCTGTTCGGCTTTGGCCCTGGGCCTGGTCCTGCTTACAGGTCTCTATTCTCGGCCGAGACACGGGGGTGAAAGGAGCCAGTTGTTGGGGTTCAGTCACCTTGGGGCGTGTGGGGAGTGCCTGCTGTGCCTGGAACTTGCGGGAAGTCACCAGGCGGCCGTGCGCCTTCCCAGAGGAGTTGGCCCTGTGCTGGGGGACCTCTTGGCAGGGCCAAGCCGCTTGGTCTCCCAGGTAGACGCGCCTTTTGCCTTTGAGCACCCGCCATTTCTCTGCCTTCTGGGGTTCCGAAGCCCCCCGTGACGCCACCTGTGTGGGGTTTCCCAGTGTGGAAACGTGTCCTCCTTCACGACTCCCTGCCCGGGCGCAGGCCTCTGTCCTGGAAGCGCTGTCTCCCTTTCTGCCCCTGCCTTTTGGCCTCGCCCATTCTGAGGACGCTGATTGGCCTTTCTGAAAGTTTGGGGTCTTCCTGCCGGCATCCCCAGGCTGTCCTGTAGGAGCTGCCCCACACGCAGAGGGTGAGCTTTTGATGTGATCTCCCTGGCTTGAAAGTCTCCTCCGAATTCTTCTTCACCTTTTCCTAAGCAAAGTTCCAGAGCCTCTCTCCAATGTCCCATGCAGTGTGTGCAAAGTGCTTGGTGAGTGGTCTTGTGTTTCCCTTGATCTTGCCTCCGGCCTGGACTCTGCGTCACAGGAGAGCAGTGAACAGTACAGTCATGCCGTGTAAGTCAAGGTGAGAACCCTTCAAATCCGAGATCAACCTGTGCTGCGTGTTAGCGGCCTGGCAGAATGTTCACCAAAGTTACTCTGTGAGTTAATACTGTGAAAATTCTTTTAAAGAAACAGATACGTTGTGTAGCAGACCAAGGAATGAAATGCCAGCCAATGGAACGGATGGTCTTGGCTACTTTCTAAAATGTAGGCTTTCCTATTTTTAACATAATTTTCCATTTTTCAGCTCATCACTTTTTGTGCCCACTTTTAAAGAACTTCATTATTAAATAACACACGCACACACTTACACACAAATACACTTACACATGGTCACACACACATGCTCAGTCACACATACACACTCATACACACATACACACACTTGCACACAAAGACTCACATACACCCTAACCCTAACTTTTGGCCTCCATTTGAAGAAGGGGAAGATAAGGGTGAAATGTCTTATGTCACTTTTAAAATGTTTTGCTTTTAATTGGAAGACAGTTGCCTTACAATATTGTGTTGGTTTCTGCCGCACATCAGCATGAATCGGCCCTAGGCGTACACAGGCGCCCTGTCTCCTGAACCTCCCGCCCAGGTTTTCACGGCGCGCCAGGTCTGAGCTCCCAGCGTGCACAGCAGATTCCCGCTGGCCGTCTGCTTCCCATACGATAACGGCTGTGCTTCTTGCTGCTCTGTTCTCCCCGCGCGCTCCTGCCCCGCCGTGTCTGCAGGTCTGTCTGTGTCTGTGTCTCTGTTGCTGCAAATAGGGCTATCAGTGCCCTGTTTCGAGGTTGCATATATGCGCATTTTTTCTCTTTCTGACTGACTGCACTTGTATAATAGGCTTTAGGTTCGTTCCTCTCACCAGAATGACTCAAACGTGTTCCTTTTTATGGCTGGGTACTAGTCCACTGCGTACGTGTACCACGCTGCTTTATCCAGTCACCTGTCGACGGACATCTAGGTCGCTTCCACGTTCTAGCTGTTGTAAATAGTGCTGCAACGAACACTGGGGTAGATGTGTATTTTTCAGGGATGGTTTTTTCAGGGAATATGCCAAGTAGTAGGACTGCTGGGTCGTATGGGAGTTTTATTCTTAGTTTTTTTTTAAGGACTCCCCACACTGTTCTCCATCGTGGCTGTACTTTAACAGACGTGTAGAACACAAGCTTCTTAGGCAGCTGTATTTGTTTTTTTATGTTTCCGCATTTCATCTTTATCAGCATCACTTTTTAATCATCCGCACTGTTATTCTTCCTTGAGTCCTCAGTCCTTCCCAAGGCAGCCTCTGGCTCTTGTTCTTCTGCCCTTTCTGAAGGCTGCCTCCTTGCATCTGGGCTGGATGCTTGTCTGAGCTCAGCCTTGTTAACAGAGCGTCACTGCTCCACCCGCTCTCCTGTCTTGTCTCTTTTCCGTGTTCCATCTGGACGTCCACCTTCCGAGTCTCAGTGGTGCTTCTAAGACTACCCGAAATATGGATATTAAAGATTAATATCCTGAAGTCCAGATGATGCCTAAATATTAAAACTAAAGAACCACTGGGGTCTTATGTCAGGGCCTCATCTGGTCACCTTCTAGGAGGTGCATCTGAGTCATCAAGGCGTGTGCCAGGGAGTCTCTCAGACCTACCAGGGAGAAGTGTGTGTGTGTGTATATGTGTGTGTGTGTGTGTGTTGCTTTAGCAAAAATCCTGCATTTTAGAACATAATTGCCACCTAGTCATGGTTATTATTTGTCTTTTTTTTTGGTGTATTAAAGCAAGCACATCCAGGGAAGGTCAGAAGCAGATATGGGGGATGCGGCCCTCTATGTGCCAGGCTCCCAGCAGTGGGCTGGGGGGGAGGTTAGTCACCAAGCTGGGGCGTTGTCCAAAGAGAGGCCGAATGCAGGAGAAGGGTCAATGTGGGAGTTTCCTAGACAATGCAGTGACTTCTACTAATTACTGTTCCTTTTTTAAACCAGTGAGCTTCTTAAGCTTTATTAGCATGACAAGAATTAGGGCCCTGGCTCCTATTAGGAGAGAGAAAGTGGAGAAGAAGCAAGACTAGATTGGCAGGTCACTATATTTATCCTGTACGTCAGCCCTTGTTCACTGTTTAAAGACACTAAGTAATAAAGTTCCTGTCAATCACTGTGTGAAGAACTGCTTTGAAGCGATGCTGCACAGAAAGGGAGTGAGAAATTGGGGTGCCCAACGGAACAGGAAAGATGTACAGAAGAGCACGGGAAGCGTCTTGTGAAATGACATCTGCTCCAACACTGGTTGTAAGAGTGAAAGACTGGAGAGCACGTCCATCCGTGAGGGCTGGTTAAACCAGAGGCGGCTCATCTGCACAGTGTGGGGGGCTCTGTAGGTGTCAGAAAAGGGCGAGAAGGGCTTGGTACGTGGGCAGCGAGCCAGCCCCACCATGGCTGCATGGAGAGCAGCCACAGACGCTGTGCACGCTGTGCTGCTTTTGTGCAAAACACTGGGGACTGTGGACATATGGACACCTCTGCTTAGATCTTCAAGGAGAAAGAGGACAATAAAAGATAAACTAAAAACGCATAAAAATGTACAGGGGGAGGGAGGGATTAGGGTAGAGGAATCCAGGAAGAAAGTAAGATTTACATGAATGCACCTTGATATGCAGTTGGACTTAGGAATCATAAAAAAAAAAATTTATCCAAAGAAGCAAAAACGTTTCCCACCCCCACATACACAATGGGATAAAAAGGAAACAAACGAACGTAACTGTACTTTGTTTCTGACATAACCATGTAAAGAAAATTACCTTGACTGACCTTAGAACACTGTGCCTTTATTACATTCTCAATGAAATGTACTCTAAGGACAAAAAAAAAAAAAAATGTAGAGTTTAAATTGTATTTAGCAGTCTTACTATTAGTTATGTTGATGTGGTTAATTAAGATTGTCTGCCAAAGAAATGTCTAAGATCTAAGGAAAAAAACAGTGAAAACATTGTATCTGTAGATTTGAATTAGAAGTACAAGCAAGGTCTTATTCTTCCCTTAAAAAAATAGCCCTGTACCTAAGATCTGTTCACTAAAGAGCCTGGAAAACAGTGGAAACCCAGTAACAGCACTCCTAGGCCCCAGATTGTGGTCTTTGAGCACCATTCTCCGCTGTAAGAATCCGGAGGTCCTTGGAGAAATGCCTGTCTCCAGGGCCAGGTGAGCAGTGTACCTGCTAACTCTTGACTGTGTTATGCCAGAAGCCAGGGATGTGTCAAAGGCTAATCAGTGACCTCAGAAGGACTTAGAAACCCACCTGCAGGGTTCCCATTGGCCAGCGATGGGATAACTGACTGCAAGTGAATATGTAAAGAAAACCCGAGTTTTAATGACATTATATCAGGAAGAGGATGCCCCACCACTCCCGCGTTCATACTGCTTCAAATGGCGGTGAGGAATGTGCACTGATTACGTGAATTATACATAGTTAGGGTGCCCAGGCTTTCTCTCGCCCTCTCCCCTCTGCTGCAGGCTGGGTCTGGGACCTCAGGTCATCTTACTGGGACAGGAAACAGTGCTTTGTACTTTTTTTCATCCATAACTGCCAACATTGAGACCTCGGTTCAGTTCAGTCACTCAGTCGTGTTCGACTCTTTGTGACCCCATGGACTGCAGCACACCAGGCCTCCCTGTCCATCACCAACTCCCGGAGTTTACCCAAACTCATGTCCATTGAGTCGGTGATGCCATCCAACCATCTCACCCTCTGTCGTCCCCTTCTCCTCCTGCCCCCAATCCCTCCCAGCATCAGAGTCTTTGCCAGTGAGTCAGTTCTTCGCCTCAGGTGGCCAAAGTATTGGAGCTTCAGCATCAGTCCTTCCAATGAACATTCAGGACTGATTTCCTTTAGGATGGACTGGTTGGATCTCCTTGCAGTCCAAGGGACTCTCAAGAATCTTCTCCAATACCACAGTTCAAAAGCGTCATTGAGACCTCGGTGGAGCTAAAATCAGCCTCTGAGATTCCAAAGCCTGGCCCTGGTCCAAGGTCCTTCCCGCTCCCTCCGCCTCAGTCTCTGAACCTGGCTGAGTCTCTTCAGCGCCCCCACCTCTAGAGGAAGAATGCGGATGGGTCATCTGTGCCCTGGGCAGCCTCCCAGTCCACAGGCACGCACTCAGAGACGCCGTCTGCCTCGCTGGGGCTGTGAATTGGCATTGCTTCCCCCGCTGGAACTTTCTTATTTCATCCTCTGTGAAATCTCAGTGGAGACTGGAATCTTTCTAGCTATATCTAGAAAGATAAATATTGCTGGCCCATTACCACTGATTGGGTGGGGAAGTAACATCCTTTGTTCTGCTTCTTTCAGCCATGGAGTTCCACGAGCACTTGCACAGCATCGGCACCAAGGAAGGCCTGAAGGAGCGCAAGCTGCAGAAGGCCGTGGAGAGCTTCACGTGGAACATCACCATCCTAAAGGTACTTCCTGAGCCGTCTCTGACGCTCCTGAGTTTGCCCCCTTCTCCGCGTGTGGCTTCCCGCTCCCTAGTGTCCCGTCTCTGACGCTCCTGAGTTTGCCCCCTTCTCCGCGTGTGGCTTCCTGCTCCTTGGTGCCCCGTTCCCTGAGCTCCTGAGTTTGCCCCTCCTCTGCGTGTGGCTCCCGCTCCTTAGTGCCCCATCTCTGACGCTCCTGCGTTTGCCCCCTTCTTCGCGTGTGGCTTCCCACTCCTTAGTGTCCCGTCTCTGACGCTCCTGAGTTTGCCCCTCCTCCGCGCGTGGCTCCCGCCCCTTGGTGCCCGTCTCCTGCGCTCCTGAGTTTGCCCCTTCTCTGCGCGTGGCTCCTGCCCCTTGGTGCCCGTCTCCTGCGCTCCTGAGTTTGCCCCTCCTCCGCGCGTGGCTCCCGCCCCTTGGTGCCCGTCTCCTGCGCTCCTGAGTTTGCACGTGGCTCCCACCCCTTGGTGCCCGTCTCCTGTGCTGTGCGTCACAGCCCATCAAGGCTGCAGTGTTCTCACGGGGGTCCAGTGAGGACTCTGCTTTCGGGAGAGTCTGCGGCACGGTCGCTGCGCAGGCGGCTCACGGGGAGGATAGGGGTCGAGTGGCTGGCACGTTGTGGGTCCTGCCAGGAAGGGAAAGGGCCTTGCGTTTCACCCTTGAAACACTGCAGACTTCATAGCTGCCAGTCGCTGCATGGGAAACAGCACTGATTACAGAGAAACGACTGGGAATTAGAAGATTCTAGTTCCTCAAATTTCATTCAACACTTGAAAGTATAATCACAGCCTTAATATTAATGTGATCCCAGGAAAAAAAAAAAAAGGAAAGAATCGTGGGGGGGCGTACTCGAAAGAAGTATGTGAAGGGAATGGCCGTTTGAAAGACATTTCCCTCCAAGGGAAAACACATCCATAACTGTTTATCTGCTTCCTTCTTCCTTCCCTCCATCTCTCTATTTCAGCATGACCACTTAAAAATTAACTGTTATTATTTTTATTATGAAAGTAATATATTTTCATTATAGAAAATGTCAAACTAGCCGTAACCACAGGTAAACATAGTCTCACCATCCAGGGTCTTTTGCTGTACATTCCCCCAGCCTTTTTCTCTGTGGTATATATGATATGTTGTTGTGTCCAACTTTTGCAGCCCCATGGACTGTAGCCCACCAGGCTCCTCTGTCCCTGGGATTTTCCAGGCAAGAATGCTGGAGTGGGTTGCCGTTGCCTTCTCCAGGGGATCTTCCCAACCCAGGGATCAAACCTGCATTTCCTGCATTGGCAAGCAGATTCTTTACCACTGAATCACCTGGGAAACCCTGCATATCATATGACACGATTTTAAAAATATTATTATGTGTGTGCCTTGGGGCTTCTCTGGTGGCTCAGATGGTATAGAATCTGCCTGCCATGCAGGAGGTCGGGTTTTGAGCCCTGGGTTGGGAAGCTCCCCTGGAGGAAGGCATTGGCAACCCATTCCAGTATTCTTGCCTGGAGAATCGCCATGGACAGAGGAGCCTGGTGGGCTATAGTCCACGGGGTCTCACAGAGTGGGACACGACTGAGCGGCTAAGCAGCAGCAGCAGCATGTGCCTTGGAATGTTTTTGTGTTTTTGTCTCGATCTTTTCTTCATCTCAGTGTTTGGGACCTTGAATAATAATAACACAGAAATATGATTTGTCTGGACCTTGGACAACTCAATGTAAAATTACTCTCTGGTTCACCCTCCCAGCTTTCTTCTCTGTTGAATTCAAAGCTTTAAAGACATTATCACAGCTGCCTCTTTTAATTTTCCTGTTCCCCCTCAAGTTAAAGGATCCACCCTGCAGCAGACAGTTTTCTTATCTAATTTAATGAGAAGTCACCCTTCCCAAGCTAGCCAACTTGCACTTTAACGCCCCTACTCATTTGTATAATTAAAGTCATTTTCTGAACTTCTTCAAATACTTCCCTTCCTACACATGTACTTTTTAAAAGCTCTAGATCTTCTGCTTAGTATTTAACTCTGATCACTTGTAGTTCAGTAAACAGCAGAAAGAAAAATGTACTGTGGAGAGGCATTTGGCTTTACCAGTTGCTGGTAGCTATGAACTTCCTGCAAACCTCAGGGGGAAATGGTGCCATAGCGTGCAGCCCTGTGATAGGAGCAAAGGCTCATTTGGCTTTTTTTAAAAATAAGATCCCAGGGGATCCTTACGCACATTACCGTTTGGGAAGCACTGGGCTGAGGACCCCTGGAAATGGAAGCGTGGTGCACACAGTCGTGAAAAACAGCGGGCAGAAAGTAATGGATCCGATTGTAGAAACAGGAAATTGAACCGAGCGGCTGCACTGAGGAAACCATTTTCTTAGGAATTATGTCCAGGAGAGAGAACTAAAACGTCAGACTTCTGTTTATATGGAAACGAATGCACAGGACAGGGTAGCAGGTTTTGGAAGTCTCCAGGGTAGTACTTGCTCTTGGTGGTGCTTGGGCACGGCAGAACCGGCCTGGAGTGCGGAAGGGCTGCAGAGATCTGGATCTTTTCTGTTCGGCGGGAGGGCCACGTTCATGGCCGCGTATTCCACGGGTGCAGACGTCCGTTGGACACTCCAGTGCTCGCCGAGTTTTAGACGTGGGCCTGGGCTGAGCTCCCAGCCTTCTCCTGCAGGAGGGTGTGGGTCTCTCGCGTTCCTCTCCTCACCTGCTCTTTGCGCGGGGCTGGTCCTCCGGGGCTGTGCGTGGTGGGCAGCGGGCGCCCTCGAGGGGGCACAGAGGCTTGGGGAGGCCTCCAGACCTTCCCTCCGGACGTGCCGAGCAGCCCTGGAGTCGCCCGGGCGCCTAACGCGGTGTCCCGCGCCGCACCGCAGGCCTCCGGGGCCAGCGCCTCAGGGCGGCCTCAGGACTCCTGGCCGACAGGGTCCTCGGGACTCAGGAGCTCCCGAGAAACCGAGAAACCGAGCGCCGAGCAGAGGAGGCAGCTGCCTTCCGAATCCGCGCGCGCATCTGAACCGCGCGGCAGGCAGGGCGGCCGGTGGTCGCGAGATGCAGGGCTCGCAGCGTGGGGATGGCGGATGAGATCCCTGGCCAGAAACGGCTTTCATCCAAGGGCGTCCAGCCCAGGTTTCATGAGTCTCTGCTGGCTTCGTTTAGTTTTTTCGGTTTCAAGGATTACTTTAAAATGCAGACACGGATGAAGGAGAAACGTCTATCTGATCCCACACCCAGAAGGGCCCACTGTTAACATCTCGGCGTACTTTCTTTTAAAGGTTTATGTGTGTGTGTGTTTTGGGTGCGCTGAGCCTTCTTTGCCTGCCCTGGGCGTTCTCCAGGCGCAGCCAGGGAGGGCTGCTGTCTGGGTCCGGCGCGTGGGCTCCTCGCCGCAGCGGTTTCTCTGTCGCCGAGCACAGGCTCAGCAGTTGAGGCGCACGGGCTTAGTTACCCCACGCAGGTCGGGTCTTCCCGGACCAGGGATCGGTCCTGTGTCCCCCGCAGTGGCAGGTGGAGTCTTAACCATTGGACCACAGGGAAGCCCAACATCTTGTCATATTTACTTCATTTTTTTTTTCCTTTGAATAAAAATCATTTAATTTGGTGAACATGTCTTCATTATAAAGAACATTTTTAATGTATAAAAGATAAGTTTTTAAATGACCTCAGATCCTCCATCTGAGAAATAATTGCTTTTAAACGTGTGACCTTATTCCGCGAACTGTTTTATATGCATACGGATGGGTGAATAGAGATATATTTTATTGATTCTGAGTCATACTTTTTCCCCATTTTTCACATCTTTGATATTTTTGTATGTCATGTAATTCATGGAATCTTTGCACTGTAGCCTAAATTGGAGTGATTTTTTTCCTTGTGAAAATTGCTCAGTCGTGTCCGACTCTTTGCGACCCCATGGACTATACAGTCCATGGAATTCTCCAGGCCCAGCTTTCTCAGAGTTTGTCTCTGTCCTGTTCTAGGGTTTCCGCTGATAACTGGGGAGAGGGTGTCATTCATTCCCACAGACTTCTGATTGCCTCTTTAATTCAGAAACCAGCCCTCAAGACCTCACACTCATTGGATAGTCAGTACCACTCTCTCTTTTTTGATGAGCTTTATTGAGGTATAACTTATGTAAAATATAATTCACCAGTTTTAACTGTGTAATTCAGTGAATTTTGACAAATGTGTATAGTCATGCAGCCTGCCACAGTGATGACCGTCATCCCCGGGAGTCCCCTTCTGCCCCTTTGCAGGAAAGTCCCCTGCCGGCCACCTGCTGGTCTAATTTCTGTCTCTGTGGTTTCCCCTTCTCCAGAATGTCACATACATGGAGGCGTGTACTAGTAATCTTTGTGCCTGGCCTCTTGCATTCAGCAGAACACTTCTGAGAGTCATGCAAGCTGATGTTTCAGTAAGCTGTTCCTGTTTACTAATAAATAGTGTTCTGTCCTCTGGGTGTACCACACTGTGTCCATTCACTGGTGGGGGACATTTGGGTCACTTCTCGTTTTCACATATTATGTATACAGCTGCAGTGAACATCCACATGCAAGTCTTTGTGTGAACATGCGGTTTCCGTTTTCTTGGATGAATACCTGTGAGTGGAATTGCACACGTGGTAGCTGTGGGTGTGTCAGATTTGTAGGAAATTGCCGACTGCTTTATGAGCCGTTCCGTAGAGAAGCCCCAGCAGCGTTACAGGAGCTGCGGTCATCCCACACCTTGGCGACACTCGATACCGTCACTTTGGCAAGTCCAGTAAGTGTATATATAGAGTTTGAGCATCTTTTTGTTGGGTCTTTACTTTTTTTAGATTTTTAAAGAGGTCGTGATGGGTCTTAGTGTGGCTTTGTTTTTTCTGCTTAGACTTCAAGAGTTTTCTATCTGTGGGTTTATAGTTTTCATCAAATTTGGAAACATTTCAGCCACTGCTTCTTCAAATTTGTTTCCGTTTTGCCCTTTGCCACCTCCTCTGGTGACTCGTGTATGCATATGTGCTGTTTGATGTTATCCCACAAGTCACAGTGACTGCTCATTTGACTGAGGCCTCGCAGCTGCGTTTCTTTTTTCTCTAGTTTCTAGAGTTTCATCTTCAAACGATATTGCTGTATCCTCCACAGCACCTAATCTGCCGCCGACCCTGCCCGGTGGGGTCTTTATTCCACTTTCCCGCTGTCCCTTCTGTGCTCGTGGCGTCCTCTCCCTCCTTGGACATGTGTATTTCCAGTTGCTGCTGTGTCCCTCCCTCCTCCTCTGTTACCCTTGACCGCACCTCACCTCCCTGAGCTTGGGAGCAGACTGCTGGGCTCTATTGGGAAGCTCCCCTTGCATTGACCTTGCGTCTGGACCTGTTCTCCCAGGGCTCCCTGTCTTGCACTTTCTAAAAATCATTGCTTTATACGTTGTGTCTGGTTTTCTAGTTTTGTGTCAGCCCCATCCCTAACTGTCCCGTGTCACCTCCTGCTTCCCTTCCCCTCTTCTCCTTCATCAGACAGAAGTAAAAAGAGAAAGACAGTTTGTGTCTCTGCGGGTTGGCTGACTGTTAGAATTTTTAGCATTTTTATGGATTTCCAGTATGAGTTCTGTGAGTTTTACACATTTACTAAATCCTGTCACGCCCTCGTCTCTGTGGGGTGGCTGCTCGTGTTTGCGTGTTTGTTTTCCAGTTTTACTCTTTCTGCTCATTTCATCACAGATGTGGGAAGGAAGTTCTGTAATGCCTTACATGTTTTATTTTCTATTGGAGTATAGTTGATTTATAGTGTTGTTAGTTTCAAGTGGACAGCAAAGTGATTCAGTTACACATGTGTATCTAGTCTTTTCAGAATTCTTTTCCCAGCTTAGGTTATTACAGAGTATTGAGTAGAGCTCCCTGTGCTAAACAGTAGACCCTTGCTGGTTATCTGTTTTCAATATAGCAGTGAGTACATGTCAGTCCCAAACTCCCAATTTATCCTTCCCCCAACATTTCCCCTTTGGTAACAGTAAGTTTGTTTTCTAAGTCTGTGAGTTTGTCTCTATTTGGTAAATAACTTCATTTGTGTAATTTTTTTAGATTCTGCATATAAGTGATGTCATATATTTGTCTTACTCTGTCTGACTTAATTCCTGTAGTATGATAATCTCCAGGTCCATTCATGTTGTTGCAAATGGCATTATTTCATTCTTTTTAATGGCTGAGTAATATCCCCTTACTCAAGAATCAAGATTTCCAGAAGAAATATCAATAACCTCAGCTACACAGATGACATCACTTTATGGCAGAAAGCGAAGAAGAACTAAAGAGCCTCTTGATGAAAGTGAAAGAGGAGAGCGAAAAAGTTGGCTTAAAACTGGTCCCATAACTTCATGGGAAATAGATGGGGAAACAGTGGAAACAGTGAGATTTTATTTTGGGAGGCTCCAAAATCACTGCACATGGTGACTGCAGCCATGAAATTAAAGACACTTGCTCCTTGGAAGGAAAGCTATGACCAACCTAGATGGCTTATTAAAAAGCAGAGACATTACTTTGCTGACAAAGGTCCATCTAGTCAAGGCTATGGTTTTTCCAGTGGTCATGTATGGATGTGAGAGTTGGACTGTAAAGAAAGCTGAGTGCTGAAGAATTGATGCTTTTGAACTGTGGTGTTGGAGAAGACTCTTGAGAGTCCCTTGGACTGCAAGGAGATCCAAGCAGTCCATTCTGAAGGAGATCAGTCCTGGGTGTTCATTGGAAGGACTGATGTTGAAGCTGAAACTCCAATACTTTGGCCACCTGATGCGAAGAGCTGACTCACTGGAAAAGACCCTGATGCTGGGAAAGATTGAAGGTGGGTTAGGGTTAGGTGGGAGGAGAAGGGGATGACAGAGGATGAGGTGGTTGGATGGCATCACCGACTCGATGGACATGAGTTTGAGCAAGCTCCCGGAGTTGGTAATGGACAGGAAAGCCTTGCATGCTGCAGTCCGTGTGGTCACAAAGAGTCACGACTGAGCGACTGGACTGAACTGGACATCCCAGTATATCTGTGTACCACGTCTTCCTCAGCCATTCGGCTGTCAGGGGGCGTTTCAGTTGCTCCCGTGGTCTGGCTGTTGGAAGCAGCACTGCAGTGAGCAGCTGGGATGCATGTATCCTTTTGAACCATGTTTTCTCCAGATACATGTCCAGCAGTGGGATTGCTGGATCATACTGTAGCTCTTTTTTTTAGTTTCTTAAGGAACCTCCATACTGTTCTCCGTAGCGGTTTTACCAACTTACATTCCCAACAGTGGGGGAGGGTCCCCTTTCTCCGGCGCCCTCTTCAACATTTATTGTTTGTAGACTTTTTGATGATGGCCGTTCTGATGGGTGTGAGGTGATACTTCATGGCAGTTTTGATTGCATTTCTCTAATAATTAACGATGTTGAACATCCTTTTATGTGCCTCTTGGCCAGTTCTGTTTCTTCTTTGGAGAAGTGAAGTGTCTATTTAGGTCTTCTGCTCATTTTTTTATTGTGTTGCTTATATATATATGTGTGTGTGTGTGTGTGTATACACATTTGAGCTTCATAAGCAGTTTGTAAATTTTGGAAATTAAGCTCTCGTCAGTCACCTTGTTTACAAATACTTTCTCCTATTTTGTTTTGTCATTTCCTTGGCTGTGTAAAAGCTTTGACTTTAATTAATTCCCCTTTGTTTATTTGTCTTCTTATTTTCATTACTGTAGAAGACAGATATTGCTGCAGTTTATATCAGAGTGTTGTGCCTGTTTTCCTCTAAGAGTTTTGTAGTCTCTGGTCCTACATATAGTTCTTTAATTCATTCTGAGTTTATTTGTATGTATGCTTTTATGTATTTATGTATTTTTATGTAAAGAATATTCCAGTTTCATTCCAGACATGCAGCAGTCCAGTTTTCACAGCACCACTTACTGAAGAGACTGTCTTTTCACCAGTCTATTTTCCTGCCTCCTTTTCCATAGCTTAGGTGACCACGGTGCCTGGGTTTACCTCTGGGCTTTCTAGATCCTGTTCCATTGATCTATATTTCTGTTTTTGAATCAGTGCCATACTGTCTTGATTACTGTATTTATGTAGCATAGTCTGAAGTCAGGGAGCGTGATTCCTCCAGCTCCATTTTTCTTTCTCAAGTTTGCTTTGATTGTTTGGAGTCTTTTGTATTTCCACACAAATTGTACAATTTTTTGTTCTGATTCTGTGGAAAATGCCATTGGTGATTTGACAGAGATTGCATTGAATCTGTAGATTGCGTTGGGTAGATACTGGTTCTCAGTGTTGATTCTTCAGTCCAAGGACACGGTTCATCTCCCCCATTTGTCTGTGTTGTCTTCGGTTTCTTTCATCCGTACCTTAGTTTTCTGTGTACTGACCTTTGCCTCTTTATTCCTAGATATTTTATTCTTTTTTATTAGATAGTAAATGGGATTGTTTCTTTAACCTGTATTTCTGATTTTGATCTTGTGTTGTTAGTGTACAGAAATGCAGTAGCTTTCTGTGTATTAATTTTATATCCTGCAACTTTACTGAATTCACTGATGAGCTCCAGTAGTTTTCTGGTGGCATCTTTAGGATTTTCTGTGTATAATATCATGTCATCTGCAAATAGAGACATTTTAACTTTTTTTCCAAGTTTGATTCCTTTTGTTTATTTTTTCCTTCTCTGATTGCCATGATAGGACTCCCAAAACCGTGTTGAGTGTGAGCAGTGACAGAGGATGTCCGTGCCATGCTCCTTATCTCAGGGAAGGTGTGTCCAGCTTCCCACCGTTGAGAACGATGTTAGCTGTGGGTTGATCATATTTGGATTTTTTTATGTTGAGGTGGGTTCGTTCTGTGCCCACTTTCTGGAGAGTGTTAATCATAAATGGGTATTGAATTTTGTCAAAAGCTTTTTCTGTGACTGCTGAGATTATCATATGATTTTTATTCTTCAGTTTGATGATTTGCAAATACTGAAGAAGCCTTGCATCCCCGGGACAGGCCCTGCTGGGTCAGGGTGTACAGTATAATCTTGAGTGGACTGTTGGAGTCGTCAGTTTGCTAGGGTTTCTTCTGAGGATTTTTGCATTCATGTTCATCAGTGAATTGGCCTGTAATTTTCTTTTTTGTGATACCTTTGTCTGGTTTTTGTATCAGAGTGATGGTGGCCTCATAGAATGAACTTGGGAGTGTTCCCTTCTCTGAAATTTTTGGAATAGTTTCAGAAGGACAGGTTAACTCTTCTTTAAACGTCTGATAGAATTTGCCCCTGAAGCCATCTGGTTCTGAACTTTTGTTTGTTGGAATTTTTTTAATTCACAGTTTCAATTCATCACTTGTGATTGGTCTGCTCATATCTGCTATTTCTTCTCTTCTGTCTCAGTCCTGGAAGACTGTACCGTGTTGAGCACTTGTCTGTTCCTTCCGGGCTGTCCATTTTATTGTGTATAGTTGCTTGTAGCGGTCTCGTATGATCCTTTCTATTTCTGTGGTGTCAGTTATAACTTCTTTTTCATTTCTAATTTTTTCGACTTGAGATGTAACCATTTACCAATTTTGTTTATCTTTTCAAAGAACCAGCTTTTAATTTCATTGATCATTTCTATTGATTTCTTCATCCCTGTTTCATCTACTACTGCTCTGATCTTTAGGAGTTTTTTCCTTTACTAATTTTGGGTTTTGTTTCTGGCGTCTTTCTCTAGGTGCTTCAGGTATAGGTTAGGTAGTTTGAGATTATTCTTTTTTTCTGAAGTAAGATTGTATTGCTATAAATTTCCCTCTTAGCACTGATTTTTCCGTGTCCCATAGGTCTTAGATCATCACACTTTCATTTCATTTATCTGTAGGTGTTTTATTTCCTCCTGATTTCTTTAGTGACCTGGCTGTTTTGTGGCATATTGTTTAGGCTCCATGTGTTTCTGTTTTTGCAACACAAACACAAAGGTTTTTTTCTTATAGTTGATTCCTGATCTTGTAGTGCTGTGGTTGAAAAAGAGGCTTGATACGATAGTTCTCTTAAATTTACTGAGGTTCACTTTGTGACCCTGCTTGTGATCAGTCCTGGAGAATATTCCATGTGCACGTGAAAAGATCGTGTATTCTGCTACTTCTGGATAAAATGCTCAGAAAATATCAGTTAGCTCTGCCTGGCCCAACACTTGCTTAAGGTCTGTGCTTCCTCGCTGACTCTCTGGTGGTCTCTCCACTGATGCACGTGGGTGTTGAGGTCCCCACTCCTGTTGCTCCTGGTTTCTCCCTCACGGCTGTTAGCATTTGCCTCGAATGCTGCGGTCCTCGTACATCAGCTGCATGTATATTCATAGTTGTTTTATCTTTGTCTCAGATGCCTTTGTTGTGTAGGGTCCTCCTTTATCTAACAGTTTTTATTTTGAGGTTTATTTCATCTGATATGAGTATTGTTAGTCCAGCTTTCTTCTGATTTCCATTTCCGTAGAATTCCTTTTCCCATCCCCTTGCTCTTGGTCTGTGTGTGTCCCTAGGTCTGAACAAGTGGGTCTCTTGTAGACAGCATATATATGGGTCTTGTTTGTGTATCCATTCAGTCAGTCTTTTCATTGGAGCATTTTATCCATTTATGTTTAAGGTAATTATTGACATGTATGTTTTTATTGCCATTTGGTTACTTGTTTTGAATTTATTTTTGTAAGTCTTTTTCTTCCTTTCCTCTTTTGTTCTCTTCTCTTGTGATTTGATGACTAACTTTAGTGTGTGTGTGGATTCCTTCTTCTTTCTTGTATCTATTGTAGATTTTCAATCTGCAGTTACTGTGAGTCTTCGATATAGCAGCCTGTGAATAAACAAGATAGTGTTAAGCTGCTGGTCTTTTCACTTCAGACACACCCCAGTGCCCTGAGTCTGCGCCCTCCTCGTCTCACACTTGCTGGTTTTGACATCATATTTGTGTGCTGATGATCTTCAACCCTCACTTTATGCTTGCCTTTATTGGTGAGCTTCCCATTTGTAATTTTCTTTTTTCTACTCGTGGCCTTTTCTTTTCTACCTAGAGAGGATCCTTTAGCATTTGCTGCAACGCTGGTCTAGTGGTGCCAGATTCTTGTAGCTTTTGCTTTCCCATAACTTCTTATTTCTCCACCAAATGTGACTGAGAGCCTTGCTCAGTATTCTTGGTTCTTCCTTTTTATCACTTTAAATATATTGTGCCAACTGCCTGCAGAATTCCTGCTGAAAAATCAGCTGATAACCTTGTGGGAATTCCCTTGTATGTTATATACTGCATTTCCCTTGCTGCCTTTAATATTTCCTCTTTGTCTTTAATTGTCAGTTTGATTACCAAGTGTCTTGGCATGTTCCTCCTTGGGTTTGCCCTGCCTGGGACTCTCTGCACTTCCTCGACTTGGGTCACTGTTTCCTTTTCCATGTTAAGGAAGTTTTCAGCTATTATCTCTTGAGATATTTTCTCAGGTCCTTTCCCTCTCTTCTCCTTCTGGGATTCCCATCATGCAAATGTGCATTTAATGTTGCAGAGTTCTCTTGGACTGTGTTAATTTCTTTTCACTCTTTCTTATTTCGTTCCTTGGCAGTTATTTCCACCATTCTGTCTTTCGACTTAGTTATTCATTCTTCTACCTCAGTTATCTGCTCTTGATCCCTTCTAGTGTTTCTTTCATGTCGGATATTGCATTGTTCCTTTCTGTTGGCTTATTCGTTTGGTCTCCAGCGCCTCGTTAAACATTTCTGTGTCTTCTTGGTCTGTGTCTCCTTTCCGTCTCTGAGATCTTGGATCATCTTCGCTATCCTTCCTCTGAATTATTTTTCAGGTATGTTGCCTGTCTCTAATTCACTTAGTTGTTCTTCTGGGGTTTTATCTTGTTCCTTCCTCGGGGACATAGTCTTCACCATCCCATCTTGTCTGACTTTCTGTGAGTGTGGTTTCTGATCTTCTGGCTTCAGGCTGCCGTGCTTGTTTCTGCCGTCTGCCCCTTGGGCGAGGCTGGTCTCGAGGCGTGTGCAGGCCTCGGTGAGGGGGCCTGGTTCCCGCCCGCTGATGGCTGGAGCTGGGTCTTGTGCCTCTGGTGGGCAGGGCTGTGTCAAGGGTTGTGTGGAGTGGGCGGCAGTGGGACTGGGCAGACTTCGAGCAGCACGTCTCCCGACGGGCAGGGCTGTGTTCCCGTGTGTTGGTTGTTCGGCCTGAGGTCAGCACGTCTCCCGACGGGCAGGGCTGTGTTCCCGTGTGTTGGTTGTTCGGCCTGAGGTGTCTGGCAGCTGCTGGGTTGGGCCAGGTCCTGGTGAGAAAAGCCTGTCTGCAGGAGGGCTCACAGCAGGGAGTACTACCTGGAGCTCTGCCCCCCGTGTCTGTCCCTGCCATGAGCCGCACCCGCCCCCCTCCACGGGACGGCCTGCCATCCCAGCAGCCAGGTCTGGCTCAGGCTCCCGTGAGGCCGCTGCTTTCCCTGGGTCCTGGTGCCCATGAGACCTGTGTGTGCCTCCGGAAGCACAGTTTCTGCGTCCCTCAGCCTTAGGGACCTCCTGTGATCGAACACCTTGATGCTCTGGTGGAGCCTCCCCCCAGCCAGACCCCCAGGCTGGGGCGCCTTCGCTCAGAACTTTCCCTGCTGTGTGACGGCCTCTGTGGTGGGGCTCTTCAGCCCGCTGTTGCACGCGTGGCGGGTATGGGAGCTGACCTTTCCACAGTCGCGCCTCGCCACCCTCCTCGCTGTGATTCTTCTCTGCTTTGGGGAAGGGGAGCCCCTCGGTGGATGGTGCCGCAGGCCTGGGTGCGGGCGGAAGGCTGCGGCTCCCCCACTGCCGCGCAGGGTGCAGCGTCCGCCGTCTCTGACTCTCCTCACCGATGACGGCCGCTCGCAAAGCAGCCCGGATGCACGCGCCCCCTCCTCAGTGCCCAGCGGACACTCAGGGACCACGAGTCCTCTCTCAGACCCCGGATTCAGGCCGACATGGCTCTTGGTCCCTTCCCCATCGGGTCCCTCCATCTCCTGAAGGCTCCGGCTCGTCAGTGTTCTTCATAGGATGGGGCGGCCAGGAGCCCCCCACACTTCAGATGCCTGGTGAGCTAATCCTCCCAGAATGAAACCTGGAGGTCTGATTTTGCCTGAGTCTGAAAACTGTTACTAATCTAGGCCAAAATCGTGTTGGATTTCATGTGTCCTCTCGTGCACCTCAGTGAAGCTTGTTCCAACCCAAGATGTTTTCCAGAAGAACTACTGCCAAGAGAGCGCTCCCTAACTCTCACTCCACTCTCAGGGAAAGACCAAAAACAAAGGCTGAAAGTAATTAGAGATTTGTTCTCTTTAGGAGCGTAAGACTTCTGCCAAAAATAAATAATTAAACCAAATGGTTTTTGCATCAGTAAAACATTATCTCTAAGATGTTATTTATATGTTTATAATGATTGACAATGTTGTATTAACTTCTGCTGTACAGAAAAGTGTTTCAGTTGTGTGTGTGTATATGTGTGTGTATGTGTGTGTGTGTGTATATATTGGAGAAGGCAATGGCACCCCACTCCAGTACTCTTGCCTGGAAAATCCCATGCACGGAGCAGCCTGGTAGGCTACAGTCCATGGGGTCACTGAGGGTCAGATAAGACTGAGCGACTTCACTTTCATGCATTGGAGAAGGAAATGGCAACCCACTCCAGTGTTCTTGCCTGGAGAATCCCAGCGACGTCGGAGCCTGGTGGGCTGCCGTCTATGGGGTCACACAGAGTTGGACACGACTGAAGCGACTTAGCAGCAGCAGCAGCATATATATATTTTGCACACACACGTTTTCTTTCACATTCTTTTCCACTGCGGTTTATCTCGGGACACTGGATATAGCCCCCCGTGTTTTGCGGTGGGACCCTGCTCTTCCCCCGTGCTGTGTTAGTACCTTGCCCCCCTAGCCCCCTCCCCTGTGTTGTGTGGTGGGGGCCTGCTCTTCCCCCATCCTGTGTGTTAGTACTTTGCCCCCCTGGCCCCAGCCCCCCAGCCCCTCCCCTGGCAGCACAGTCTGTCCTCTGTGTCCGTGAGTCTGTTTCTTTCTGATTCATAGATTGTCCGTTTGAGTCATGTTTCAGATCCCTCGTGTGAGCGATAGCGGGTGCTTTCCATCTTTCTCTGTCTGGCCGGCTTTACGTGGAATGGTAGTCTCTCAGTCTGTCCGTGAAGTGGCAGGTGGCGCTGCTCGCTCCTTTGTCGTGGCTGCAGTGTGCTCCGTTTGGAATGTGTCATTTCCTTTACCCACCCCTGTGTTGGTGGGCACTCGGGTTGTTTCTATCTCCGGGTTGCCGTGAGCAGAGGGGTGCTTGTGTCTTTCTGAATTGCAGTTTTATTCAGATATATGCCCAGCAGTGGGATTGCTAGATCATATGTTAATTTCATTTTTTGAGGAACCTCCATACTGTTTCTCAAGCGGCTACACCAACCAAGGTTTCCTCTAACAGCATAGGAGGGTTCACTTTCCTCCACACCCTCTCCAGCATCTCTTGTTTTTAAATATTTTAATGATGGTCATTCTGCCCGGTGTCAGGTGGCATACCTCATTACAGTTTTGATTTGCGTTTTTCTAATAATGAGCTGTGTTGAACACCTTTTCATGTGCCTGCTGGTCATCTGTATGTCATGGGGAAATGTCTGCTTAGGTCTTCTGCCCATTTCTCAGCCGGGGTGTCGGTTTTCTTGTTGTTGAGTTGAAGGAGCTATTTGTATATTTGGAAATTAGCCGTTTGTGGATCGCACCATTTGCCAATATCTTCTCCTAGCCTGTAGGTTATCTTCTCATTTTGTTTATGGTTCCCTTTGCTGGACGGAAGCTTCTAAGTTTTATTAGGTTCCATTTGTTTACTTTTGTTTCTATTGCCTTGGGAGACTGACCTAAGAAAACATTGGTGTGATTTATGTCAGAGGATGCTTTTCCTATGTTCTCTTTTAAGAGTCTTAAGTCTTTAAGCCATTTTGAGTTTATTTTTGTGAATAATGTGAAGTTGGGTTCTGACCTCACTGATTTACACGTGGTGGTCCAGCTGCCCAGCAGCACTTGCTGAAGAGACTGTTCTCCACTGTATCTTCTCCAGCCCCGTTTGTTGAGGAGTAATTGGCTGTGTGTGTGTGGGCTCATTTCTGGGGTCTGTGTTCCACTCCACTGACCCATATTTCTGTTTTTGTGCCCATACTGTGCTTTCTTGATAGCTGGAGCTTTGTAGTTTATTCCTAAGTAGTATTTATATTTTCTGGTTGTGTTTTTGAAAGAGATTGTTTACATCCCCTTTCTGATACTTCATCGTTAGTGCAAAGACATGCAGTTGATTTCTGTATGTGAATCTTGCATCCTGCTGCTCTGCTGAATTCTTTATCAGTTCTCATTTTAATAGTAGTTTTGTGTGGAGTCTAGAGGTTTCTATATATAGTGTCATGTTATCTGCATACCGTGACAGCTTTGCTGTTTCCCTTCTGACTTGGATGCCTTTGGTTTCTTTTTCTTTTCTGATTGCTGTATCTAGGACTTCCAGTACTGCGTTTAATAGAAGTGGTGAGAGTGGGCCTCCTTGTCTTGTTTCAGATTTTAGCAGGAAGCCTTGCAGCTTTTCATTGTCGAGTATTATATGGATGTGGGCTTAGCATAAGTAGCTTTTATTATGTTGAGCTACGTTCCCTCTACGGCCACTCTGGTAAGAGTTTTTATCATGAACGGATGTTGAATTCTGTCAGCTGCGTCACTGAGATGATCGTGTGGTTTCCATCTTTTCTTTTGTTGATGTGCTTTATCACACTGGTTGACTTGTGTATGTTGAACCATCCTTGTGAAATTAAGATGAATCCAGGTAGGCCTTTTTATCTGTTGTTGGATTTGCTAATATTTTGTTTAAGATTTTTTGCATTTATATTCTTCAAAGACATTGGCCTATAATTTTATTGTTTTTTGCAGTGTCCTCTGGTTTTGGTATCAGGGTGATGATGGCTTCATAGAATGTCTTTGGGAGTATTCTCTCTTCTTCAGTCTTTTGCAAGAGTTTGAGGAGAATCAGTATAAGTCCTTTTTTGTAGGTTTGGTAGAATTTGCCTGTGAAGCCATCAGGTCCTGAACTTTTGTTTTTAGGGAGTTTTTTAAAGTAGTGATTCTGTTTTGCTTGCAATGATTGGTATGTTTAAATGATCAGTTTCTTCTTATTCCATTTTGGTGGGATGTGTGTTTCTAGAAACTTCTCCATTTCTTCTGGGTTGTTGAATTTGCTGGCATACAATTTTCGTGGTAATTTCTTATGGTGTTTTGTGTTCCTGGGGCATTGGTTTTCTTTTATTCTCTTTGTGTCTCTCTCTTGGTGATCCCACTCAGAGGTTTGTGGTAAGACGTTAATCTTGGTTTGTTTTCACCTGAGGCGCAGGTTTACCTGGAAGCCCTGAAGGACAGCACTCCTTTCTGAAAATCAGACAGTCTGTGCTCCACTCCTTTCCTGACGCTAAGCCCCTGCAGTTACTTCTCATATTATAGGTAATCGATTGTGCTGTCTGTTTCTGGGAAAAGCTCTAAATCAAACTACTGGAGTGCTTGTTGCTGGGCAGGCCGCCCTTCCTGACCCATTCAGAACACAGTGGTGCCTCGGACATTTGATCGCACTGATGTGGAATCTGTGGTTACTCAGCCAACGTTTAATTATGCGGAGGTGTGCTTGGAAGATGCCTGGGCGAGGGCAGTGCTCACATGGAAGTGTGTCCCGGCGTCCTGGAGTCCCAGCGTCCTCTGGCTCCCACCCTGGCCCTGTCCATCTCTCCCACCTTCACCTTGGCCCCACGTCCTCTCTGGCCCTTGTCCTCTGCCTGGAATCCCCTGACCTCCTCTCTCTCTGCGTGGCTGACTCAGCTCTGCGACCTGGAGACCTGCTGACTGCTCCCAAGACCCTCGCCCCATCCCTGTGCAGGTGGGCGCCTCTCCTTTCCCAGGTAGCAGGGAGGGCGGTCGCAGTTGCAACTAGATGGCTTCGTGGCGTAGAAGCCAGGTCCCTACAGTGGCCTCGAGGCACCATCTGCGGGTGCCGCGGGGCCCCACATGGAAGGCAGTGTCCTGCGCAGCCCCTGACCTGCTGGGGCTCAGCTCGGACTTGACACGTCCCTGGGCTGCCCGGGAGCACCACCTTCCGCCTGTGTCGGATGAAGTGGGAAGCTGTTGCTCTGGAGAAAGGCATTTGTTCCTAATTAAAAATCAACTGAACCTTACATTTAAATTTTTAATTGGTTAACTTCTATACAAACTGTGGAGCACAACACTTGTAACACTGAAGAGTAACAGTTAAATGTGAAAAAAGAGCCAAAATATTGGCCAGAAGGCGGGGGACAGTGTCATGGGGGTGGTGTGGAGGGCTGTCCCAGATCGACCCGTGGATCCTGCATATTCAGGACGCAACTGAGTGAGGTCAGGGATTAGGAGCTGTGTCCCCAGAAAATAGTGGAATATTTGAAAGAAAGCTTTTCCTGTGGAAAAGCTCGTGCCCCCATCCCCGTTGCTCCAGCCTTGGGTGGTGATGGTCGGGGGGTCTTTTCTAAGTGGAAGGTTTATTGAGACCTTAGTGGTAAGAAGGCCCCACAAGCTGAGGAGGGGGCCTTCCTGCCCCTGCGACCCCTGGCAGAGCTCCATCAGAATGTGGTAGGTGGCGGCTCAGAACCAGCAGCCAGAATTCCCATACACTCTGATGCCTGGTCTTCTGCCACTCTTCAAAAACTGAAATCTAGATTTCTGCTCCTGCATTTAATCACAGGAGAAGTGGATTGTCTCCATCATTGGTGATATGCCGAGTATAAAAATGCCGTCACTGTTCCACACTGTTGGCTTTAAAGTCTCACCTGTACCTTGTGGGGCTCCGCTGCCTATAGTGTGGACTCTGGTTTAGTTTATCTGAAGAGAAAACACACACACACACACACACACACACACACACACGGGCTGTGTGTACTTAAGTATTTAAAGTTTCCATGTCGACCCTGCCCTCGGGCAAGGCCCTCCATCTCTCTAAACTGTTTCCTCAGCTGTGACATGGGGATAGTAATTGCACACTTGCAGAATTGAGCGACTGTCCTGAGAATAATCTCTGTGAGGGGCTTGGTTCACTCTCTGGTGCTCAGTCATCACTCAGGAAACGGTTACTGTTGTTCCCAGCAGACTTTGCTGGTGTGCATGCCTACCTGCCTGAGTTTTGAAACATCATAGACTTTGTGGTTTCGGATCTTGGACTGTAATCACACTCAGTTCTTCTGAGTTGTGGGTGTAAGAGACAGAATGTGTTAGTTTCCATAGCCCTCTTAGAGGAGGTTTACAAGTTTGGCTTGTGATCTTGAATACTCGTGAAATACTGGATTGAAGTGCATTCAGTTTCTTTATGAGTCTTGCATCACCCCAAAGAGAGACTAACCACAAATTACTTACTAAAACGCACTCTGTTTGTGACCACATACTATTAATATTCCAGTTAAGTAACAGTAAAGGAGCTGTAACTTCCTGTCAAGCTGGCTTTTGTTTCCCAGTCATTAGGTGAAGGTTTGACAAGTTCAGTCTTGGGTTTTCGTTGAAGAAATGCTTGAGGAGGACGGTAGTGGGCTCCAGACCAGCGTGCATGACCCCAGAATGTGCTCAGGGGACCTGAGCTTGTGGAGACTTGCAGAGTGACAGGGAAGCTGAGGCCGTGTGAGCATCAGCATACCTGGTGCGGTGGCTCGGGGGGTGAGGTCCGCTGGGGGTGGCAGTCTCTCCTGGCCGGGGCCTGCACTCCTCTCTCTCTAGGCCAGAGGCAGCCTCACCTCACAGGGGAGCGGAGTTAGTGCCCACACGTGCGTGTGCCCAGGGCACAGAGGGCAAACAGCACGGAAGCATCAGAGGCCGAGCAGAGAGGCGTGTTGTCAGGCCACGCGGGGATGCGTGGCCGGCGCCCTAAAGCCCCCAGCTCTCTGAAGGTTTCAGCAAAGCGCCGTGGCAGGTCCGGGGTGGCAGGCGGTCGCGGCGCCCGGGTCGGCTGCAGCGCGGCCCTGACTGGCGGGCGGCGGGGACAGGGCGGCGGCACTGTCCGTCCTTGGCATCCAGGAGGCTGGGGCGGCTCCCTCACAGTCATCAGGCAGCTCCCGTCACCCACCCAGTGAGAAGGCCCCGCACTGTGGAGCCCGGGGAGCCAGGCGCCCCGAGAGGCGCTGGGCAGCGGTGGGGCGGGCGCGCTCCCGGGGGCGGCTCAGGCGCGGCCCCCGTTATCTGAGGCGCCTCCACCGTGCGGAGAACAGGTCGGGACCGGGCAAACAGGCAGGTTTCCGCTAGGGAGGTTAACCCACTGGGAGGAAAGCCACAGGCCCTGGCAGCGGCAGGCGCTGCTTTGAGAGCGGGTCCCACGCAGCCCGGAGAGGGAGCGCGTCTGAGCTCACATCCGCAGCGGCTGCCCGGCAGGTGTCGCGGCCAAGATTCCCCGAGGAGATGCAAGAATCGGGGTCTTCAGACCTCCTGAAAGCTCTGGCCGCCTGAAGGTCTGTTCTGCCAGCCCCTCTCAGAGCGCTGGGTGCCTGCACCTGACCTGCAGCCTGAGCTCCTGGCAGAGGAGTCGAAGGCCAGCGGCTGTCCTGGCTGCTGACTCGGTCCTGGAAGGGGCAGGCGCGGTGCTGCCTCGGTCCTCGACTTCCCCGTGGCTTGGGAAGCATTTCCTGCTCGTTTCCTCCCACAGTGTCAGGAATGCTCCTTATTAGGTCAGGCGCGGGTTTTGTTGATAGGCTTTTGCTATTCCTGCACTAGGCCTTATTAAAAGTAGCCAGAAAGAAAGTCTTGGACCAGCTCTCTTACTGTTATGGTTCCGGGAGAACATTCCCTCTTGCTGCTCCTCCCTATAACTAGAGTTGCGCTATTACGGTCGGTGGTCTTTATAGAACTTGGTATCAGGTCACCTGCTCATCATTATTTTTATCAGAGGCTCAGTCACACATTTGGTAATACAAGAAACAATTTTGTAAAACAGGCAATACGTAAATAATTTAGCTAGCAGTGTTCGTTTCGCTAGAAATATCTCCTGGTGTTGGCCAGACTCCAAGCGGGGTGTCTTACTCTCTTCTTTCCTGCAGCCATGCACAGGCGGGCTGGGCCAAGGTGTTCCCTGTGAGCTGAACAAAACATTTTAGTTTAACATCCAGGCATGGGAGCAGGGTTCCCTGAGATAGACCATGTATGTACACTGTAAGCGATAGGCAACGTCTCCTTAGTGATTAACTTGTAGCAAAAGCAGTGGAATACAAAGGTTAAAGTAAAAGAGACCTGTTAAGGGCTCAGACCCGTTCTTCTCTATGACTGTTCCTCTTGTCGGTGCCCCTCCCGTAGTCTGGTGGGAAAGGGGCAACGGCTGCTCTGGCTGCTTCCTGCTGGACAGAGGCGATGGTGGTCGTCACAGAAGGGAACTGATGGGCCTTCAGCAGGGAATGTTCCTTAGAATCTTTAGTAGATGGTACAGTTCTCGTTCATTCTTTATCTACAATTATTTTAACCTGATGAAACCCTTTAGCCCTTTTGTTCCCTAATTTATCACTGGACTTGGGCTTCTGGCTCCAGTTCCTACACAGAGCTGTTAATCTCAACTTCCTGAGTGTCGTGACCACACTAGATGCCTGTGTTACTCGGTTGAACAAGATTCAATAAATGGCTGACTCGCCCTTCTCCAGCTGCCCTGAACCGCGGTCTCAATACTTAGCTTTTTGAAGAGCAGTCTCCAGCCTTCCAGGGGTTCACAGGCCCACCGCTCTCCAGGCCTCTCAGGAGCTGGGCCGTTTTCTGAGGACGTGGTGCTGTTTTAATCAGCCTGTGATGAACTCACGGCTTTACTCCAGCTGCCCTGAGAGGTGAGTGTGGGGCAGGTGATGTGTATGTAACGTGGTCCTGCCCACGTTGCAGTCAGCTCGTGTTCAGGCACTTTTACTTCTCTAGGCTTTTCATGGTGACTTGGTCTCCAGGTCAGAAGGATGTGGGCCTCCCTCAGTTGGACAGACAGACTCGTAGGAGGCAAACTGATGCGCAGAGGGTGGTACAGTGCCCGGAGATCAGCGCCGCCAGCAACGGTCAGGTCTTCAGGGCAGTCACAGGTTCTCCCAGTGGGCGCACACCGGGCTGGCCTGCCGTATTTCAGAGGGGCTTATTTAAGTCTTCTGGGAGCCATTCTCATCCACAGCAGGGCAATCAACAAGGCCTTATCCCAAGTTAATCTCTTGACATATTTAAGCGGTGGTTCTTCTAGAAAGTATCATCTCTGGCCGTGGGTCATGGGGCATCTGATACTTACCCAAAGGTAGATGGCTGCGATAAGCTTCAGAAATAAACTTGAGTGTCCTTCTTAATAATTCGATTAAACTTTACCATTACGTAACAATGACAACAGGGCTTCCATGGTGGCTCAGATGGTAAACTACCACCCGCAGTGCAGGAGAAGCAAGTTCAATCCCTGTGTCAGAAAGACCTCCTGGAGGAGGGCATGGCAACCCACGCCAGTATTCTTGCCTAGAGAATTCCATGGACAGAGGAGCCTGGCGGGCTACAGTCCATGGGGTCACAAAGAGTCGGACACGCCTGAGTGACTAACACACACACACACACACACACACACACACACACACACACACACACACCATGGCAACAAGGAACTGTCCGAGAAGTGAGACTTAGACAATAAATGCAGACTTCAATGAATAGAATTTGATATTCATTGACACATATCTCTAAAATTATCCTCATTGTTATCAAATACAGCCAAATTAAGACTGGTTTGTTTACAAAATGAATCTGGTTAATTGACCATATTGGCTCCTTTAAATTGGCTGTGTTGGAATTTTTCATGAGGAGTCTAATACTGAAATTTTAAAAGTCTTCTCAGGGCCAGGAAAGCCATACCAAAGGCTTGTCCATAGATTTTGCCGTACGGATTTAGGTGAATTCCTCCTTTTCTGAGGTCCCCAAAATACCTTGAGAGTTTTGCACCTGTTAGGAAGTTCAGTTCAGTAGCTCAGTCGTGTCTGACTCTTTGTGACCCCATGAGTCGCAGCACGCCAGGCCTCCCTGTCTATCACCAACTCTTGGAGTACACTCAGACTCACGTCCATCGAGTCAGTGATGCCATCCAGCCATCTCATCCTGTCGTCCCCTTCTCCTCTTGCCCCCAATCCCTCCCAGCATCAGTCTTTTCCAATGAGTCAACTCTTCGCATGAGGTGGCCAAAGTACTGGAGTTTCAGCTTTAGCATCATTCCCTCCAGAGAAATCCCAGGACTGATCTCCTTTAGAATGGACTGGTTGGATCTCCTTGCAGTCCAAGGGACTTTCAAGAGTCTTCTCCAACACCACAGTTCAAAATCAATTCTCCGGCGCTCAGCTTTTTTCACAGTCCAACTCTCACATCCATACATGACCACAGGAAAAACCATAGCCTTAACTAGACGGACCTTTGTTGGCAAAGTAATGTCTCTGCTTTTCAATATGCTATCTAGGTTGGTCATAACTTTTCTTCCAAGGAGTAAGCGTCTTTTAATTTCATGGCTGCAATCACCATCTGCAGTGATTTTCCAGCCCCCCAAAATAAAGTCTGACACTGTTTCCACTGTTTCCCCATCTATTTGCCATGAAGTGATGGGACCAGATGCCATGATCTTCGTCTTCTAAATGTTGAGCTTTAAGCCAACTTTTTCACTCTCCACTTTCATCAAGAGGCTCTTTAGCTCTTCTCCACTTTCTGCCCTAAGGGTGGTGTCATCTGCATATCTGAGGTTATTGATATTTCTCCCGGCAATCTTGATTCCAGCTTGTGCTTTTTCCAACCCAGCGTTTCTCATGATGTACTCTGCATAGAAGTTAAATAAGCAAGGTGACAATATACAGCCTTGACGTACTCCTTTTCCTATTTGGAACCAGTCTGTTGTTCCATGTCCAGTTCTAACTGTTTCTTCCTGACCTGCATACAGGTTTCTCAAGAGGCAGGTCAGGTGGTCTGGTATGCCCATCTCTTTCAGAATTTTCCACAGTTTATTGTGATCCACACAGTCAAAGGCTTTGGTATAGTCAATAAAGCAGAAATAGATGTTTTTCTGGAACTCTCTTGCTTTTTTGATGATCCAGCGGACGTTGGCAATTTGATCTCTGGTTCCTCTGCCTTTTCTAAAACCAGCTTGAACCTCTGGAAGTTCACGGTTCATATATTGCTGAAGACTGGCTTGGAGAATTTTGAGCATTACTTTACTAGCGTGTGAGATGAGTGCAATTGTGTGATAGTTTGAGCATTCTTTGGCCTTGCCTTTCTTTGGGATTGGAATGAAAACTGACCTTTTCCAGTCCTGTGGCCACTGCTGAGTTTTCCAAATTTGCTGGCATATTGAGTGCAGCACTTTCACTGCATCATCTTTCAGAATTTGAAATAGCTCAACTGGAATTCCATCACCTCCACTAGCTTTGTTTGTAGTGATGCTTTCTAAGGCCCACTTGACTTCACATTCCAGGATGTCTGGCTCTAGGCGAGTGATCACACCGTTGTGATTATCTGGGTTGTGAAGATCTGTTTTTGTACAGTTCTTCTGTATATTTCTGCCACCTCTTCTTAATATCTTCTGCTTCTGTTACTGCTACTGCTAAGTCGCTTCAGTTGTGTCTGACTCTGTGCAACCCCATAGACGGCAGCCCGCTGAGGAAGGCTTTCTTATCTCTTCTTGCTATTTTTTGGAACTCTGCATTCAGAACCTGGCATTCAGATACTTACATCTTTCCTTTTCTCCTTTGCTTTTCACTTCTCTTCTTTTCACAGCTATTTGTAAGGCCTCCTCAGACAGCCATTTTGCTTTTTTGCATTTCTTTTCCATGGGGATGGTCTTGATCCCTGTCTCCTGTACAATGTTACGAACCCCAGTCCACAGTTCCTCAGGCACTCTATCAGATCTAGTCCCTTAAATCTATTTCTCACTTCCAGTGTATAATCATAAGGGATTTGATTTAGGTCATACCTGAATGGTCTAATGGTTTTCCCTACTTTCTTCAATTTCAGTCTGAATTTGGCAATAAGGAGTTCATGATCTAAGCACAGTCAGCTCCTGGTCTTGTTTTTGTTGACTGTATAGAGCTTCTGCATCTTTGGCTGCAAAGAATATAATCAATCTGATTTCGGTGTTGACCATCTGGTGATGTCCATGTGTAGAGTCTTCTCTTGTGTTGTTGGAAGAGGGTGTTTGCTATGACCAGTGCATTTTCTTGGCAAAACTCTATTAGTCTTTGCCCTGCTTCATTCCATATTAAGGCCAAATCTGCCTGTTACTCTAGGTGTTTCTTGACTTCCTACTTTTGCATTCCAGTCCCCTATAATGAAAAGGACATCTTTTTTGGGTGTTAGTTCTAAAAGGTTTTGTAGGTCTTTATAGAACCGTTCAGCTTCAGCTTCTTCAGTATTACTGGTTGGGGCATAGACCTGGATTACTGTGATATTGAATGGTTTGCCTTGGAAACGAACAGAGATCATTCTGTTGTTTCTGAGATTGCATCCAAGTACTGCATTTCAGACTCTTTTGTTGACCATGATGGCTATTCCATTTCTTCTGAGGGATTCCTGCCCGCAGTAGTAGATATTATGGTCATCTGAGTTAAATTCACCCATTCCAGTCCATTTTAGTTTGCTGATTCCTAGAATGTCGACATTCACTCTTGCCATCTCTTGTTTGACCACTTCCAATTTGCCTTGATTCATGGACCTGACATTCCAGGTTCCTATGCAATATTGCTCTTTACAGCATCGGACCTTGCTTCTATCACCAGTCACATCCACTGCTGGGTATTGTTTTTGCTTTGGCTCCATCCCTTCATCCTTTCTGGAGTTTTTCTCCACTGATCTTCAGTAGCATATTGGGCACCTACTGACCTGGGGAGTTTCTCTCTCAGTATCCTATCATTTTGCCTTTTCATCCTATTCATGGCGTTCTCAATGCAAGAATACTGAAGTGGTTTGCCATTCCCTTCTCCAGTGGACCACATTCTGTCAGACCTCTCCACCATGACCCGCCCGTCTTGGGTTGCCCCACGGGCATGGCTTAGTTTCATTGAGTTAGACAAGGCTGTGGTCCTAGTGTGATTAGATTGACTAGTTTTCTGTGAGTATGGTTTCAGTGTGTCTGCCCTCTGATGCCCTCTCGCAACACCTACCGTCTTAACTTGGGTTTCCCTTACCTTGGGCGTGGGGTATCTCTTCACGGCTGCTCCAGCAAAGCACAGCCATTGCTCCTTCCCTTGGACCAGGGGAAGTAGTTAGGAAGTAGTCCTTCCTAATTTACCCGATAAAGCTGCTGGGAACCTAGGAGTTTCCAGTATCTAGAGGGATCAGGCAGAGAGAAAAAAAAAATTTCCATTGTGGTTATAAAGGTATACTTTATCAAACTGCTGTAAATCATAATTAACTTAAGGGGAAAGGTTTCCTTAAAACCAAAAAGTCACACCTATCTTCATCAGTTTACTCAGTCCTGTATACTTTTTTACTAACAGCTGTATGAAATCAGAGTTGTCTTTAGACTTTTAAAATATCTTACCTGGTTTAGCATAATGATTTAAAAGTCATCAAAAACCTGCACTTGTCAGAAAGTCCTTTCTATGACTCTTCTTAGAGTTGAAGCATTTTGCACAGCGTCACTGTAAGTGTCTATGAATGATAAAGGACTTCAGAAGGCAAGATTGGAGATCTGATTATAATGCTTTTTGACAAAGACACTTAACCAAGTTATGACATACAACGTTTTCATCTGTGTCCTGGCTTCTAAAGTGGTTGACTTCACAGCTGTGATTTCCTCTTTCCTGAGCTGCTTTTCTAGAGAAGACCTTTCCGTGTCTCCTAGTGGATGGGCTTAGCCTTGCTGCATTCTTTCAGTTTCTGCTTATGAGAAGAATTCTTTTTCTTCTTCTAAAGGATAGTCTTGCTTGTAGATTCAGGGTTGCAGTCTTTCTTTTCCAGGGTTTTGAATGCACCTTGGCACCCTCCTGGCCTGCGGTGTGTCTGTAGAGCGATCAGCTGACAGCCCTGGGGGGCTTGCTTCCCTTGTAACTAACTCCTTGTTGTCTCTCCTGCTGTCTTTGGAATCCTTCCTTAGCTTCTGCCGTTTTCACTGTGGCCTGTTCTAGTGCACGTCTGTCTGGGTTTATCTTGTTTGGGACCCGCTGTGCTGCCTGTACCTGGATGTCTATTTCCTCCTTTAGGTTCGGGGCGTTTTCAGCCATGATTTCTTCAGATGCATTTTCATTCCCCTTTGTCATCTTTCTGGGACCCCTATTGCATGTAGATTGGTGTGCTTTGTATTATCCTGGATCTCTCATATTGCTTTCTTTTTCTTCATTTGACTTTCTGTCTGCTGTTCTGATCGGGTGACTTCTCTTCTCCCAGATGACTTACGCATTCTTCGGCATTATTCCTTCTGCTATCCGTAGCCTTTAAGTCGGCTTTCATCTCAGTGAATGAGCCTCCTATTTCTTGGTTTTATAGTTTCTAGTTCTGTTTACAGGAATCTGCATTTCTGTCAATAGCCCTTCGTAATGTCTTCAGTATTTTCATTATCTCCTTTCTGGACTCCTCGTCTGTTAGATGGAAGAGGTTTGTTGCCTGTTCTTTCAGGGATTCTCTTGACCTTTCAGCTGGGTGTGGTTCCCCTGCTTCTTCATTCCCCTCCTATTTCTCTCTCTCTGAGTTTGGGGGCACGGTGCTCTGTGGTCTTGGAGGGCTGCTTTTATCTGGTGGCCTCCCTGGGCGGCCCGTGTGGGTTCACTCTGCTTTCAGGATGCGTGCCTGCTGCTCTTTCCTCAGTGTGGCCGTCACCCCCTCGATGGGGGGGTGCCATGGTGCCAGAGCCGCCTGGGTGCTGAGCTGGGCCCCCTCTCCCCTGCCCTGGCCACCACCCTCCAGGGCAGGGTCTCCTCCCCGGTTGCTGAGCGGAAGCCCCCAGTGTGAGGCCGGTGGGACTGGGGCTGTCCCGCCGGGAGAACCCCCGTGTTCCTTCTCCAGACCTGCCCGCCTGGGCGGGTGCCCTGTTGCTGGGGGGCTCACAGAGGACCTCGTGGCTGGCACTGCCCTTGGCCCCCCCTCCAGTGTGGGAGTGCAGGCAGCTGACACAAGTCAGCAGCACAGATGCTGACACACCCATCCGCCCAAGGCAGGTCCCAAGATCCCAGTGGGCCTGCGCTGGGGCTGCGCTGGGCCTGCAGTGGGCCTGCGCTGGGGCTGCGCTGGGCCTGCAGTGGGCCTGCGCTGGGGCTGCGCTGGGCCTGCAGTGGGGCCTGCGCTGGGGCTGCGCTGGGCCTGCAGTGGGGCCTGCGCTGGGGCTGCAGGGGGGCCTGCGCTGGGGCTGCAGGGGGGCCTGCGCTGGGCCTGCAGTGGGGCCTGCGCTGGGGCTGCCCTGGGCCTGCAGTGAGGCAGCCCAGGTCCTCTGCGCTGGTCTCTCTTCTGCCGCCGACCGGCAGTGTACCCCGCTCCGGGTCTTTCTGTCTCAGCTGACGCCCACACGGGTGAGGGGGCTTTTTGGGGTGCCAGCACCTTCCCTCTTTTCCAGCCCCTCCCAGGGCTCAGGTCCCATCCCTGTCCCTTTATTTTTTCTTTTAATTGGAGGCTAATGACTGTACAATATTGTGGTTTTGCCATACATTCAGTGTCCCTTTAAAAAGAACACTCTTTCATCCCGCCCAGGTATGTGGGGATCATTCTTGTGTTTCTGGGCACCTCGCATCTTTTGCCGGCATTCGGTAAGGAACGAGATTGTTCCCCACGGAGATGTGCTTTTGATGTATTTGTGGGAGGAGGGGCGTTCCACGTCCTTCGATTCTGCCGTCTTGATTCCTCCCCCAGCATTTTAAGATAACAACTAAAATTATAACACTATGCCAGGACAGGTCCAAATTTTAGAAATTCCATATAATTTCTAGCATATATATATTAATAACGTTTGCCCATACCATATAGTCTGAGGAGGTGTATCACTCATTTAACAGTACTTCCCGTGTACTTTAACATACCAAACAATCCTTATTAGTTTAATATTTTTCCCTGAGAAACCTGAGGAGCTCTCTAAAGGATCCCAAAGTTAGCTGGAGGTAAAAAAAACTTTAATTAAAATTTGATATTTGGGGATTTTTGTCAGAAAGTTTCAAAACAGTCAAATAAGATCGTAGGTCATTTTCACACAGTATTATTCCTTAACCAAAATAAGAACCGCTCTCGAGAGCAAATACAAATCACTTAAAGGCACAGAAACCCACACAATGTGTTATCAGTGGCAGCATGCTAGGAAAGCTCTGTCCTCTTAACAGACAAAACAGAATCCAGTTTTGCACCAGCTTACTTTTACTAATGATTCATTTACTGAATTTAATCTAAACTTAGTCAGTTCTGACCATGCAGAAAGCTCTGTTCTGCAAGCCTTCCATTACTTTCTGCATCCCTATTATTTTGCCCCTTCATTTTCTCATCTAGAAACAACCATATGAACTTCCATCACTTAATTTATCATGACTTTAAAACTGCGTGTTACCAGATATCTGGAGAGATCATTTGTGTATCAAAGGCACAGGAAGAGAAATGCAGATTCCTTCTCTCACTGCTTATACAGAACCCAGCCATCTTCGGGAATTTTTCCCCCAGTTCCCAAATATTCAGTTCAGTTTAAACAAACAAATGAGAGTCACAGACAGTAATATAGATCATCTGCTCATATTCACAGTCACTTTCAGCAAAACGAGGAGAGAACAGGATTTGGACTCAGGTACTGAGACACTCACATACATCCACACACACCCCAGATAAAAGCAATTGCAGAAGTCCACTTTTTAAAATTTACTTTTAATTGGGAAGGATAATTGCTTTACACAGTTGCATTGGTTTGTACCAAACACCAGCATGGAGCAGCCACAGGTTCCCCCGTGGCGTCCCTGACGCTTGCGCCCCCTCCTGCCTCCCGCCCCACCCCACCCCTCTGGGCTGTTTCCGGGCCCTGGTTTGAGCCGAGTCTTGCGGGAAATTCGCATTGGCTGTCTGGTTTGCACATGGTCGCGTATGTTCCCGTGTTACTCTCTCCATACATCCCACTCTCTCCTCCTCCCCCCCCCAAGTCCATTCTCAGTATCTGGGTCTCTGTTGTTGCTCTGCAGATAGTTCATCAGTGCCATCTTTCTAGATTCCATACGTATGTGTTAGTATATGGTAATTGCTTTTCACTTTCGACGTCCTTCACCTGGTATAACAGGGTCTAGGTTCATCCACTTCATTAGGACGGACTCAAATTCGTTCCTTTTCATGGCTGAGTAGATTCTACGGTGTATATGTACCACAGCTTCTTTATCCACTCATCTGTCGATGGACATCTAGGTTGCTTCCATGTCCTAACGATTGTAAATAGGGCTGCAATGGACCCTGGGTTATATGTGTCTTTTTCAGTTTTGATTTCCTCAGGGTATATGCCTAGTAGTTGGATTGCTGGGTCATATCGTGGTTGTATTCCTAGTTTTTTAAGGAATCTCCGCACTGTTCTCCATAGTGGCTGTATCAATTTGCATTCCCACCAACAGTGCAAGAGGGTTCCCTTTCCTCCACACCCTCTCCAGCATTTATTGTTCGTAGACTTTTTGATGATGGCCATTTTGACCGGTGTGAGGCGATATCTCAGTGTAGTTTTGATTTGCATTTCTCTAATAATGAGTGATCCTTGAGCATCTTTTCGTGTGTTTCTTAGCCATCTGTATGTCTTCTTTGGAGAAATGTCTGTTTAGGTCTTTTGGCCATTTTCTGATTGGGTTGTTTTCCTGCTCTTGACTTGTATGAGCTGCTTGTATATTTTTGAAATTAATCCTTTGTCTGTTGTTTCACTGGCTACCATTTCTTCCTGTCCAGAGGGTTGTCTTTTCACTTTGTTTATAGTGCCCTTTGCTGTGCAAAAGCTTTTAATTAGGTCACACTTGTTTGTTTTTTGTTTTTATTTCCATTACTCTAGGAGGCAGGTCATAGAGGATCGTGCTGTGATTTATGTCATAGAGTGTTCTGCCTGTTTTCCTCTAGGAGTTTTAAAGTTTCCAGTCTTATATTTAGGTCTTTAATCCATTTTGAGTTTACTTTTGTGTATGATGTTAGGCAGTGTTCTAATTTCATTCTTTTACACATAGCTGTCCAGTTTTCCCAGCACCACCCATTGCATATTCTTGCCTTCTTTTGTCAAAAATAAGGTACCCACAGGTGCGTGGGTTTATCTCTGTCTGGGCTTTCTGTCTTACTCCATTGGTCTGTATTTCTGTTTTTGTGCCAGTACCATACTGTCTTGATGAGTATAGCTTTGCAGTATATAGTCTGAAGTCAGGAAGGTTGATTCCTCTAGCTCCATTCTTCTTTCTCAAGATAGCTTTGGCTATTTGGGGGTCTTTTGTGTTTCCATATGAATTGTGAGATTTTTTGGTTCTAGTTCTGTGAAATATGCCATTGGTAGTTTGACAGGGATTGCACTGATCTGTAGATTACATTTGGTAGTACCGTCATTTCCACAATATTCTTCCAACCTAGGAATATGGAATATCTCTCCGTGTTGTCTTTGATTTCTTTCAGTGTCTTAACAGTTTTCTGAATACAGCTCTTTTGTCTCCTTAGGTAGGTTTATTCCTAGGTATTTTATTCTTTTTGTTGCAATGGTAAATGGGATTGATTCCTTAATTTCTTTTTCTGATATTTCATTGTTAGTGTATAGGAATGCAAATGATTTGTGTATTGATTTTGTATCCTGCCACTTTGCTAAATTCACTGATCACTGTAGTGATTTTCTGATCGTGTCTTCAGGATTTTCTATGTATGCTATCATGTAGTCTGCAGTGAGAGTTTTACTTCTTTTCCAATCTGGATTCCTTTTCTTTCTTTTTCTTCTCTGATTGCCGTAGCTAGCACTTCTAAAGCTATGTTAAATAATAGTGGTGAGAGTGGCCACCTTTGTCTTGTTCCTGATCTTAGAGGAAATGCTTTCAGTTTTTCACCATTGAGAATGTTTGCTGTGGGTTTATCATATATGGCCTTTATTATTTTGCCCTTCTATGCCCATTTTTGAAGTTTTTTTTTTTTATCATAAATGGGTGTTGAATTTTGTCAAAAGCTTTTTCTGTATCTATCGAGATTATCATATGGTTTTTATCTTTCAATTTGTTAATCACATTGATTGATTTGCATATACTGAAGAATCCTTGCATCCCTGGGATAAACCTGACTTGCTCATGGTGTATGATCTTTGTAATGTGTTGTTGAATTGTTTGCTGGAATTTTGATGATTCTTGCATCTGTGTTCATCAGTGATATTGGTCTGTGATTTTCTTTTTTGTGTTGTCTTTGTCTGGTTTTGGTATCGGGGTGATAGCGGCCTCAAAGAATGAGTTTGGAAGTGTTCCTTCCTCTGCAATTTCATGGAAGAGTTTTAGAAGGATAGGAATTAGTTGGAGGATTAATGGAGGATAGCTAAAGATTTCCCAGTTTTGCAAGAATATGCCAGGGGACTCTAGGATGGAGCAGAGCTCTGATCATCCATACCTAATTATTACCTATGATTGATGCTATCAAATATCAAGCAAAAACAGTTCAAATCAGTCTCTCAGGGTCAGTTCCCTAGTCACAAAAAGGGAGAACCCCAACAGATGTCCCATCAGAAATGAAGCTGAATGACCTTGTCCAAAGAGGAACATTCCAACCAGTGCTCTGCCACAAGCAAAACCCACCCGACGGGGACATCACACACAAGCCTCGCGTGCACAAGCTGGAGCGACTGGGCCCCAGGTGACACTGAAGGGGGCCCCAGGTGACACTGAAGGGGGCCACAGCGCTGCGTGTCTCAGTCCCAAGCAGCCTTGTGCCCGGGGGTGGTTCGCAGCTGTCAGGGGCACTGCCTCTGACATCCCCAGAGTGAAATGTACCCTGGAAGCCGCTGGGACTCAGGGAGGGGCTGCCTCTGGCTGGGTCAGCCTGTCACAGGCACGCACTCCTGGCTGGCCTATGAAAATCCCTGGCGAACGTGTCTGTGTGCCTGACACAGCGTGAAGCCAGACGCCACCAAACACTGGAGTTTGGAGCAGAGAAAGGTTTACCGTAGGGTCACGCAAGAAGGGTAGTTGTGTCCGCAAACCCCCAAACTCTCCAAAGTGTTTCAGCACAGCATTTTTAAAGGCCAGGGGAGGGAAAGGGGTCCCAGGGTATGTGATCGCTCATGCACAATTCTCTGATTGACTGATGGTGGTAGGGTGACAGGGCGGTGTCACAGGGGTTAACGTTATCAGTCCTTAGGCTCCAGGAGGCCTGGGGGCCATGTGCTCAAGGTCGTCAGGTAGTTAACATCTTCCATTTGGTGGTGGTGGGGGGGTTCACATCTGTGAAATAATTTAGGAAATGTGCATCAGATACAGTTATCTGGGTGCTTCAGAGGAGCTAAAGCAGCAGATGGGGGTGGGAGGGAAGTCCTGTCTGGGGAAGGCCCCACAGGATCCTGCTTGGCTACATTAGTGAAGGCTGTTCCTGGGTGGACAGGAAGCCGAGCAGAAAGCAGCCCGGAACCCCCCATCCGAGTGAGCCTGCAGGTGGGGGCTTTGGCTCCAGAGCAGCCTCGAAGTCCTTGTGGGCCCCAGACATGCTGAACTCCAGCCACTCATAGCCGCATTCCCGTTTTCCTAAAGATGAACAGCACCTGGCACCTCCTCAGACCCCCAGAGGGGTCCGAATGCCCTCTTCCTCTTCCCTCCGCTGTGTGTAACGTGAAGGAAGGTGCCAGCCAGCCCTGGGGCAGCAGGTGGCCATCTCCACTCTCTGGCCTCAGCCACGTGGTCACTGCATGTGGTGGCTGAGGGTGGGAGAGCCTTTGTGGCCACACCGGTCACGCACCTCAGAAGGAGGGCCCTCCATTTTTCTGATAGTTTGACAAGAAAGCTTTGACAAACTTAACTGAAATAATAGCATCCCTGATGTTTTAGCTCAGTAAGAGCAATGAATTGTGATTAAAAAACTGCGTCACACCGATATGCTTTGAAATGTTTTTATTGATGAGGACATCTTTTGTGGTCACACAGTAAGCTTGTGGACGGGCCCACTGCTGCTGGGCGGCTGCTGGCTCCGGTGCTTTGCATCTGCCGAGGTCATGCCTTTCTCGGCTGCTCCAGCCTCTGCCCCAGCCCTGGGTGAGCAGCAGTCAGCAAGAGCCCTGCCTTCAGCTACATCGTCTAAAGATTATTTTCTGAGAACCTTAATTATTTGACCTGTAAGGTTGTTATACGTCTTTCAAGGTACAAAGAAAATGGAATTAGTTATAAAACTGGAAGAATGTGTGAAACCAAATAGCGTTTCAGTTTCTCAAATGAAAACACTGCCAAGCTAGTGTGGTCGGTGTCCAAATCCAGACCCCTGGGTCGTGGGTGGGTGACGCCATTTTCAGCGGCCTTTGCTCTTCAGTGGGCTCTGAAGCGACAGGCGTGAATGCCGCCGCAGAGAGCGCCCTCCCAGCCTCACACCCTCCTCGTCCCAGCGCCAGGTCCGGGGGCCTGGAGCTGCAGGCGCGCAGAGCAAAGTGGGCGTGAGGGGGTGAAGCCCGGCGGCTCCCAGGCCCGGGTTTGTCACACGTAAGGGTCCTTGGTGTCGCTGCTGGGTAACGGTCTGGTCTGTTGACAATGCTGTGATGACTTGTCTGAACGTGAGACTCAAGCAGATAAAGAACTCTTGTTATTACTGCCTTAATTACCCTAGACTACCTGGAGAATTTTGTTTTTAAAAATTCTGTCACCCTATGGTAGATCTATACTGACATGGAAAGATTGCCAAGACATGACTTTTGGTGGGAAAAAAAAAAGGAAACTGAAGAAAAATATAACTGCTTGATTCCATGTATGTAAAAATAAAATACCCTAGAAAATGGAAAGGCTGAATGGGCAGCACACTCCTGGGAGTCTGCTGTCGAGAACTGGGAGAACAAACTTTTTTGTTGTTGTTAAAACTGACCTATTTGGATTCAGCGCTATCAGAAATAAATGTGCCCTCTTGAGGCATCAAAATCTTTCTGTCTCAGTGGAGGCCTGTGCTGGCAGACTAACTGTGGGTCAGGCCTCAGCTCATACCGTCTCATTGCGTGTCTCATCACAGGGACAAGCCGACCTCTTGAAGTACGCCAAGAACGAGACTGTGGAGAACCTGAAGCAGATCCACTACGCGGCCGTCTCCTGCGGACTCAGCAAGCCGGGCACAGAAAACGCCGATGTCCAGAAGCCGCGGCGGAGCCTCGAGGTCATACCCGAGAAGGCAAGCGATGAAACTGGAGAATGAGCGGACTTTCTAGAGATGATCACAGAGTCTGTAACTCTAGGACCAACTGTCAGCCGGATGGGACGTTCGCTTTGCACTCACTAATGAAAATAATATGGGGATTTTAAAGCACAACTGGAATAGCTAATTGCAGTCTCTTAAAACTGTGAATGTATGTAGCAACCCTGCTTATGGAGGCAAATAAACTCTTTAACAAGAAATTCTCTTCCTGGCCCAAACAGGCTGTATTTGTATACAAAGACGTCATAATTCAGTTCCAATGTGAACAACAGACTAGCCACTCTGGTTCCATTGAGAAGCAGACATTTTCCCAACAGAAAACAATGTCTTAAGATGCAGATGGACTGTATGGTCTAATCAGTATTTACTGGGCAGGGTGGGGGGGAACCAAATCCTAAAAGAAGTTTTACTTACGTATGATTGCTGGGGCCTCTGGGTGCTGGGTGATTCTGGCAGCATGCCTGCTGAGAGCCATGCTTACTGAGAATGTGAGTAGCCCGAGCCCCTGAACGTGCAGAGCACGGGCTTCCAGGGCACTGCAGTGGCGGCCGCTCCTGGCTGGGCCCTGCTGGGTGCGCAGGCCACGTCAAGGCACCGGCGTGGCAGCAATGCCCTGTGCATGCCTCTCGCTGTATGAAGCGGCGGCCGCATTAAAGACATGATTTATGGTATTTCTCCAATAGCAGTGCGTGCATTTAATCAAAGTTTAACTTTTAAAATTTCCAGTTCAAGGTAATTCTACTAAGAGTGGCCAGCGACTTGGTAAACAGCTTTGTCAGAGGCGTGTCTGGTTTGGCATTTTGCTTTCGGTACATACAGTGGCCCCGACTTTACACAGTGGCTGCTCTCTGTGAAGCCAACACCTTGCCCCTTCTCAGCCTCTCAGGTCCTGCGGGGGGCGAGCCTGGACCCCGTGCAGACCATGGGCCAGGGGCACGTGGAGCGGCTGCGGCAGCTGCCGTGTTCCTCCGGTCAGCTGAGTTGTTCGTTAACACCAGACTTTATTTTCTGGATCAGTGAAACGCCACACTATTTTGGAAGAGCTACTGGACACTGCAGCCTAATGACTGCTTCTCCCAAACCAAACTGCTCGCAAATTTTGGAAGTGTAAAAGGTTTCTAAATCCTCAATAACTAACTGCTTTTAGATTTGTCCATTTTCTTTTCAGCCACTCGGGTAAGTGAGTGGGATAACTGTGGGATCTGCACTGTGGTGTCTCACTTTTTGCTCACGGCATCTGCTCAGGCCGATACACTGACTTTATTTCTGCCCAGACCCTGAAATACCCTTTTACAGAATACGTCCTCAGCCCGGCTCTTATCGCTTGCCTGTGCATGTCCACTGGTCTTCACTCAGTATCATTCCAGTTAGAAAATTAAACCTGTTACCTGAATAGTAACAGTGCAGTTTCCTGCTCACACAGGTGAGCAGCCAGCCAGTAACCGAGGCTCCTAGTGCTGAAATGAACTCTGCGTGGAAAAACAAAATGAGTAGAAAATAGTGAAAAATTAAAAGCAGATTTGTAGACTGAGAAATAAAATAATGTGTAATTTAGATTACTGTTAGCAATCCTTGAACTTATCTGGCCAGTAAATAGCAATATTCAGTGAAAATCCAGAAATCATAAAAAAGACTTAAAATATTAAGAAATTGCTACATTTATAGTAACAGAAGGTATTAGCTAGTATGTGACTTAAATGGGAGCAAGGCACATGTCATTTCTGCGGTTCACATAGGCTTTTAGCATCAGCAAAATTGAGAACCCAGGGTCATTCCATCCAACACTTCCTTTCCCAGAGCAGAGGCTGGGGACAAGAGCGGTAAGCTGTGCTGCCTGAGCTCAGAGTCTGGCGGGGGAGTGACCCAGCGCAGGGTCAGTCCGGATTTCCACACTGCAAAGGTCAACCCTCTTTTGACCTTCTCTTCAAAGGGATGAGCCAAGCAACAGGAGAAAGCGGGGCCTTCCGGGAGCTGCCCCGGCTCCTGGAGGCCCTGCTGCAGCGGGCGCCAGCGGGGCGCGCAGCAAGGCCGGCTTGGCGCTCTCGGCCTTCTTTTCCGACGCTCTGATTCCGAAGGTGAAGACGGCTGTCTGAGGAGGGGCGCTGACAGCCGGGGACGTGGGGTCTGAGGCTGGAGAACACTGGAGCCCTGCTGCGCCCGCGCCCAGCTCTCCCCAGCTGTCCGCCGGCGCCCCAGGGGAGGCTGGAGGCCCGCTCCTCCTCCCCCGGAAGGCGGGAGTGCGGAGGAGAGGTTGGCGCTGCCCGGTGGGCTTCCGACGCAGGCCCCGAGGGCAGCACCCGGCCGGGCGCGCGGGCAGGGGCGTCTCCCGGGGCAGCGGGGTGGCCGGCGGCCGTCAGAGGTCCAGGGGGCTCACGATGGTGAAGCCCGAGTCCTTGCTGTGGCCGCTGCTGTCGTCGTCGGGGCTGGAGCTGGGGTTGCTGGAGGAGGCGGAGGCCGGGCCGGTCAGCGGGTCGGAGAACACGAGCACCGGCCGGGCGGCGCCCCGGAGCGGCCGCAGCGGCTGAGCCTGGCCCGAGGGGCTCAGCCCGGCGCCTCGCTCCTCGCAGTCCTTGGAGACCAGGACGAAGTCGTCCGCGCCCGGCCGCTCCCGGCGACCCGGGGCTGCTGGCGGGGCCTGCAAAGGGGTCAGGGCCGGAGGAGGCGCGGTGAGGGGCGCTGGGCGGGCCCTGGCTCCTCCCGCGGGCAGGGGGCTCCTCCGAGGGGTCTGGGTCTGTCCCGCCCCCGGGGGCCGGCCTCTGGTTTCGTCCCACTCCTGTGCGAGTCGGGGCAGATATCCGGGCACAGGTTGGCCCACCTGGAGTCCAGTCACTGGCGCCCGCTCATCCCTCGAGCACCGGGGTCTCCCAGGACGGTGGGGGGCACTGGGAGGGTCTACAAACACATGGACCGGGAAGGGCCTCTGCCAAAGAGCGGAGCTGCGAGAAAGGACCTCACAGGGCTCTCTGCTGGAAGAGCACTCTTAAAGCTTAAAGAGTCCCATTTGAAAATGCCGTTCTGCTTCTTTAAAATCATAAAAAAATAAACAGTTTGTAAGCATCTGGATGCTACTTTTTGAGAAGGTTAACTTGGATGAGATTTTGCTAAAATATTCACTCCCTGGGCCTTCGCAGAAAACATTCCCTGACCCAGGTGGCTTACGGGGTGATGGACGCTGAGAAGTCCCTCCCCCTGAAGGCCAAAAAACTTCCGGCCAAGTGAAGTACACTCTGGACAGCATTGGGGAAGCAGGGTCGGCACTCCCCCTGCGAAAGGGGAAGGGAAGCCAGGGCTGCAGCCATCCGACCAGGAACAGGCAGAGAGCCGGCTTCCGGGGCTTCCTAAAGGACATGCAGAAGTCCAGGTGTGCGCTGCCCAAGTGCGGGAGCCGCCGGTGCACAGTGGATGGCACCGCCCCGAGTCCACACCGCGCACAGCTGTGTGCAGCGCCCCCCACGTGTGGTCCGGGCTCTCGCCCCTCCCGCGTGAGCGCCCCCACGTGCGGTCCGGGCTCTCGCTCCTCCCGCGTGAGCGCCCGCAGGGCGGCCTGCCCCACCCTGGGAGCCTGGTACCTGCGGGGCGGCGCCGCTGCAGTAGTGGTCGTCTGCGATGCTGATCTGCTCGCTGTCCTCGGCCTCCAGCTGGCTCTGGTTGAAACGCAGGGAGCCCTTCAGGATGTCTTTGATCTATTTCAAAGAAGACGATCCGTGAGAAAGGCCAGCGGGTCTGCCTCTAAGCATCACTCAAACCTCGGGTACATCTGACCCTGACTCCACTGACCACTCTGGTTTTTCTTTTGTTTTTTTTTTTTTTGTTTTTTTTTGCTGTGCCTCGAGGCTTGTGGGGTCTCAGTTCCCTGACCAGGGACTGAACCTGTGGTCCCTGCAGCGGAGGCACGGAGTCCTAACTGCTGGGCCGCCAGGGAGGTGCCCTGACCAGTCTTCTCTTGTGTGGGTATGAATATACGACCGGAAGAAAGAAAGAACCAAAAAACACCCAGCTCCGCCTTATGGATGACATTGAGCCGTCCCCGCCTGCACGGCCAGGCCCTCATGGGGACAGGCCTGGGGCAGTCTCCGGGGTCCTCCACCCTGTGTCCACCCCGGCCCAGGGAGCGCCCTCGGCTCTGGGGTGGCCCCGCCCGGCTGAGGGCCAGTCAGGCGGGCTGACGGTGAGAGCCCTGCACCCCTTCATGGACATTCATGCTCCATCTGTCTGCCAAGTACAACCCTTGAGGGGCCCAGGCTGCTTAGAGGAGGAGATTCTTTGGGCCTTGTGCTCCCAGGACGTCCACGTGTCTACAGGGGCATAACTGGACTTGAGCGGGACACACCCCCCGTAGCAGCGTCGGAGAGGAAGGGGCGAGAGGTCGGGGGTGGGGGGACCGAGAACCACCCTGGCCAGTGGCTGCAGGCTGCTCAGACATGACTGCTGGGAGGAGCCGGGGCCATGCAGGAGGGGTCCGTGTGGAAGGCAATGTGGGTGCCCTCCCCCCGGTGATGGGCACAAAAGGCTGGCCTGGGTGGCACCAGGTCAGATGAACGGACATACCTGCTTTAGTCCAGCCAGGGAAACCAGAAGCTGATCCTCTTTTTCCAAATTTTCCTGTAATATCACTTCTTGAATATTTACTGAAAAATAAAAGAATGACATTTTATAACTAATGCCCTGAGTATAATTTATCTGCTGCCGCACCATCACTTCAGACCAGTCGGGGAATTCCTCTGCCACACTGCACAGCAGCTCTTTCTACCAAGGATGCTCTGCCCAGCCAGACACGGGGCAGGGGCTGGGTACAGGAGAGGGGGCACAGAGCCTGGGACACAAAGCCTCCCACCAGCGTCCCATGAATGTGTTCTCACAGTGACAGAAGTGTCTTACTTCCGCTGACAGCCCAGAGCTGCCCTTGCTGACCTGCGACGGGGTGGACAGCATGGAGCATTCACCCAACGTTTCCGCTAGGCTTCCTATACCAGGATTCAGTGCTGTTAATTCACCTCCTCTGCCTAAAGACCAGGTCCTCCTGGTGACAGAAATTAAAGAAACTATCTAAAAACAGTGGAAACAGTAGCAGATTTTATTTTCTGCCCTCCAAAATCACTGTAGACACTGACTACAGCTATGAAATTAAAAGACGTTTGCTCCTTGGAAGAAAAGTTATGACAAACTTAGTGTATTAAAAAGCAGAGACATCACTTTGCTGACCAAGGGTCCATATATGGTTCTTCCAGTAGTCATGTATGGATGTGAGAGTTGGGCCATAAAGAAGGCTGAGCATCGAAGAATTGATGCTTTTGAACTGTGGTGTTGGAGAAGACTCTTGAGAGCCCCTTGGACAGCAAGGAGATCCAGCCAGTCCATCCTAAAGGAGATTAAGCCTGAACATTCATTGGAAGGAATGATGCTGAAGCTGAAGCTCCAATACTTTGGCCACCTGATGAGAAGAGCCATCTCACTGGAGAAGACTCTGACGCTGGGAAAGATAAGGCAGGGGGAGAAGGGGATGACAGAGGATGAGGTGGTTGGGTGGCATCACCAATGCAATGGACATGGGTTTGAGTGAACTACGGGAGTTGGTGATGGACAGGGAGGCCTGGAGTGCTGCAGTCCATGGGGTCGCAAAGAGTCGGATATGACTTAGCAACTGAACAACAACAATCTTTAAAAAATATAAATAGTAAAGTATGTTGTCAATTCAACAAATTGTAAAAAGAAAAGGACAAACCCACGGCACTGTGGTTGTCGCCAGATAGCGATGCCTGTGGAGTCAGCAGGACCTAACCCCGTCACCGGAGCTGTGTCTCTGTGTCTGCATGGGGGCCTGGCCTTCATGCAGACTTGACCCGAAGACCCCCTGAGCCAGCTCTGAGCACCGGCGTCACGCTGATCTGCTCACCGAGCCCCTCAGTGAGCGAGGGCTGTGGCCTTCCGCATGGCGCGCCTGACCCCCGGCGCTGCTGGGCCTGTGCTTCTGGGGAGGGGGTTCTTAAAGAGGGGGTGTGTGAGTGAAAGCGCCCCCCACCCTACAGGGCTCCTCTGGAGACTCTTGGTTGGGCTGTTGCTGCTAAGTCACTTCAGGCGTGTCCGACTCTGTGCGACCCCATAGACGGCAGCCCACCAGGCTCCCCAGTCCCTGGGATTCTCCAGGCAGGAACACTGGGTTGCCATGTCCTTCTCCATCTTGGTTGGGGGTGGCAATTAAAACACATTTTTATGACACCGTCCGAGCACCGAGCTGAGAACCCGTGCAGGAAGAGGCTCACCCTCCTCTAAAGCTGCTCCCTTCCTTCCTGGGGCCGTACCAGGAGCCCAATGACTCGGCCCGTGAGCCTGGCTCTCGGCCCTGCACTCCATCACGCTGTTCGAGGCTCTGCTCTGGGCCTGGCCCCTCGGCCTCTGGCACCCAGGCCGCCCCTGGCGCGCTCAGTGCCCGCAGGAGGAGAGCGGGGGCAGCGCTCAGCCTGCCTGGGGCCTGGGGGCTCCATCCTCGGCTCTCCTGCATCCTCCTGGGAGCGGCCTTCCTGCCCACCCAGACCATGTGCCCAGGCCACCCTCAGGGCGCCTGCCGTCAGCCCCTCTATGGCGCTGACAAAAGCGCTGTCACACCTGACGCTGGCTTACCGGTTGGCCGTCACCCCTAGCGGGGTCTGGCTCAGGGCTACACCCAGCCCTCAGCAGGACAGCTGGCAAACTTCAGGGGCACGGTGAGTGGTGACCGACTGAACAAACATGGAAAAACACCCTTGGAACCTGCATTTCGAAATACTGCGATCCTGGTTGTTGCTGTTCAGTTGCTCAATCGTGTCCGACTTTGCGACCCCAGGGACTGCAGCACTGTCCAGGGGCCAGGCCTCCCTGTCCAACACCAGCTCCCGGAGCCCACCCAAACTCATGTCCATCGAGTCAGTGATGCCATCCAGCCACCTCATCCTCTGTCGTCCCCTTCTCCTCCTGCCCCCAATCCCTCCCAGCATCAGGGTCTTTTCTAATGAGTCAGCTCTTCGCATCAGGTGGCCAAAGTACTGGAGTTTCATCTTCAACATCAGTCCTTCCAATGAACACTCAGGACTGATCTCCTTTGGGATGGACTGGTTGGATCTCCTTGCAGTCCAAGGGACTCTTAAGAGTCTTCTGCAACACCACAGTTCAAAAGCATCGATTCTTCGGCTCTCAGCTTTCTTTATGGTCCAATGCTCACATCCATACATGACTACTTGAAAAGCCATAGCTTTGACTAGATGGACCTTTGTTGACAAAGTAATGTCTTAACTTTTTAATATGTGATCTAGGTTTTTCATAGCTTTTCGTCCAAAAAGTATTTCCAGCAAGGGGCAAGGCAAAGACTAAGTCCCATCAATATAAGTCCAGCCTGACACTTTATTAGAATCTTCACCAAGAATAAATCTACAGACCATGCTGACAAGTCCTCTTACAGACAACAGCAGAAAAACAGCAGCCTGAATTTATTCAGAATGTGACTGGAGTTTCTGGCTATTAGACAGGCCTGCTTCAAAACAAGAAAGCAAGATGAATGGGAATGGGATAACAGATATAATTAGAGACTGAATGTTTCTGGTTTCCTTAAAAGCCTGTAACAATTTGTTCTCTCTCAATAAACACACATACACACACAAAATCCACTCAACAAGACATTAACGACAACCAAATGCAGAAAATTGACGAGACAGTTCTGTAGGTCTTTGGGAGGACTGAAAAGGTTGCCTTTGTGTTGACGACTCTGCCTGGGCTTTTAGGGCTGAGCTGGGAGGCGGAGCACTGCCTGGGCGCTTTGGAAAGGCAGAAGTTTGGCCCACTGAGCCGTGAGGGCGCAGGGCTCTGTTCCCGGGGCCGGTAGGGAGCCCGGCCGGTGGGTGTGGGGGCTCCAGGGCTTCGGCAGGAAGCCCAGGGGTCTCGTGCCTGAGGATCTAGTGGAGGGAGGCCCGTGGAGCCCATGTCTAGCTCCGGGGGCCAGGAAGAGAGGTGACTGTGGAGAGCAAGCGCTGTGCGCATCCTGCTTGCCCCGGGGACTGTGACCTCCTGCTGCCTCCTGGATGGTCTGCTGGGAGCACCGCCTGAAGCCAAAAGGCTCGGCCACAGCGCCTGTTCCTGCCTTCAACGTGCTGGGGCCCATGGCTGAAGCACTAGGGACCGAAGGCCTTCAGGGCCGAGGGTTCAGGCCGACAGGGCAATCAGAAGCTCTGGCGGGGACAGAGCCATCCACAGAGGCCAGCAGGGACCGGAGGGCACTCAGAGGCCCTTCCTCCAACAACAGAGACAAGGGAGACCCCAGAGTCCTGACTCACCCCGGCAGGGCGAGGAGACAGGGCGGAGAAACTAGCTGTGGTCCTCGGTCCAGACGAGACGGGGGACCAGTAAAGCAGCAAGTCTGCCTTTAACCGGCAGAGTTACGTCTCGGGCTGCCATTGCTGGGAATGGAACTTCGGAGCAAGAGTTTCGCACATCCGAGTCTGAGTGTGTAGACTGACTCTCCCACTCAGAGCTGAGGTCTCACCACGTCCTGCTGGCCACCTGGGACCGCGACCCCATGGACAAGGAGCCCCGCCCCCGGGACGCCCCGCCCCCGGGACGCCCCGCCCCCCGGGACGCCCCGCCCCCGGGACGCCCCGCCCCCGGGACGCCCCGCCCCCGAGACGCCCCGCCCCCGAGACGCCCCGCCTTGCTGGCACACTCCCATAAGCCCCAGGACTTCAGGGTGCAGTGGCCGTGCTGGCGGGAAAATAGAGGGCAGCGGTGGGTAAAGAGCCAGAGCAGCAGAAGCCTCTGGTCCATCAGCCTCCGTGGGAAGCCCCCCTGCTCCTCAGGGCCTCCTCTTCCCGTGTTCTCTTCCGCTGACAGCACGGCAGCCGCGGCCCCAACCTCACGGCCGCTGTCTCTGGAGTCTTAGGCCGGCGCGCGCTGGTGGGCACCCCCCCAAGTCCCTCCCCAGACGCTTCCATGCCCCCTGCCCCGGGTGACAGCCGAGGCCCGCGCCGTGAGGGAAGCCCCAGGAGCCTCTGGAAGGCGCCCCGGGGGCTGACTCTGTGCCTTTGGGGCCTCCCCTGCCCGCGTGCCCCTGGAAGGCAGCAGGAGCCCCGAGGGTCCCCTCAAGAGCTCGTGGACGACGGTCCCAGGGCCGCGGCAACAGCACCTGTCCACACCGCCTGCCTCTGGGCTGCTCTAAGAAAAATTCATAAATAGCTTCCTGGTGTGTCAATTGTCTTGGGGGTTAACGGACCAGAAGCTAATGGACAAGCGTTGTGGCTGAAAACGAGGGGAACGCGCGCTCGCGGCGGAGGGCCGGGTCAGAGCCGTGGGGCGGGCGCGCTGCCCGTGGGTCCCTGGAGGTGCTCCCTCCTGCCGTCCTCCCACCGTGAGGACGTCTGTCAAGACGCCACTTCCACAGAAGGTCACCGGCACGGATGCGGGTGGATGAGAACTGGGTAGGACGCCCTTCGCCTCGTACAGCAGCCAGACTGCCCGTCCCCGGGCAGAGCGCCCAGGCCCTCTAATGGAAGGGGCCGCGGGCAGGGCGCACCCCGAGGAGAGGAGCCTGAGCTCGGTGTCCTCAGCAGGGCCTCCCGCCCGCAGCTCTCCCGCCTGGCTTCCTGGATTCAGTCAGAGTTCACCTTTTTGACGCTGACGGAAACCAAGATCTTCTCCCCCGAAAGCAGACACAGACAAAAACGTGCACTTTTTTTCAGGCTGCGTGCTCAGTAGCTCAGTCATGTCCAACTCTTTGCGACCCCACAGACGGTAGCCCACCGGGCTCCTCTGTCCAAGGACGATCTCAGCAAGAATACTGGAGCGTGTTGACATTGCCTTCTCCATCATTTTAAGGCTAAACTTCAGCTCTAATCAACTGAGCTAACTAGCTGCACATAAGCAATTCAGGGTTTAGAAATCCAAGTCCAAACAGATTACCTTCAGAGGCTGCTAAATGCCCTGAATGCAAACATTTTTATTTAACTCACAAACTACTGACTGAGTAAAGCCTTCGCCTAGCCAGTTCCACCACACAGTGATTCAAGGCAGTGTTCATAACCCTTTTACTAACATACAACTTCTCAGTCACTAATGCACTAATTTAAGTCGAATCTGTATGTAAAAAAGGAAAAACATAGTATCTTTTCATACCTCATGATATTAAAGGCAGAAACGTGAAATGTTTAAAATTTTCAAAGTAACGCACATTTTTCCTTCTAGTAAGAGGCAGAATAAATGATGATATAAAGGCTCTTTCCTTTTGTTTCTGTGAAGAAGGAAGATTATGTTCTTTATAATCTCCTTATATTTAAGCATTACCCATTACAGATGTTGGGACATCGAAATAAAAGGGGGAAAAATTCGTAAAACTAACCACTTCTGTGGAAATTCCACAAAAATCTCATCAATATAACAGTATATCAATATAACCCATTCAAGCATCCGGCCTCCCCTCTGCAGGGACCCACTCGCTGGGCCCTGTCCTGCTTATCCTTCACTCTTGTCACTGCCACTCAGAGACGAGGCCCCACGACTAAAAGTCCCCCGAAACCGCCCGGTTCTGCACGGCACGTCCTGGTCTTCAGTTGCAGACAGGCCTGCTCACTGCATCCCTGGCCTTAGAGCCCCAGCCCCCAATGCCTCAGCTCGCTGGTGCTCCGGGGGGACTGCTGGCTTCCCTGGAGCCCTGTGTCACTTGAGGCACTGCTAATGAGGTATACAGTCTCTGTGCTCTCCCCCTACTCTGAAGCTTCGCTCTCCTCTTCCATTCACCTTGAGCTTGACTTTAAAGGCACTCCTCCATTTCACTCCACCCCCAACCAGCTGCTCCCCAAACCCGTTTTCATATCCAAGGGCAGGTACTGAGGAAATACTGGCTTAATGGCCAATGTGAGGCTTTCCAGCCAGCATGAGGGCTGGTTCTATCTCTTGAGGAATAGATGTGGGTGAGATGTTTTTCGGATGAAGAATGAAGGGACATGAACGTGATCACATGGGTCCTGGATTGAGGGGCAGGCGAAGGGAACGTGGTTAGTGACGGTCTACTGAGAGCCAAGGACTGAGTCTGATGCTCCATGGGCAGTTTTTTCTTAGAAAGCAAAAGAGCAGATCACACAGAAAATATAGTCAAGGGTCCTACTCGAATCCAGCTGCCAGAATGGCTGAAGACTGTACACTCAGCACTGGGAGAGGAGCGATACTTAGGAAACCCAAGGGAAGACTGCATCAATACGTGCATTACAAGTCTTCAGGTCAATAAATAGTTCTAAGTGAACTGAGTGTGCTCAGCTCAGAGTTCCAAACCTGCACTGATCTCAACAGACTCTGGATTCTTTTCTTAGGATTTACCTGCCTGCCAGCCAAGAGCCCGGCATGGAGCATGGCTTCTCAGGGTAAAATCTATCCTGTTCATGATACGGCTGCTACCGTCAAGTCCACTAGGAGAGACGCTGATTATATTCTTCAACTTAGAAGGTCTCTAAGCTCCAGTAATGGTTAGATGCCTTTGGAAGAACATGTATTTCTAAAAATAAAAGCAGAAACATGGCGAGGACCTCACTAATAGGAAACAGCCTGGGGTTTTTACCACCATCCCCTCTCACTTGGGAGCAACGAGATAGAAGTCTGGCTAAGGTTATCTTAAAATTACATCACCTAGTCAAATAAGACCCTCACAACTGGCTTAAGATGGACATACTCTTTGCGAATCTCAGGCCACAAGAGTTTGCCCAGCCGATGACTCATGGACAGTTAAGTGCTGCTGCTCGGCTGGGAGCTGGACACGCTGCGGCGGCGACGGTCAGCTTCCTCGTCCCAGGCCCCACCTGCCCCCACTCACAAGCTCTTAGGTTCAGCCTGAGCCACAGGGTCCTTGAACCTTTGGGCTTTTGGTGGCAGGACTGTTTCTGCTGAGGTAGGGGATGGGATGGACAAGTCTTTTGCCCCCTGGGTCATGAGCTGGATGGGCTGGGGTTAGAGGAAGTGGAAAAGCAGCCTGGTGTGGAGATGGGGAGACAGGTTAGGCGATCAGACACAGTTTAGAAAGATAAAGCAGAGGGGGGCTCAGGATGGGGGGGTCACATGCACACTCGTGGCTGATTCATGTCAGAGTATGGCAAAAACCACCACAATACTGTGAAGTAATTAGCCCCAAATTAAAACAAATAAACTACTTAAAAAAAAGATAAAGGATCTGGGAATTATATTTAAAAAAGACAAAGACAGTGAAAGATATTCAGTTTGGAAAAGTGGGTGGGAAGATGGTGAGAGCCATAAGATGGAAAACAAAATGGTGAAAGATGAAACACCCGCACTGAGGCCATGTGAGCAGGGAGGTGTTCTCGGAGCCCAAGAAAGGCTAAGAGAGCGTATAGTTTGCTGAGGTTTTCCCAACAGGTGTAGGGTTGGTACAGGTGGCTCAGGTGGCTCAGTGGCAAAGAATCCGCGTGCAATGCAGGAGCCACAGGAGGCTCAGGTTTGACCCCTGGGTTGGGAAGATGCCCTGGAGGAGGGCATGGCAAGCCACTCTAGTATCCTTGCCTGGAGAATCCCATGGACTGAAAAGCCTGGCGGGCTACAGACCCTAGGGTTGCAGAGGGTTGCTAAGAGTGAAGTGACCTAGCATGCATAAGGTTGTTGCAAGAAATACACTTCCAAAGCTTCTGATAATCAAATCTGGGGGGAAGTGCCTTCCACGAGGAGCGAGCAGGGCTGGAAAGAGGCTGAGCGCAGCGCTGGTGTTAGGCGTGTGCAGCCTGCCTCAGATGGTGGCGGGGGCGGGGGGAGCACTCCTCCCACAGAGTTCCCACACGTGTGCCTGCAGGGCGGGGGCAGGGACGCACTAACAGTGTTAGGGACACATGAGCTGCACTTTGCCCAGTGACCTTAAGTTCTCTTGCTGCTTGGTGTTTGTCACGGGTCAGTATCACCAGGTGCCCTGGGGGCTGTTGGAAGTGCAGACCTTCAGAGCTTCAAGTCAAAATCTGCTAACAAGACTCTCAGGAGAAGTAGCTCTCATCCTGCAATTAAATGCAAAGTTTCACATTCTTAATAATTACAAAGAGCTTTCAGCACAATGTGATTGACAGAGGGAGAGCTGCCTTGTGATCAGTTTCCTTCTCTGTCTCTCAGATGTCACTAGTTAATTGCCTGTTAAACACTTTCAAAAACGTCTATTGAATGCTATTTTGCTAAATATCAGCAAATCAGATTCATAAAGCTCTTGCAGAGGCAAATAAAGTAATTTTCAAAAATGACCTCTTCTTACAGCTAATTCTTGCATAAATATTAAGACAAGTGCAAAACTGGCGTGGATGGGTGCGCTAAGACGGCAGACCCGACGTCTGGCTCCTGACTGGAGCAGGGCCTCCGCAGGAGCACGGAAGAGCAGCCGAGACCTGCGACAGGCCCTGGCACCTGCGCCGGCGAGCTGTGTCCCTCATCCCGCCCAGGCCTTGGCTCTCGGTTTCCTCGTCTGTGAAACGAGCGACAGCCCTGATGGCCTGGAGGGTGCCCACCTCGACAGCAGTCTGAGGCCTGCCGGGCGGCATAGCTCTAACCCCCCTGATTCACTGCGTTTCACCCTCCCACTGTGTGAACCACCGATGAAAGGACGAGCTGCGGCAAACTAAATACCTAACGGAGGCTGGAAGCCCCTCCCCTGGGAGCAGCTCACAGATCAGAGAAGTGCAGGCAGCTCACCCACGTGCAATTATGTGTGAGCGATGGCAAGCCTAGAAATAGCCCAACTCAGCCGCCGAGGTTCATGCTGTCAGTCGTCAGCATGACGGAGGGGTGTGACTATAGCAACAGGAAATGAACACGTGAGAAAGTCCTGTCAAGTTGATTGGATTAGTTTAGATTTCATAAAAGATACATTTTCAACTCCTGTCTCTAAATCTTTGAATTGACAAAGCTCAATTACATGGAGGCAATAAACTGAGAATTTTGGTAGATTTTTGATAAATAATGCTTTCAGTTTTGGGTTCTGGGACCATAAGGAAATAAAACTGCTAACGAGTCAGTTTTATTACCTCTGTAATTAAAGGGCCATTTAAACAAATGTCTTTCTGTAATTTTTAACTGAGATGCTTTTCTCTGTATCTGTTTTGTTAAAAAGATAGTCTTGAACTGTACTTGACATTTTAAGATATCACTGCACATCTGACAATAACATAGACTGATACAGAATTTCCTTGAGAGGAACTCAGTGAAAATACTTAACGTCAGAAAAGGGCAGGGGAGGGATGAGAATCTGAGGCCACCTCAGGTCCCTTGGGAGCAGGCGGCCAGGCTCAGCAGGGCTTTTGCCGAGAGGAGCAAAGGTGCCACGCAGTTCTGGGCAGGCTGTTCTTGCTCAGAGCACTCACACACCTAATGTGAGGCCCTGCAGATCCAATCCCAGCATCCCTGCACATGGTCTGACCGAGGGACACTCAACAGGGCTGCTCCCAGCTCTCACTGTCCAGCCATGGGGCCCCAACCAGTCACTGCTCAGCTCCTCCGGTCGTGGGCGGGCGGGATCTCCCAGGATGGGCCACCAAAAGGGGCAGCTAAGAGTTAAGGGGAAGGGGACTTCCCTGCTGGTCCAATGGCTAAGGTTTACCTTCCAGGGAAGGGGGTTTAAGTCTGATCCTTGGTCGGGCCTTGGGGCCAAAAAACCAAAACATAAAATGGAAGCAATAGTGTAACAAATTCAACAAAGACTTTAAATTAAAAAAAAAATGGCCAAGAGGAAGGAGAGGATTTGTGTTGCACGCTCAACCAGTGGTGGCTTTATGTATTTATTTAGGCTTGGCTTCGTCGGGTCCTAGTTGCGACACGCAGGATCGTCCGTGCTGACACGCGGGTTCCATAGTGTGCACGCTTAGCTGCCCCGTGGCATGTGGGATCTTAAGTCCCTGACCTGGGACCGAACCTGCGTCCCCTGCATTGGAAGGCAGATTCTTAACCACTGGCTAAGAGGGAAGGCCTTGTGCAAGGCTTTAAAAATATCTTAGTCTTGGCAATGAACTGGTGAGATAGATCTTGGCAAATCCATTTTATGTACGATCACAAGCAGGCTGATCTCAGAAGTGACCGAGTCTGGTTTCAACCCCGTGTCTGTATGCTGCCTGTGAGCCTGTCTCTCCTGCTTAGGTATCACTGCAGCTGCCTTTTTTTTTTTTTTTTGGCTCTGCCCATGGCATGCAGGATCTCAGTTCCCTGCCCAGGGACTGAACCCATGCCCCCTGCAGTGGAAGCGCCAAGTTGTTCCCAGCAGACCATCAGGGGAACCCCAGCAGCTGGTCTCAGAGGGGACTCGTGCCTGCAGCATACAGATCACCCCCAAGGTGCCAGGTACAGGCACCTGAGGCAGCTGCAGGCTTTCCAAGCAGAGAGGAAGACCAGCCCCTTGGAAAGTCCGTCTGTGCTCTTCCTCACTCAGGCCACCACAGTCGATGGTTATTTCCACATCAAATACATTCTACTGCCACCTGCTATTTTCACTTCATAATACATCATGAACATCTCCTTATGCTTATGTATTTTAACCTTTATAAAGACTGCATCACTACATTATAATCAATCACTTACCAGGGGGTTTTTCAGTTTCAACTGTTGCACTACTTTACTAATCCGGAAAAACAGAAAAGTTTATATGGAGAAAAATATGAGAGTATTAAAGTCATTTTTAAAGGATATAATAAGTAAAAAACTAAATCGAGAGCTTCACACCTCAGCCTTTACGCTTTCCTCAAATTTTGGTTAAAATCCAAACTGCCTACAACCCAGGAACACCCTGTGATAAAGCGTTACATATGCGGATGAAATAAAATGAATCCATAGGCCCCAAGGCCAGGGATTCTCAACCCCACCGTGAAGATGCAGCCAGGCTACTTCCACAGCAAAGAGAAGTCGACAGCCGTGTGAAGGGATTCTGGCTGAAAGTGAAACATATACACAAAACAAATCTGCTTTTGAGGTTAGCTGAGAATTCACAGCTGATAAGAGGTTTTCTTTAATTAAAAAGTGCTTCCCATCCCATGCAATGAGAAAAATGTTCTTTTAGTGCTGCCTAAAAGAGTAAAAGCTGTTTGGAAATCCTGAGGCTTAAGTAAAAGCTGCTTTAAAAGCTGCTATGTGGACCAAACAACTTGGAAACATCCCACTACCAGATTTTTCTAGAACTCCTAGAGTAAATATTTGCAGTCATGTCTTTGTTCTTCTACTTTGGTCAAAACCCCAAGTTGAGTAACACAAAGGTCACCCATGTAGCCAGAGAAGCAAAAATTACACAGTGTGTACACACACACATATACTCATGGTTACTTTAAAATTAAACTTGAATTTAAATAATAAAATTAATTATGGACTATACATCAGTTATTTATAAACTACCTCTTCATTACTTCTTTCGGATGCACTTTAAACTGCGATGCTGTAAGATTCGTATAAAATTAATTTATCTGAATTTAAAAAGTTGACCGTGAAGAAGTGTATGAACAGTTTTGGAGTGGCGGGGACTGGATGTGAAGGGACCCGCCTTCAGGGTTTCTCCCGCTGTCTCCTCCTCCGGCGCCCTCTCCCTGGAGGATGGAGGGAAGCTGAGGGCAGAGCGGGGCTGGGACACAGCCTGGGGAGACATGGGGAGGCAGCCGGGGAGACGCGGGGACGTGGCCCGGGGAGACCTGGGGAGGCAGTCGGCCATGCGGGCCACGCGCGGCTCCAAGCTTGTAAGAGATCACTTGTTACTGGCTCAAGGCCAGTGCATTTGGGCTGCATCCAAATGCAGCCATTTTGGCCGCATGTAATGGACTCATTGCCTGACAGGCTGGGCAACGGACGGAGTGTGATGTAGTCTGTCTCCAGTGAAGGCCCCGAGACGGGCCAGGCTGGGGACCCCGCTAGAGGGAAGAGCGCTCGGTGGTTCTCTGGTGCGCCCTCACAGGGGGAGTGTGTTCTGACTCCTCACAATGCCCCACACTCACAGAACAGCACTGGCATGTCCACGAGAGTATGTGTCTGATTTCCCTCATCTCCTCCCAAACTACGATGCTGGGCCCTGGAGGATGGAAGGGAAGGATGCCCGCAAGCGGGCTGAGAATGGTCACAAGGTGAAGTCTAAACATTTTGTTAAGCAGCAGGGAGTTCCTGAAGCAAATTGCAGGTGATCCAGTAGAGACCTTTTCTAACACGAAACACAGAGCTTGCAGGAAGGAGGCAAGTAAGGCCCAGGACTCCATGGGCCACTCACGTGTAACCTGAAGGGCACACGAGGGCACTTCTTAGAATATCGACACAGTCAGAAGGAAGAAAAGGTCCCAACATGTATTTCAGACAGCTGATTAAAAAATATATATTTAAAAAATAAAGTAAGCACTGCCAAATAACCACATGAGTGATTACAGATAGATTAGCACAACAGCAGAGTTGACTGTTGACCTCGAAAGCTCCGGATTTGCTTGTTTGTTTGTTTGCGGGTAGAGAGATACTTAGAAAGGGCAGTGTAGCCATTAAGAGCTGAAATCTAGAGTCAGACTGCTGGATTCTGACTCTCTACTGCACTGACTGGTGGTATAATTTGGGGAAAGTTGGCTAATCTCTGCGCTCTGGTTTCCCCGTCTGCAAGGGTGACGCGGGCTAACTCGTGGGAAGCACCCAGCACCAGCGCCCACGGCGGGTGCTGCCACCATGCCCGGGGCCAGAGCCCTGCACTCACCAAGATGGGTGTCCATCACCTTCGCACAGTACTTGCACATGGCATCCAGGTCGTTCAACTGTCCTTGAAGGAAGGAAATTTGGGCTTCTAATTCTTCTTCCTAAGATGAAGGGGGCAAAGATACGAAAATGAAAACAAAAATCAAAGAAAATCCCCAGAGTCCTCCAAAAGGTCTGGACTGTTTTAAAGAGCTGCCATTCATGTCATTTTAGTCCTAGACAAAACAAAAGGAAGCAGCAAATGAACGAGAGCAAACCCACCCCTGCCACCGCCAGTGAGACAGAGGAGTAAAACGTGATTCACAACAACTCTGGCTTCCTGCCGTGTGTAAATGTTTGCCCATACACACTTGTATTAAAAAAGGACATAAAATACCTTCAGTAACTTTTGAACCACACAAATAGAGAGTCAATGGGACTTCAGTGGACCCAACTCCCTAGACAGCTGGTACAAAACCATTACATTTTCTCATACACATTTGAGAAACCAGAAATTTCCATTTGTTTAAAACAAATCTCTTCATTTTCTAGACCACAATAATCTCTTAAAACATGAGATTCCCCAAAGCACTTGGGAAAGTTTTGCCCTGACAGCTGCTCTTACATCTCCTCTCTTGATAGAGTACTAGAGGGTTTTATTTATTTAATTGTTTCTAGGGAAAAATACTCTGGGTGGGATAATTATCTAAATGGTGGAAAGACAATCTAACTGTAACAAATGGATAAAGCCTGGAGCTTTTGCTTTTTTAAGAAAAAAAGTAATGCATGTGAAAAATTTCCCAAGGAAATTTAGAAGATTAAGGGAGTTTTTCTCAGAGAAGAGAGTAATTCTCATAATGTAAGACACTTTAAACCAAGTTAGTTGGAATACAAAGAAAGCATGTTGCCGGAGCTGGACAAGGCCGGCAGGTTGGTTGTCCAGGGTCAGACGCTTATCTCTCCAAATGAGAATCCTCTGTTGTTGAAACAAAGTGGAGAGAAGCCTCCCAAGACATGCTTTTTCTTAAGAGACTGAATACAATCTGACACACGGATGGAAGTTAATGGCTGAAAGATGGCTTGCAGGTGTACCCCGTGTGAGCAACACACACACACAACACCCAAAAGCACTGTTTTCAATGGCTGCCTGGAAGATGAGCCTTTAGGAACATGCATTCAAACACTTGATGCAGAATAGACACAGCAGTCGCTCTAAAAACAAATTATTGTGACATGCTCACTGTAGGGTGGCCCAAGCTTGAACCTGTACTTTACATCGTGTAAAGTACGTCCTGATGTACCCTGTACATCCCACCAAGCACAACGGCCTCTCTTCTGATACTCAAGTAAAGACAATGCAACCAGGAGCTCAGCCAGGGAATGAGGACTGTGGCCTTGGGTAGGTGTTGCAGGGCATCTTCCTTCTCCTTTTTCTCCTTTGGGTCTACACAAACCTGAGCTTCCCTGTTTGCTCAGGACCCCACAGGAAACAGAAAAAGAACACTACATCTGTTGGTTAACCTCGGTCATGATTCATCTCCGAAGATGGTCACTATCTATTCCTTCCTCGATGTACACGCTGTTCTGCTCATTAAGAGGTGGGGTCTACTTCCCTTCCCCGCAAATCCCGGCTGTCCCATCACTTGCCTTCATCCAGAGAACGCAGCAGAAGTCACACTGTATCAGAGGCCTGCCAACTTCTGCTTCCTTTTCTTTCACTAGAGGAAGGCAGCTACCATAGTTAGTTGTAAAGAAGTCCAGGCTATGATAATGAACAAGAGGAGAAACAATATGGAGAGAAAAGGGGCCCCAGGAGACAAGGAGGCTCTAGACACGTGAGTGATGTCTTCCTGGACCTTTCAGCCCAGCCCATGTGAAGCTAGCCAAGTGAGTAACCCAGCCAGCAGCAGGCGGCGCAGAAGAGCAGCCCAACCCAGCCCTGTCCGCGCGTGTGGCCTGGAAACCCGTGAGCAGTAGCAACGCTGCTTTGAGGAGTGGGGTTTGTGGTGCTTTGTTACGCAGCAACGGATAACTGACACGGCAGTGGGATGAAGGGTCACTAGAGTGGCACAAGGCATAAGGAAACCTGAGTCCTATTTCCAGCCCTGCCAGTCACAAGTCACGCAACCTTAAATAATCCTCCACCCAGTAAGGGCCTAATGTCAGCACTCTCTGGAGAAGGCACAAGTTAGATACTTTGCTCCCAAGAGGTTTACAAGCTTGGAGTTGGAATAGGAAAGGTTTATAATTACCAGACCATGAGGTAGAGTACATGAAAATCTTACAGAGAAATAAGAGTAGTTGCTCTGAGAATCCTGGTCCTGGCCTCGTGTCCCTACTATTGAACAAGTCACCTTTTCAATGTGTTACAGATATGAACCCACCTGGAAGAGTCTAGAACTGTACTGTGGCCAGCACCTGGCAGTCTCTTGAGAGAGGCTCTGGCTGGAGTTTGTCCCTGCCCTTGGCTTCCAACTGGGGTGCTGACAGCCCAGAATGGACAAAGGACACCAGGAATGTACCACCAGCTGGTTAAAATCTCTTCTCCATTTACTCTATGTATGAGTTTAGTTTGGATTAAGTGATCACTTTTTATGAGATACAAAAGCCCTCGGGAGCCTTAAACCCCAGCAGTCATTCCTACCTAAACGGATTAAGTGTATTCAGTGTGATTTTTTTAAAATAAAAGCTGGGAGGGAAGAAGAGCTGGAGAGGAGAGAGTCAGAGGACACAGGTCCAGCCTGTGGGTGGTGAGGTGCTGACAGTGGGAGGGAGTACAGAGCTCAAGGAGGTCTGTTCCTCCAAACACGTCACTGTGCTGGTAGGAACGTGACTCTAAGGAAAGTGGGCTGAGACTGAGACTGGCGCCCGGTGCATTGTGAGGTGCACGACCTGCACGAGCGCGCAACCTGCACGAGTGCGCAGGGCAGCCGGGGCGCGCGCTGGGTGAGCACACGCGGCAGCCCAGGGCGCACGCTGGCTGGGTGAGCACATGGGACACAACACAGGCCTCCAGGCGAGCACTTTCACTTAGACACTGGCAGCAAATGAAGAGCATCTTGCTTGCCTAAGTCCTGAGTAAACCTCAGTACAAATGGAATCCACGTAGCAGAAAACAGCAGTTTTCATTCTTGTAAGACTTTTTTTTTCAATGGAAAGCTGACACAGAAGCCCAACTGTGAGACAAAGAGTAGTTGAAACAGGTGGAGGGGCCCAAGAAACTCTTCCATTTGGAATATTAAATCCAGTACATGATCTTGCTGGAGTTTGCTTAATCTGAAAATACACCCAAGCCCTTGAATGACCAGACTTTAGAAATGGAATCACTTGGTTCAAGGGTGGTTTGTCATTTATTCTTCACTCTTTTATATAATTACAGATAAAAGAGCGAGCCAAGAATCAAGATTCTAAAATTGTGGAAAGAGACCTTCCATTTCTGTCTTACCTTCTGAGGCTCCACACGCCTCAGACACAGACAGCTTTAGTCATTTGCTTTCATTAATGGTGGTCTGTAATGAAAAACAAATGCTTGGCTAATTGCCTTGAAATTTTATAAAACCAACCAGTTAGTGTCATTTTTATGTATAAATAAGACATGAAGAAACGTTCTCGTTATGTTTGCTTTTGCATGCGTGCTCTGCCTTCCGTTGCGGGAGGCAGGGTGGTGGAAGTGGGTGCGTGCGGGCGTGGACACAGCTGGGTTCGAATCCTCTTTCTGCCAGTTGCTCTGCCTTCCGTTGTGGGAGGCCGGGTGGTGGAAGCGGGTGCGTGCGGGCGTGGACACACCTGGTTCGAATCCTCTTTCTGCCAGTCGCTCTGCCTTCCGTTGCGGGAGGCAGGGTGGTGGAAGCGGGTGCGTGCGGGCGTGGACACGCCTGGTTCGAATCCTCTTTCTGCCAGTTGCTCTGCCTTCCGTTGCGGGAGGCAGGTGGTGGAAGCGGGTGCGTGCGGGCGTGGACACACCTGGTTCGAATCCTCTTTCTGCCAGTCTGAGGACACTGGCTGTGCCATCTTGAACAGTTCCTTCATTTCGCCTTTTCCCCCAAGGCACTGATGAGACCCAAATGGCAACACACGGAGAGTGTCTGGCACAGAACAGGTACTCCATAAAGGACATTATTCTTTAATGTTTAAGTCAGGTCAAAACAATAGAACCGATTTTTAATACGGAGGTTGGTGATTCACTCTTAGAAAACACTGGTCTCTGGTTTAAACATCTTTATGTGGCTCCACCCAGAAGGATGAATTAGGACTTGGGAGCCCACCACTGACTCAAGTTCTGCAGAGCCACTGATGTGTGGGGCAAGAAACGTGTGGAGGATGAGGAGGCGGGCCACCAGCAGACCGTGTGAGCAGCGCAGCACCAGAGGGGCCTGGCAGTCTCCGGGGAAGGACCGAGAACATGGGCCGCCCCGCAGAGGAGCACACTGCTGGCTTCCAGCCCTTTCACAGGGGCTGTGGCAGGCCCAGCCCTGGGCTCTTCATGCAGGAACTCACTTACCCCTCACAACAAACCCATGTGGTGGATTCTCTCACTACGTCCCACATGAGACATGGGCGCCTCTGCAAGCCACTGCCTCTGAAGCAATGCCAATGTAGAGGTGGCGCTGTGAGAACCCAGGTCGCCTGCCCACGACTCCCAGTGCTTCTCTGAACATATTCCTCCTTACACTCGATTACCAGGCCCTTCCAAGGAGTGCCTTTGTATCTCAGTTTCCTTTAGGAGAAGCTCACCATTTACAGTGTTCAGACCCATCCCTAAATAGCTTATTAAATCATTTTCCTTCATTCAGGTATGATCGTTTGTGTTCCGTTTGTCGAATGATTTTTGTTTAGGCTGTATCTGGAGAAATGTGTTTTGAATTTGCTTTGTAAAAAGTGGTATTTCCACCACCATTCTTCCCCGAATAGTTGACATATCATTACACTTTCACTCACATATTATATGCATCAAATTGTTTAAACTGTTTTCTAACGTGGATTTTATGGATCAATTTTGTTAAGTGCTTCAATGTCTTTATGTTCTTTCTTGGTTAATAACAGGATGAGCTTTTGTAGTTTATTATTTATTCATTCTTCAACAAATATATTCATTGATACTGCATTAGGGCTTGTGGGAAGTACAGTAATGAACAAGAGATGTGTTGTGACCTCTGCAAACTTAGGAGGAGGTAAGACCACACGTCAAGCATGAGAGGAGCAAGGCATTAAGCTTCACAGCAGATATGAGAGGAGAGCCTTCACCATCACGGGCAGGGAAGCCAGCTTCCAAGGCACAGAGGTGGAAATGAAAGATTTTCAGCAAACAGCAGCATTTCTGATGAATCTTCAAGAAGAGGGACTTGGCTTGGAGGAAGTGAGGAATAAAGATGTTTTAGGAGGCAGGGACCCAGTGAACAAAGGAGTACAATCGGAAAAGCTGGGAACAAGGGCAAAGAGCCCGCAGCTGGGCGGGGCGTGGAGAGCAGGAGCTGAGCTGGGCTGGAGGCCTCCCGCCCCCTCATCTCCTTCAGAGATGGTGCTTTGGGGGCTGGGCCCGACCCCAACCTGCCGGGGGTCCCAGGTGCAGCGGGGCCTGCCCACTGCAGCCCTCAGCCCTCTGGGTTTGGAGAAAGGGGGGACAGGAAGGGCCCAAGGGCGGGGTCCGCGGAGCGCACGGGGATGAGACCGACCCCACCGGCAAGACGGGCTACACATTGCGGCCAGCAGACAGGAGAGAGCCGAGCCCACTGACCGCGGACGGTCAGCAAGGGGCAGGCGGGAAGGGAACAGAGAGGCTGAGAAAGCAGAGTGAGGAGGCCTCAGTGTCCTGAGGAAGCTGTGGTCACACCAGGGCCACACACACACAGACACACACACACACACAGACACACACACAGACACACACACACACAAAGACACACAAACATAGACACACACAGACACACATACAGACACACACACACAGACACAGACACACACAAAGACACACATAGACATACACAGACACACAAACAGGCACACACACAGACACACACACACAGATAGACACACACACAGACACAGCTGTGGTTACACCACGGTGACACACAGACACACAGACACACAGACACACACACACACACACAATGCGATGGCATGGCGGCCAGGGCGCCCGACATCCGCAGAGGAGGGCCCACGGGAGAACCGCCGGGAGCTCGCCGGCTGCTCAGCAGCGCCGCGCCATGTGCACCTCACAAGCACGGACAGTCCCTGGGCCCTGCCCCACAGCCCGGCTTGCTGAGCTTGGTTTCCTGGGGATAATTAGGAATAATAATAACCCCTAATTCAGCTCGTGCTTGGGGACTGAATTTCACGAGATGTTCCAGATGAAGTGCTTTGCACATGGTAAACGCTCAATAAATGTTCCTTTTGCTCTCTAGATTATTAATATAGTACTATACGGTTATTCCAAGGAATTATAGACACATGTGTAAACAACGCCCAGGAAATTCCTCATCCTTTTGATGGCAATACGCACATGCATATTCCAAATGCCAAACACCCAGTGGCAGGGGACTCGGGTGACGGGCGGTTCGCTGACGCAGAGTATCATGCAGCCTGGAACCACACGCTCGCGTGGGGAACATGGCACAGCAACATGCATACTAATGGTTCTTCTCCAAATGGTAGCATTGGAGGCCATTTTTTTCTGGATTTTGTACAATGAAATCAGATTATGTTTTTGTAATAATCAAATCAAAATATTATTTAAATAATATAATAAAGAAATAAGAAAAAAGTAAAAGGTGATTACCAAGTAGACACAGGATATATTAATATTTTTAAATTACCAAAATGTATTTCAAGTCAAACTCCAAGCAACACTATAGTCTAAACAAATCTGTTCTCTAAACAATACTAAGTGGTGAGAATAACTTAAATGAATAACCTGTGAAAAGGTTAATGGTTACAGTGTTTTGTCCAATGTCTGAAGAACAACCTGGGAGCAGCAGTTTCAGGGTAGTGGTGCCTCTCTCTGCACTTAAAGTGGGAGCATCATGGGCTGTCTGGAAAGAATGGGACTCTTAAAGATACTGAAAAAAATAAAGACAGTTATCAAATTCCCAGTAAACAAAACGGCTCCTCTTTTCAAACAGGATGTAAACAAACATGGTAAATGTGAATGAAAAAGAAATTTCGTTTAGAAATTTAGAACTGAAACTCAAAACTTAAGGTATTTAGTAAAAAGAAATTTCATTTAGAAATTTAGAACTGAAACTCAAAACTTAAGGTATTCAGTAAATCGTATCATTTCAGTGCTGTAATTTCCTTTAGAGATAACTCATTTCAACCCTTTATTTTATAAATAAACGTTGACATGGCTAGGTGGCTAGCTAGGAGCAGAACGTACACAAGCAGACATTTCTGTTTCTCCGCCACTGAAGCAGCGCTTTGTCCCAGCACTGAGACGCACAGCACCTGTGGACGCCAGGGTAAAAAGGCAGCCCGCAGAATGGGAGAAGACGCTTGCTGACCATGTCTCTGATAAGGGATGAATACAAGAATACACGGAGAACTCTTAGAACTCAACAGCAAGGAAAAGAAACAAAACTCAACTTGATTAAAAAATGTAGGAAGGACTCAGACATTTTTCCAAGGAAGATACAGAAATGGCTAACAAGTACATGAAAAGATATTCAACACCACTAAACACTATGGAAATGCAAGTTGAAACAATGAGATACCGTCTCATAGCTATCAGGATGGCTTCTATCCAAAAATCAGATAATAACAACTGTTGGTGAGGATGTAGAAAAATTGGAACCCTGGTACACTGTTGGAAGGAAAATAAGGAAAAGAGTATGCTCAGTTCAGTTCAGTCGCTCAGTTGTGCCCAGCTCTTCGAGACCCCATGAATTGCAGCACGCCAGGCCTTCGTGGGGAGAAGGCAATGGCACCCCACTCCAGTACTCTTGCTTGGAAAATCCCATGGATGGAGGAGCCTGGTGGGCTGCAGTCCATGGGGTCGCTGGGGGTCGGACACGACTGAGCGACTTCACTTTCACTTTTCACTTCCATGCATTGGAGAAGGAAATGGCAACCCACTCCAGTATTCTTGCTTGGAGAATCCCAGGGACAGGGGAGCCCGGTGGGCTGCCGTCTACGGGGTCGCACAGAGTCGGACACGACTGAAGCGACTTAGCAGCAGCAGCAGGCCTTCGTGTCCATTACCAACTTCCAGAGTTTACCCAAACTCATGTCCATTGAGTCGGTGATACCATCCAGCCATCTCATCCTCTGTCGTCCCCTTCTGCTCCTGCTCTCAATCTTTCCCAGCATCAGGGTCTTTTCAAATGAGTCAGCTCTTTGCATCAGGTGGCCAAAGTATTGGAGTTTCAGCTTCAATATCAGTCCTTCCAATGAACACCCAGGACTGATCTCCTTTAGGGATGGACTGGTTGGATCTCCTTGCAGTCCAAGGGACTCTCAAGAGCCTTCTCCAACACCACAGTTCAAAAGCATCAATTCTTCGGCGCTTGGCTTTCTCTGTAGTCCAACTCTCACATCCATACATGACTACTGGAAAAAACATAGCCTTGACTAGACGGACATTTGTTGGCAAAGTAATGTCTCTGCTTTTTAATACACTGTCTAGGTTGGTCATAACTTTCCTTCAAAGGAATAAACGTCTTTTAATTTCATGGCTGTAATCACCATCTGCAGTGATTTGGGAGCCCCAAAAATAAAGTCAGCCACTGTTTCCACTGTTTCACCATCTATTTGCCATGAAGTGATGAGACCGGATGCCATGATCTTAGTTTTCTGAATGTTGAGCTTTAAGCCAACTTTTTCACTCTCCTATTTGGCTTTCATCAAGAGGCTCTTTAGTTCTTCTTCACTTTCTGCCATAAGGGTGGTGTCACCTGCATATCTGAGGTTATTGATATTTCTCCCGGCAATCTTGATTGCAGCTTGTGCTTCATCAAGACCAGCATTTCTCATGATGTACTCTGCTGCTGCTGTTGCTGCTAAGTCGCTTTAGTCGTGTCCGACTCTGTGCGACCCCAGAGACGGAAGCCCACCAGGCTCCCCCATCCCTGGGATTCTCCAGGCAAGAACACTGGAGTGGGTTGCCATTTCCTTCTCCAGTGCGTGAAAGTGAAAAGTAAAAGGGAAGTCGCGCAGTCATGTCTGACTCTTAGCGACCCCGTGGACTGCAGCCTACCAGGCTCCTCCGTCCATGGGATTTTCCAGGCAAGAGTGCTGGAGTCGGGTGCCATTGCCTTCTCGGGATGTACTCTGCATATAAGTTAAATAAGCAGGGTGACAATATACAGCCTTGACATACTCCTTTCCCAATTTGGAACCAGTCTGTTGTTCCATGTCCAGTTCTAACTGTTGCTACTTGACCTGCATACAGATTCCTCAGGAGGCAGGTAAGGTGGTCTGGTATTTCCGTCTCTAAGAATTTTCCAAAGTTTGTTGTGATCCACACAAAGGCTTTGGCATAGTCAATAAAGCAGAAATAGATGTTTTTTTTTCTGGAACTCTCTTGCTTTTTCAATGATCCAACAGATATTGCCCATTTGATCTCTGGTTCCTCTGGCTTTTCTAAATCCAGCTTGAACTTCTGCAAGTTCACGGTTCACATACTGTTGAAGCCTGGCTTGGAGAATTTTGAGCATTACTTTACTAGTAATGCTTTACTAATGTATGAGATGAGTGCAATTGTGCAGTAGTTTGAGCATTCTTTGGCATTGCCTTTCTTTGGGATTGGAATGAAAACTGACCTTTCCCAGTCCTGTGGTCACTGCTGTGTTTTCCATATTTGCTGGCATATTGAGTGTAGCAGTTTCACAGCATCATCTTTTAGGATTTGAAACAGCTCAACTGGAATTCCATCACCTCCATTGGCTCTGTTTGTAGTAATGTGATGCTTCCTAAGGCCCACTTGACTTCACATTCCAGGATGTCTGGCTCTAGGTCAGTGATCACACCATCATGATTATCTGGGTTATGAAGATTTTTTTTGTATAGTTCTTCTGTGTATTCTTGCCACCTCTTCTTAATTATCTTCTGCTTCTGTTAGGTCCGTACCATTTCTGTCCTTTCTTGAGCCCATCTTTGCATGAAATGTTTCCTTGGTATCTCTAATTTTCTTGAAGATATCTCTAGTCTTTCCCATTCTATTGTTTTCCCCTATTTCTTTGCACTGATCACTGAGGAAGACTTCTTATCTCTCCTTGCTGTTCTTTGGAACTCTGCATTCAGATGCTTATATCTTTCCTTTTCTCCTTTGGTTTTCGCTTCTCTTCTTTTCACAGCTATTTGTAAGGCATCCCCAGACAGCCATTTTGCTTTTTTGCATTTCTTTTCCATGGGGATGGTCTTGATCCCTGTCTCCTGTACAATGTCACGAGCCTCCATCCATAGTTCATCAGGCACTCTAGCTATCTCCATTTCAGTTTCACTGATTCCTAGAATGTCGACGTTCCCTCTTGCCATCTCCTGTTTGACCACTTCCAGTTTGCCTTGATTCATGGACCTGACATTCCAGGTTCCTCTGCAATATTGCTCTTTACAGCTTCGGGCCTTGCTTCTATCACCAGTATGAATGTTACTCAGAAAGTAATAATGGAATTACAGAATGATCCAGCAATTCCACTTCTGAGTATATACCCCAAATATTTGAAAGCAGAGTTTCAAAAGAAAAATCACTCATGTTCACTGGAGCATTATTCATAATAGCTAAAGCATAAAAACAACCCAGGTGTCCACCAACACATGGATGGGTAAGCAAAACATGGTGTATACACAATGGAATATTATTCAGCCTTAAAAAGGAAGAAAATTCTGACATATGCTACAACATGGGCAAAACTTGAGAATATTATGCCCAGTGAAATAAGTTACAAAAATACAAATACCAAATGGTATTTTCACAGAGTAGCATTTACATGAGGTACTTAGAGGGATCAGAATCATTAACACATAAAGACGGATGGTAGTTGAGAGAAAGTTACTCATGTTTAATGGGGACAGAGTGTTAAATGTGCAGGATAAGAAGAGTGGTGGAGGCAGATGCACTGTATCATGACAGAATTTAATGCCACTGAATGAGACACTTCACAATCATGCAGGTGGCAAATTTTACGTTGTGCCTATTTTACCAAAACAAAAAAGGAAATACCTTCTCCTTATAAAGTTAAAAGTCGCCTTCTGTAAAACAAGCCAGGAGAGGCAGGAGCCAGGTGCCTGCCAGCCAGGCTCTCTGGTCACGCTGCCTCAGCTGGTCCCCAATAGGGACCATCGCAACCCGCCGCCACCGCAGCCCAAGAACAGCCGCGGGTAGGTCGCCTGGTAAAGAGGAGGGACACGCTCAGTTTTCCAGGCAGATGTTTTCTCTACCAAACTGCCGCGTGCCTTTCAGCAATCCCCTCCAATTGACCAAGTGCATATTAAATCTACATTCGCTTCGCTGATCCACATGTGACAGTGTTTCAAATATTCTTTCGAAGTCAGGTGTGGGCAGGTTAAAATAATTAACTCCAATCACATGCTGGCCATGGGTGGGACACAGGGGATATGGGTTATAGACATCTGACAAGCAGAACAGGCGGAGCTCACAAAATGAAGAAAAAGAAGTTTCCCCTTATCCCACTGCTTCTCATAATTTTTATTGAGGAAGTAAAAGAAGGTCTCAGTCTCTCATCTGATTTTAGCCTTCTGGCTCTGATAAGGCAGAAGTTACACATTGTCCCGTCATGACTAGGAACTTTCTTTGCAGATGGGATTTCAACACAGCCTCTCTATGCCTCGGTTCTCTCATCTGAGAAATGGCCGATAAGTCTAACACCGACCTCAGAGTGTCTCTCGAGGATTACAGGCGCTAACACGAGCCAAAGGGCCGCAGAGCAGAGCGCACGCTTGGAGGGCACGTCCGCATCACCCACAGGAGAACATGCTCACGCCAGGGCGTATCTGAAGCTGGCTTCATCTACAGAAAATCTTATTTCCGATTTGGTGTTCCGTCAATCTTAGACTCACTCTTTTCAGCACTGAATAGCAGGAAAGTCACCTGGAGAAGTCTCTTCAGCAGGTCTGAGTGGGGCCTGAGCCTCGGTACTTCTGACAAGCTTCCGGGGTGACGACACAGCCGGCTGGGACCACACTCCGAATGGCGGGGACTTAGGTGTACTCCTGAACACAGCTTCCAGCACCTCTGGGAAGGTCGTGAAGCGCTTCACTACATCCCTGCTCTTGGGTGGTTTTAACAGATGGCTGCATGGTTAGATGCCCACTTGGTGAGAGTCCAAGGGACTCTTCTCAGCGTGGGTGGGACGGGGGCAGAAGCATGGTGACAGCCTCCCAGGACAGCTTTCCCAGCTCCCTCAGCCAGTCTGTCCAGAGTGGCCTCACTGTCCTGTTCACAATTAATCCTTACACTGTTAGGGATCAATTCATTCTACTGTACACACACACACACCTATTTTAAAGCCAAATGTGAGATAATTTTGTTGGGTTATGCATGTTCTCCCCTTTAACTCTTGATAAACGGAGGCTGTGTATGAGTATCAGAGAATAAAGGATGCTTTTCAAACACAAATGTAATAAAAAGAAAATAGTACTGTATTCATAATCTATGGTGTATAAATTTGTTTAAATTCATCCCAGATTTTCTGAAGATATTTTAATAATCATAAGTAATACGATTGAATTATTAAATGATATTATTAATAATATTAATATTAAATTATTCAATACATTAAGCTTTCAGAAATATGCTTTTTTGCTATTACCATTTCAACATTGTGAGCTACTTTAGTCTAACTCTGCCCTTCTGGAGGTTGATTACAAAAAACAATAGTGTAAACAGAAAAAATAAGAATGATGACAGAAAACTGGATCACGTATCATAAATTCTAAAGTAGACTAAAAAAACTTACATTCCTAAAACAAAAATACTAGACATTAAAATAAAATCTTTAACTAGGGCAACCTCACACAGATGAAAGCACAAGAATAAAACCATACTCGCATAGTTACAAACCTTAGTATTTTCAAAAATCCTGTTACTGCTCTTTTAAATAAATAATCATGTGTGTATGGTGGGTCTTAGGAACTTCCTGGCCTTTAAAAATTCAAAAGGTAGAAAAAACGTTAGGCACAGTTGTTAAGGCAACTGCCTGTTTTACGAACATTTAAACTGGGAGGAAAAGCTCTCTCCTAAAAGAGAGTGTATTTGGCAGGCTAATTAAAGGGCATTTGTGGGGACATGTCCCCATCTTTTGGCCTTTGAGGCCATCACCTTCATGCTGTCTTTATAATTAGGAACCTGACCAATCTTTTGTAAACTGGAATGGTTCTCTCCTCCACCATGCCAATCAGCACAGATGTTAGTTCATTTATCGAGGGTTCTCCCCTCTTCTCTTAAACGTGATCAAACCAACTGATGCAAGCACGCAGCCAGCACGGGGCCTCCAGTGGGGCTTCTCAGAGCTGCTGGCCGGTATCACCATCTGCGCGCCTGCCTCCCCTGCTGTGCCGAAGGAGGCTTCCGCACAATGGGTGACCCAGACAGGAGGGCCACGGCCAAGCCTGCTTCTCTACAGCGAAGCTAACTCACCTGTGTGAGGATGCAACGCGCACCTCTCTGGGCTGACCGACCCCGTATGTCCCATTAGGGACAAACAAAAAGCGTGTCCCACGGAAATAACAGCTGAGGATCAAGCATGCTTAAATACTTGGAGTCATAAAAAAAAAAAGAGAATGGAATAATTGTCTAAATTACTGGTTTATTCACACACCTATCACACTTTAAAATATTCTGTCCATAAAGCTAACTTATAAAACCCCCATTTCTCACTGTGTACTAACAGCTCTTGATAGTTTTCGATTTCAGGTCGGTGAATGCCACTGGGCAACGAGGTCACTTTTTTCCTTCCTAAAGATTTTTTTTTTGAAGTGGACCATCTCTAAAGTTTTTATTGAATTGGTTACAACATCATTTCTGTTTTATGTTTTGGTATTTTGGCCATGAGGCATGTGGGATCTCAGCTCCCTGAGCATAAACTGAACCTGCGCCCCTGCACGGGAAGGTGAAGTCTGAACCACTGGGCCACCAGGGAAGTCCCAGTGAGGTGACTTTCCAGGCTTCAGCAAAGGCCCAAAGGAAGTCTAAAGCATCTGAAACACTGCACTGCACAAAAAGCCCTCAACAGCCTTCACTCATTCCTAGACACTTACCAAGTGCCAGACACGGTATCTGCTACAGTGTTACTGCTGTTCAGTTCAGTTCAGTGCAGTCGCTCAGTCGTGTCCGACTCTTTGCGACCCCATGAATCGCAGCACGCCAGGCCTCCCTGTCCATCACCAATTCCCGGAGTTCACTCAGACTCACGTCCATCGAATCAGTGATGCCATCCAGCCATCTCATCCTCTGTCATCCCCTTCTCCTCCCGCCCCCAATCCCTCCCAGCATCAGAGTCTTTTCCAATGAGTCAACTCTTCGCATGAGGTGGCCAAAGTACTGGAGTTTCAGCTTTAGCATCATTCCTTCCAAAGAAATCCCAGGGCTGATCTCCTTCAGAATGGACTGGTTGGATCTCCTTGCAGTCCAAGGGACTCTCAGGAGTCTTCTCCAATACCACAGCTCAAAAGCATCAGTTCTTCGGCACTCAGCTTTCTTCACAGTCCAACTCTCACATCCATACATGACCACAGGAAAAACCATAGCCTTGACTAGACGGACCTTTGTTGGCAAAGTAATGTCTCTGCTTTTCAATATGCTATATAGGTTGGTCATGACTTTCCTTCCAAGGAGTAAGGGTCTTTTAATTTCATGGCTGCAGTCACCATCTGCAGTGATTTTGGAGCCCAGAAAAATAAAGTCTGACACTGTTTCCACTGTTTCCCCATCTATTTCCCATGAAGTGATGGGACTGGATGCCATGATCTTTGTTTTCTGAATGTTGAGCTTTAAGCCAACTTTCTCACTCTCCAATTTCACTTTCATCAAGAGGCTTTTTAGTTTCTCTTCACTTTCTGCCATAAGGGTGGTGTCATCTGCATATCTGAGGTTATTGATATTTCTCCTGGCAATCTTGATTCCAGCTTGTGTTTCTTCTAGCCCAGCATCTCTCATGATGTACTCTGCATAGAAGTTAAATAAGCAGGGTGACAATATACAGCCTTGACGTACTCCTTTCCCTATTTGGAACCAGCCTGTTGTTCCATGTCCAGTTCTAACTGTTGCTTCCTGACAGACACAATTAACATTAAGGCTGAGTCTTATATTAACTAAATACAAGCAGCTCTCCAACAGCGAAAGCAAAGGAAGCGTCTGCAGATAATCCTGGGTACACCGGTCTTCCGAGGTTAGGGGATGACTCCGGACTCTGAGCTTCAGTAGGTCCATGGCGGCCTCCTGGAAGTGCCTGAAGCTTCGGGAGGGCGATGGGAAAGCTCCGTGGGACAGAGGTGGTTGGGCAGAGACCGGTGGGAACTCCAGGATGCCTGTGCCCACGTGAATCGTTCTGGTCAGAATAGACGGTGCAGCAGAGCAGCCCAGGGGGGTGAGACGACGCTCGGAGGGAAGCACCTGGGACGGCTGCGTGTCCCTCGAAGGCCGAGGCTCAGAGCGGAGCTCGCGCCAAGGCTGTGCAGGGCAAGGGTGCAAGAGTCCCACAGGCCACGGCCCCAGACGGATCCCGGGGAGGGAGCCCCACAGAACTCTGCCGAGGGTCCCGCAGGCCGTGCCCCCAGACAGATCCCCGGGAAGGAGCCCCCCCAGAACTCTGAGCGGGACGCAGATGCGGAGTTAACACTCAGTGAGAAACCTGGGGTTAGAGACACTGCGGGGTGGTGGCTAAAGAGTGGATATGTGTGTGTGTAACCGAGTCACTTTGCTGCACACCAAAAACAGAACGTTGTAAATCGACCGTACCCCAATAAACTGGAAAAAATGGACTTAATCTAAAAGTTCTCATCAGCAGCAAACTTACTGAGCAGAGCACTGAGAACAAAAATTCACCCGGAAAGTGTAATCTTTTCCTATTTTTCTTTCCGCAACCCAACCCAATTCAGAAGCCGCGCAGCACGCCCAGAGTCGACTCAGTGCTGCTAGGGTGCTTGTGCTGAAGATGTGCGCTTGTTCCAGTGGGACTGGTGCATGAGGGCACACGGGGCAGAGCGTGAGTCCCAGGTCTGCTTGTGTAGGGCTGCACCCACGAGAAACACGGTGAATGCAGAGAACTGCGCGAAGCTGCACCCAGACGCCAGGAAGACAGGGTGTACACATGGATGAAGCTGGACCCAGACGCCCAGGAAGACAGGGTGTACACATGTGCAAAGCTGGACCCAGATGCCCAGGAAGACAGGGTGTACACATGTGTGAAGCTGGACCCAGACGCCCAGGAAGACAGGGTGTACACATGTGCGAAGCTGGACCCAGATGCCCAGGAAGACAAGGTGTACACATGTGTGAAGCTGGACCCAGACACCCAGGAAGACAGGGTGTACAAACGCGTGAAGCTGGACCCAGACACCCAGGAAGACAGGGTGTACACATGTGTGAAGCTGGACCCAGACACCCAGGAAGACAGGGTGTACACATGTGCGAAGCTGGACTCAGATGCCCAGAAAGACAGGGTGTACACATGGATGAAGCTGGACCCAGACACCCAGGAAGACAGGGTGTACACATGTGTGAAGCTGGACCCAGATGCCCAGGAAGACAGGGTGTACACATGTGTGAAGCTGGACCCAGACGCCCAGGAAGACAGGGTGTACAAACGCATGAAGCTGGACCCAGACACCCAGGAAGACAGGGTGTACACATGTGCAAAGCTGGACCCAGATGCCCAGAAAGACAGGGTGTACACATGGATGAAGCTGGACCCAGACACTCAGGAAGACAGGGTGTACACATGTGCGAAGCTGGACCCAGATGCCCAGGAAGACACAGAATGTACACATGCACACACTTCACACGTCTGTCAGCGACCCAGTTCACAGTGTGTGTGATGAGCAGCACACATAACGCAAATCTGTCAGGTTCCAGAGAATTCTCCTTCCATTGCTTCATCATACCTCATGAGCCGTGGCCTCTCCTGCGTTCACTTCCCCAGCCAGGCTGCAGGAGTTGTTCAAGGTAAAGGGCCCTATTTATCCTACTGTTTGTTTCATAGTCATTCTAACATGTGTCAGATCAGCAAGGTCCCTGCTGCAGGGTCACTGCTGACGCTTCTGAATGCTGCTCCCCAAGCCCGCTTTCCCCACGGGTCCAGGGGTTTGCAACGATTCTGCACAGCGAGGTGTTTCAGGTGAACACACAAACTGCCTCTGACAAAACTGTCACGGACATTCCTGTTCCTTTGAAGATGAAAACACTCATGATGATCAAATTGATTTATGCTGTCACAGAAGTAACCGCCTGCAGAACAGCTCTGGTTTGGAGATCAGGGCGCTGACGGCAGCCTGAATGGACTCTGGCTCCTGGGAGAGAGTGGGCGCTGGTGCTCCCACCCTTCACTGCCGGCCTTTCCCGCGGGAGCCTTGCAGCCAGAAGCCTCCTGGAAGGGGAGGCCAACCCTAGTCGGGGCTGCGGAAGACACGGCCTCTCTCCTCTCCCTGCTTCCGCACAGAGGAAGGGCCTGCTCTGAGCAAGGCAGCACAAAGCGTGGCGGGAACGCGGGCCTGGGAAGGTGTCGACGAGTTTTGACATCATCTGCCCCAAACCTCGCCTGCACATCTGAACAGCCCGGGAAGCTTTTAACAATTACCAAGATCCAAGCCCCACTGGAGAGATTCTGATTCAGTACTTCTGATCCTGGTGCTTTTTAGGCTCTCCAGGTGATTCCAGGTATAGCCAAGGAATGAGAAGTTCTTTGGACTTATTTGAGCTAATAACCTGTTCCTATTTGGATCAGTTTGAGTCAGGATTTCCATTATATTCAACTGAAAGCATCCTAAATAATGACACCTCACTGGAATGAAATGCAAAGCCCGGCCCTGAAACAGTCTTTACATTTATCAGTCCATCTCAGAAATTTAAATCTCAGTTCCTGGCAAAAAGAATTAGGCCCGCTCATTTATTTGGGGAAAAAAAAAAAAAAGAATCTTGTACTGACCCAACCTTCAACCCTAATCTGGAGACTTTCATCAAGGGTATCAAAAAAGGAGTTCAGTCATAATAGAGCCTACGGATGGGTGACTGATTATAGATACTGAGAGAAACTCAACATCCATTCATCCTGGGCGGCAAAGAGCTATTAATAGTCTAGCTGGATGATACTGAAGTTTGCTATCTAGAGATGAATTTAAAATGTGTATAAATGTTAGCATTATTATCTAGTGGTTACTTGCTGGTTTCATTCTTATTTTCTTCAATTTCATTTTCCAAAGTATTGCTCTTAATGTTTCACAGAGTATGTATCTTTACATGATGATGGATGGGTATAAGACATGCGTGTGGAGTATGCAGACATGCTCCAGCCCCAGAGACTGTCTGGTCTAGACTGAGCACCTCCTGAGGGGAAGCAATGTCACAGTTATTCTGGGCTGACCTCGGTCAGGTTCTGGACTGTGTGGTGGTGGGTGTGTGTGTGGGATGCAGGACAGGTTAATGGTATCGATTACCAGCTCGTTCCACTGCCTTGTTAGTGGAATCCTTGAGATAAGTGAGGGCACCTGTGAAGGAACCCAGGCACGCACGGCAAGCTTTCACGGCCTTGTTGACAATTCTGTCCTAGCTGTGGATGGCCTCCAAGAGGAGGGCCTCCCGGAGGGTAGGGGGTCACCTGTCAGCCATCCTAGATGCTAGTCCGAGAGCCTGCACTGTTGTGGGGAAAAGGTGTTGTCAGAATGGGTTTATTTAGTAAGAGAACCTCAAGCTCACCTCCCGTCACGAGCACACCAAAATCACAACCACCTGCTGAGCTATTATCAATAAAAAGACTGGAACCTACCAACAAAGAAACCCTACATCCAAAGGCATAGAGAGGAAACCATGACAAGACGGCAGGAGGGAAACCATGACAAGACGGCAGGAGGGGGCACTTGAGGTACAACCAATGCCTGCATCAGCTGGGGGGGGACCCAGACGCGGGAGTGGGTGAGACTGCAGCAGCTCTCCCCGAGGAGTGAGTGCACGGAGTCCCAGGCTGGGCTCCAGCCTGCGGACCAGCGTCCGGAGGAGGCGCCCCCGGAGCCCTTGGCTCTGAAGGGCAGAGGGGCTTGAATGCAAGAGCTCCACAGGGCTGGGGAAGCAGACTTGGCTCTTGGAGGGTGCCCACAGAGATCCCGGACCTGAGCAGCGACCTCATAAGGGCCTGGGGCAGACCTGGCTGCTCGTCTTGGAGGGTCCCTGGGGGAGGAGGCGGGGGCTGGCAGCAGCTGTGACTTTGCTGGGGACAGACAAGCGGGGGGCAGACACATCAGGGAGTATTCACTCTCACGGACTCCTGTTGGAGGCTGACGTCTCGCTCAGGGGGTGAGCACCAAGGGCTGGCCTCACCCTGCAGCCTGGAGGCTCCAGGGCCGGGACCCCTCAGGCCAAATAACCACCAGGGCAGGGACATGGCCCTGCCCTTCAGCAGACAGGCTGCCTGCCCAAGTCTCTCCTAAACACGGCAGGCCTTGCCCACCAGAAGGCTAGGACCCAGCTCCACCCAGCGTGGGCAGGCACTGGTCCCTCCCCCGGAAGCCTGCAGGAAGCTCTAGACCAGCCTCACCTACCAGGGGGCAGACTCCAGGAGGAAGGAAACCATGGTCCTGCAGTACGCAGACCCAGTCCACCAGCCCAGGCCAGACACTCCCCCGTGACCAGCTGGCCCTGGTCCTCAGATGAACGAGGGGAGCACGGCTGGGACACAGGGCATCCCCGATAGATGGCCATGTCCGCCAGCTCAGGGAAGCTAACCGCCCTCCTGCAGATGAAAGGATGCCAGTGTAAATCGACACAGAATCACACAAAGGGAAACTGACACAGAATGAGGTGTGGAAGGAATGTGTTCTAGATGAAGGACAAGATACAAGCAGAGCAGCAAGAACGTTAACGGTGAAAGCACAGTTGGGAGATACAACCAGCGAAGCCGGCAGTCAGTCTAGTCCAAGAACAAACGGCAGGGGTGAGGGAAGGACGCCCCTTCCATAACCAGTTTTCCAGTTGAAACATGTTTCTTCATTCTTTTCTCTCCCTTTCCAATGGAGCCCATTACTTCTTAGAATTTAATGGAAAGCTAGTTCATGGCTCATTATCACCATGCTTTCAGATACTGCTCAAGTTTCTACCAACTGACTTAAGTAACTTTGGAAAATGCTGTTTGACTAGAATTGATAAAGCTATAGACGGAACTGTATTAAGTTGGTGACAATTTCTAGGGAAAGGAGGGCTGGGTTTGCCATCATCTTAAAAACACAGGAAGTGTGGGAACTGGGTTATACCATCCTCTGGAGATCCATGTGGTTGAGGCTGTGTAAATCCTTCAGCCACATTGTCATGTCCTGACTGAGAGTGGTCTTGGTGGCTGCTATTTTTCACGTATTTAAAAGCTTGCTCGTGACCAACTGCACTTCACAAGCAAACACCTCAGATGAAGGTCAAGTGTATATGAGCGAATTTTATTAATCTAATCAAAGTTATGACAAAGTACTCAGATGCATTTGTAATGATAGACATGCTTATGAAGAGGCTTAATAAAGCATGAACTGTGAACCCTCTGGGTAAGATTATGTTTATTATTATTTTTATGGTCAAATGAGTTTTCGTTTTTCTTCCCTCATCTTATTAGTTACCGTGCCAATGCTAGCAAGTTTTCCCAATCCCATCTGTATTTTTTTATCATCACTGCCACAAAATGCAAAGATGCTGAATTTTTCAACACTGATAACCTTCTCTTGGGGGCTTTTACTAACCCATGCTGTGAGCAGCACCGTGCTGTGCTGCGCTTAGTCGCTCAGTCGGGTCTGACTCTGTGTGACCCCATGGACTATAGCCTCCAGGCTCTTCTGTCCATGGGATTCTCCAGGCAAGAATACTGGAGTGGGCTGCCATGCCCTCCTCCAGGGGATCTTCCCAACCCAGGGTTCGAACCCAGGTCTCCCTCTTTGCAGACGGACTCTATCGTCTTGAGCCACCAGGGAAGAATACAGGAGTGGGTAATCTATCCCTCCTTCAAGGGATCTTCTTGACCCAGGAATTGAACTGGGGTCTCCTGCACTGCAGGCAGACTCTTTACCAGCTGAGCTACCAGGGACGCCCTTTCTAACCTAAAACATGCTTTTAACTTAACTAGGAAAAAAGTCACCTCCTTTGGGTACGGGACTTGGTGAGTGGGTACTCCCTCTAGGCAGAGAAATGAACTGCCCCCAACTCAGGCCACTGCTGGGTGGGTGAGCCACCCCCTGCCCTCAGCAGGGCTCTGGGAGCGGCGCCTGGGCTACATGGGCAACGCCTGTCTCTGCTCCTCCCTCCCCTGCGAGAGGCACAGGCTCCCTGGTGCCCACCCCAGTCACGAATGCCTGACATGTGGGCACCTGGGAACAGAAGACTTGGGGGAGACAGCAGGGCTCAGGGAAGAGGCGTCCAGCCTCTGGGCATAACAGCTCTGACATGGTGGTGGTGGTATTCAGTTGCTCAGTCCTGTCCGACTCTCTGTGACCCCATGGACTGCAGCACACCAGGCTTCCCTGCCTATCATCAACTCCTGGAATTTACTCAAACTCATGTCCACTGAGTCGGTGATGCCATCCAACCATCTCATCCTCTGTCATCCCCTTCTCCTCCTGCCCCCAATCTTTCCCAGCATCAGGGTCTTTTCCAATGAGTCAGCTCTTGCTGACTCATGAGGAATAACCAAAAACATGTGACTTGCCCTGAAGGTTTCACGGCAAGGGGAAGACCACCTGACAGACCCTCGCTTTGCTCAGCAGGCCTAGAATTCCTGCGACAGGAGCACAATCATCCCTTCTGGAAGCAGAGCCCAATGGATGATAAGTACAGCTTCCTGGAAAAGTTAAACCGAGGTGTCTCAAATAAAAGATGAGATGCTAGGAGCAGGAGACTTAGGTGATGTCAGGGTGGAGAGAGGCCCACCCAAGACCCCCTCAGTTCAGCCTCTGGCCCAGGCTGACGGCCATCAGCCCAGGACTGCGAGAAGCCCTCACTTTCTTCCACGCCATGCACATGTGGACGGTAGGGCGCACATTCCTGTACCCAAGGCCACGTGGCATTAAAAGAGGAAATCAATGTCACGTTTCAAGAAAGGTCATCGGAAGGAAGCAAATGTTGTCAATGACACATTTAATTTAGGATAATTCAAACCCACAGGAATTTCTGGCCAAGGATTCTAAATATCTCTAACTGCTTCACTGGAGCTCTCCCCAAACCATTGTCTTTGCCTCCGGGGCGATGATCAGCATCCTGGTCTTGATGGAGATTATGAGGCTGAAGACAAATGAAGGAGGAAGAAGACCCAGCATGAGGAGACGAGTGTCTCATCTGCCCCCAAAGGGCGCCCTCTTGAAAAGCTTAAGAAGGGCATTAAGTCAAGGCTCGGCATTCCACTCCCTGTGGTTCTGTTTTCAGAGGCTCCTCAGAGTTTTTCGTTAAAAATAAATTTATTGATGCACAAAGATGTGAAAAGTTGGTTATAAAACCTGTTTAACTAAAGTTAAACGTACACTGCCAGCATCTAGACTGTCGACAACAAAGTGCTCTTTAGGACACTTCCTCCGAGGCTCACGCTTCTTTGCAGTAAACTTCCGTGGACTGGGTAAGGCAAAAAGATGGGAGATAGAGGAGGGGACACTCCTCCAAAGATGCACGATCCATCTTCCCTGACCCTGAGCAGACACACTGGCGGAAGACTTGCGACATGAGCATGCTTTATATAGCATCAAATGACAAACTAAATATGGATCCAATACATGAGTTCGTTTTGGCTTTAAATTAAGATTCTATTCTGAGACTTAAAAGAAGCTAGAAAAACTGATGTTTAAGTTCATTTCAATAAACTACCTTAAATGGGAATGTATTTTAAATAGGATTGTACTTTAATTCATTTATTATTGGTATTCAGTTCAGTTCAATCGCTCAGTCGTGTTTGACTCTTTGCGACCCCATGAATCACAGCACACCAGGCCTCCCTGTCCCTCACCAACTCCCGGAGTTCACTCAAACTCATGTCCATTGAGTCGGTGATGCCTTCCAGCCATCTCATCCTCTGTTGTCCCCTTCTCCTCCCGCCCCCAATCCCTCCCAGCATCAGAGTCTTTTCCAATGAGTCAACTCTTCGCATGAGGTGGCCAAAGTACTGGAGTTTCAGCTTTAGCATCATTCCTTCCAAAGAACACCCAGGACTGAGCTCCTTTAGAATGGACTGGTTGGATCTCCTTGCAGTCCAAGGGACTCTCAAGAGTCTTCTCCAACACCACAGTTCAAAAGCATCAATTCTTTGCCACTCAGCTTTCTTCACAGTCCAACTCTCACATCCATACATGACCACTGGAAAAACCATAGCCTTGACTAGACGGACCTTTGTTGGCAAAGTAATGCCTCTGCTTTTTAATATGCTATCTAGGTTGGTCTTACTGATTAAATAATGAGAGATTACAATGACATTATTAATTGAAAAAAAAAACCCTGATAATTAGATACACTCTAGATGCCAGTTTTCAATTCCACCCAGAAAGCCATAAAAAAATCCATGATCAGTACTGTCCACATAGTACACCTTCTTGGGAAGATAGATATATTACACTCACTGACTGAAGAGCAAATCAGGTAACTAGGAAAACTCTGACTACTGGGAGGGTCACTGCTCAATCTCTGTCTTCCAATTACCAGCCCACCTCAGGCTGCCTAAAAACCCACAATTAAAACAGCACTGAATGTGGCCCACTGGGGAAGGGAATGGCAGACCACTTCAGTATTCTCGCCTTGAGAACCCCATGAACAGGATGAAGAGGCAAAACGATAGGACACTGAAAGAGAAACTCCCCAGGTCAGTAGGTGCCCAATATGCTACTGGAGATCAGTGGAGAACTAACTCCAGAAAGAATGAAGGGATGGAGCCAAAGCAAAAACAATACCCAGTTGTGGATGTGACTGGTGATAGAAGCAAGGTCCGATGCTGTAAAGAGCAATATTGCATAGGAACCTGGAATGTCAGGTCTATGAATCAAGGCAAATTGGAAGTGGTCAACAAGAGATGGCAAGAGTGAATGTCGGCATTCTAGGAATCAGCGAACTGAAATGGACTGGAATGGGTGAATTTAACTCAGATGACCATTATATCTACTACTGCGGGCAGGAATCCCTCAGAAGAAATGGAGTAGCCATAATGGTCAACAAAAGAGTCCAAAATGCAGTACTTGGATGCAATCTCAAAAACAACAGAATGATCTCTGTTAGTTTCCAAGGCAAACCATTCAATATCACTGTAATCCAGGTCTATGCCCCAACCAGTAACACTGAAGAAGCTGAAGTTGAACGGTTCTATGAAGACCTACAAGACCTTTTAGAACTAACACCCAAAAAAGATGTCCTTTTCATTATAGGGGACTGGAATGCAAATGTAGGAAGTCAAGAAACACCTGGAGTAACAGGCAAATTTGGCCTTGGAATATGGAATGAAGCACGGCAAAGACTGATAGAGTTTTGCCAAGAAAATGCACTGGTCATAACAAACACCCTCTTCCAACAACACAAGAGAAGACTCTATACATGGACATCACCAGATGGTCAACACCAAAATCAGACTGATTATATTCTTTGCAGCCAAAGATGGAGAAGCTCTATACAGTCAACAAAAACAAGACCAGGAGCTGACTGTGGCTCAGACCATGAACTCCTTATTGCCAAATTCAGACTTAAATTGAAGAAAGTAGGGAAAACCACTAGACCATTCAGGTTATGACCTAAATCAAATCCCTTATGATTATACAGTGGAAGTGAGAAATAGATTTAAGGGCCTAGATCTGATAGATAGAGTGCCTGATGAACTATGGACTGAGGTTCGTGACATTGTACAGGAGACAGGGATCAAGACTATTCCCATGGAAAGGAAATGCAAAAAAGCAAAATGGTTGTCTGGGGAGGCCTTACAAATATCTGTGAAAAGAAGAGAAGCAAAAAGCAAAGGAGAAAAGGAAAGATATAAACATCTGAATGCAGAGTTCCAAAGAATAGCAAGAAGAGATAAGAAAGCCTTCTTCAGCGATCAATGCAAAGAAATAGAGGAAAACAACAGAATGGGAAAGACTAGGGATCTCTTCAAGAAAATCAGAGATACCAAAGGAACATTTCATGCAAAGATGGGCTCGATAAAGGACAGAAATGGTATGGACCTAGCAGAAGCAGAAGATATTAAGAAGAAGTGGCAAGAATACACAGAAGAACTATACAAAAAAGATCTTCACGACCCAGATAATCACGATGGTGTGATCACTGACCTAGAGCCAGACATCCTGGAATGTGAAGTCAAGTGGGCCTTAGAAAGCATCACTACAAACAAAGCTAGTGGAGGTGATGGAATTCCAGTTGAGCTATTTCAAATCCTGAAAGATGATGCTGTGAAAGTGCTGCACTCAATATGCCAGCAAATTTGGAAAACTCAGCAGTGGCCACAGGACTGGAAAAGGTCAGTTTTCATTCCAATCTCAAAGAAAGGCAATGCCAAAGAATGCTCAAAGTACCGCACAATTGCACTCATCTCACACGCTAGTAAAGTAATGCTCAAAATTCTCCAAGTCAGTCTTCAGCAATATGCGAACCGTGAACTTCCTGATGTTTAAGCTGGTTTTAGAAAAGGCAGAGGAACCAGAGATCAAATTGCCACCATCCGCTGGATCATGGAAAAAGCAAGAGAGTTCCAGAAAAACATCTACTTCTGCTTTATTGACTATGCCAAAGCCTTTGACTGTGTGGATCACAATAAACTGTGGAAAATTCTGAAAGAGATGGGAATACCAGACCACCTGATCTGCCCCTTGAGAAATATGTATGCAGGTCAGGAAGCAACAGTTAGAACTGGACATGGAACAACAGACTAGTTCCAAATAGGAAAAGGAGTTCGTCAAGGCTGTATATTGTCACCCTGTTTATTTAACTTATATGCAGAGTACATCATGAGAAACCCTGGACTGGAAGAAACACAAGCTGGAATCAAGATTGCCGGGAGAAATATCAATAACCTCAGATATGCAGATGACATCACCCTTATGGCAGAAAGTGAAGAGGAACTCAAAAGCCTCTTGATGAAAGTGAAATTGGAGAGTGAAAAAGTTGGCTTAAAGCTCAACATTCAGAAAACGAAGATCATGGCATCCGGTCCCACCACTTCATGGGAAATAGATGGGGAAACAGTGGAAACAGTGTCAGACTTTATTTTTCTGGGCTCCAAAATCACTACAGATGGTGACTGCAGCCATGAAATTAAAAGACGCTTACTCCTTGGAAGGAAAGTTATGACCAACCTAGATAGCATATTGAAAAGCAGAGATATTACTTTGGCAACAAAGGTTCGTCTAGTCAAGGCTATGGTTTTTCCTGTGGTCATGTGGTCATGTGAGTCTGAATGAACTCCGGGAGTTGGTGATGGACAGGGAGGCCTGGCGTGCTGCGATTCGTGGGGTCGCAAAGAGTCGGACACGACTGAGCGACTGATCTGATCTGATCTGATATGACAACCGGCAGTGCTAGGGAAGGAGTCGATAAACCATTTTGGCAATTGGGTAATGCATTCATCAACAGTGTCTGGGCACCCATCTCCACCGCCTTTCCACACTGCCAGGGGCTTCTCTAATCCTTTCCCCATGCTGACTGGCTTAAGGAATGGGTTAAGAATCTGCAGTACATATATACACAATGGAGTATTACTGAGCCATTAAAAAGGATAAAATAATGCCATTTGCAGCAACATGGATGGGCCTATCAAATGTCATGTTGAGTGAAGTGAGTCAGACAGAGAAGGAGAACTGTCATATGACATCCCTTATATGTGGAATCTAATAGGAAACGATACAAATGAACTTATTGCTACATTCCAAATGGATGACCACAGGGTCCTAGTGTGCAGCACTCGGACTCTGCGCAACACTACACGGCAGCTGGGATAGGAGGGGAGTTCAGGGAAGAAGGGGTACAGGTATACGTACGGCTGAACCCCTTCCCTGTTCATCTGAAATTATCACAGAACTGGTAATCGGCTATACCCCAGTACAAAACAGTTTTAAAAAAACAAAAACCAGAGTGGGCCTGGGATTGAACTCTGGCAGCCACTGAGGTGGGAGGGAGAGCCTGCTGCAGAACTTGCAAACAGAGTTCTCTGAGTGAGGCTTAGGGATGGCAGGGCAGCTAGCAGGTTCGGTGGCAGCCTTCCTGAGAACAGTGACGGGGGCAGACGGGGGACCAGCCGATCCACTGAGGGGCAGCGTGGGGAGCTGCTGGGACCAGGACCGAGCCCTCCAACACCAGGCCTCCCTCTCTGGAGACTCTTGCTATCTGAGACAACGAGCAGCGGATTTCTGCATCTGAGACAGCACTTCCTCTCCTTTTCACCAAAAGCAACTTGGCACAGACCCAACCATCTTACACTGTCAGAGGGGGTGAGGAGGAGAGAGCAGCTCTGCACACAGCCGCCTGCCTGTCCATTGTGCCCCCACCGCCTTCTCTCCTCGGAAGTCACGGGGTCTGCAGGTAGGGGAAGAAGGAATGTGCGGCTGTGGTTCAAGTCTAATCTCTCATGTGAAGCTGGTCTAGACCAACAAAGCCCGTGGTGGTCTGTCCTGAGCCCATCTTCCGTGCTGTCTTCACTGTTCCACGGTACTGACACACCTGAGGCCTCTCTCACTGATGAATCTTATTTTTATTTACTTTATGATTTCTAATGTGTTCTCCCCTCCCCAGTTTCACTGTAAGCATCCTCAGTGAGACTGCTCTTATATCTGTCGTATGGGTATGCCTTCAATCTCACTTTCTAGAACATGACCGGGGTAGAGCAGTGATGTTCAGGATACCTGTACTTCCAGAAGTATGAGCCTGCTTTCAAATCTGTTTTCATTCATCTGACGCTTTTTGTTATTTTGTGGTGATAAAGAAGAGATCAATGAATATTATAAAAGTAAATTCGATTAGTATGACAAAAGCATATCTTCAAACTACCGCAGGGCGATGACGGATGCGTGCGGGGTCACAAGGCACAGCGTGGCCCCCAGTGGTGCGGTCAGCCCGCAGGCAGCAGATAGCTCATCACACACCCCGTTTTTATGCAGGACTTTCAGCTCAGATAATTTTGATTTCCTGTGGTTTAGCGAGGACTCTGAACCATTTATCGGTTTAGATCTTTGGAGACTGGTATGTAATTATCACAAAGCACAGCACAATGTCTTGCAGTTCATCAGGAATTTAGAAAAGATCATTTAATTGGCTAATGTGCTTACATATTAGAACTTCTTCACCTACACAAATCCATTTTAGAGTCTTTCTTATATTCTCTATTCTTTAACCTCAGCAAAGATATTCTTGGAAAACAACTTGGCAACAATCATAGAACATGACTAATGGTGCTAAAACAAGTAAAAATCTATTTAGCAGTCGGATGAATGACCGACTAAAATAGGTTTCTGCAAAACTAAGTATTGGATGGCATTTATATTACCACACCAAATAAAGCATGAAAACTTTAGTACCAAAACTGCCAATTTCCTCAAGACTAAAAAATCAGAGCTTTTTTAGTCTTGAGGAAAAATTATATCACTTGGATAGAATTGTGACCTAAAGACTTCCAGGAAGCAAAGCAGAGGGAAAATCATTTCCCTGAATAAACACCAACCTTCAGAATATACTACTAGTGATAAAGAAGTAAGGTCAATTCTTAAACTTCTTACTGGTTTGTGCACATTTCAGAAAAGTACTATAATAATGTCTTTTATAAATAAATGGCAAAAAGCTTAATTTGTTACCTCTCTATAGACTTAGCTGAGTTTTGTGTTCTTTTATTATGCAACCAGACCAAAGGTTTTAACAGGAGTACATTTAAAGAAGGTAGCCTATGGATTACAAAAAGTCTTTCTATAATACATAAAAAGGCAGTAATGAGAGGAAATAAGTTCTATGACCTAATACATGATTCTTGTTCAAAATACCTCATGCTTATACTGATGATGAAGAAAAATCGATTCTCAATGATTAGATTACAAACACTATAAGTAGATTTCACCACTCTAGGTTGACAGCTACCACTAGATCACCTTTGTTTTAATGTCTGTTTTCAACTGCTACTTCAGCCTTTTGTTAGCTGACATCAGTAGTTTATCAACCCTGGGACGCTTTAAGAGATCAACTGAGTCTTGAAATCTGAAAGGCATCATGCAGTTTACGGCTCCAGGGACCCAAAGCAACAGATGTCTTTGCTTCAATTTCTGGCCACTTGCTGTGAGAGAAACTGGTGGTGGATGATGATGTTACTGAAGAATTATTCTGAACTTTTCTGAGGACATGGAACATCCCTGCATCACACCACATGGGGCTGGAAATGAAAGCGAAGGATGGGAGGCGTCTCATCACAGCTCCAGTGTCACTGGGGCCACTCTGGCGGCAGCACTCGGCTCCCCCGGGAGAGTGACCTCTGGACCTGAACGTGTCCAGCCGTGCTCGGGCCAGAAGCGACTCGGCTCACCATGCCAGGAGGCAAGATGAGGACGGGCTCGCAGCCACAGGCCTGCCGCTGCCGTCCCCAGCTCCCAGGACAGAGTGGGCCGAGGGCAGACAGATCACACCGTGCAGTCCTGGCTGGTGCCTACAGTGGGCACAGCTGGATTAGAGAGCTCGGACTACAGTCATTATTTCCTAAAATTATAACCTTTTACTTGGAAAATGATGGGCTTTCTCTTGAAAATTTGTCCACCCCTCCACAAGTTAAGAAAGACATTACATTTTGAATAATAAAGGCGGCATTCTGTTTCTGGGTTCACAGCAGATCTCTGCAGAGAGCTAGACTTACTCTGTCTCTATTTTTGCTCAACTTCTCAGTTTTAAGTTACAGCCGCACCATAAAGGAAAAGTCATTAATTGGTATTGCAGCCTAACCCATATGCAACCAGAACAGGACGGAACGCAGATCCAACACGTCTCCATATGCCTCCTCACTTCTGAGTCCTCACCCCCGCTCTTCAGAGACATGCTCTTTGTGCAGGCAGACAGCTCCTCTTCTAATCTATTATGCCAAAACATTCTATTTTTGTTGCAATTTTTATCGTTTTTAATCTAAGCTACATATGTAACACTTTGAAGACTCAAATGGCTCTACAAGGCTTGTTATGAAAAATAGTTCACACAGCCCCACCCTCCACTTCCTGCTCTCTGAGAGCAACCACTTGCAATTCTTTTCAGTTTTTTCCCTCTCTAGCTTATGTTGCCACGTCCTGATTTTTCTAGAGAGGACTGACTACTCACTGATTTCCAAGCTGGAAGATGGAGACGCAGCTCTGACCACCACCCCCGCCTTCCCAGGCAAAGGTCCCACCCACCTTCTCCTGGGACTTGATCGTGATAGCCATCAACACCTACATGGCAGGGTGCATAGAAGCTCCTGGCCTGAGTGACAGGGTTCATCAATACCTTTCTGTCTTTTCCTGTACACTCTTGGTTTTTCTTTGGAGTTACCATTGTCCTGGATTTCAATGGTTTCATTTTTATAACGGAGATGGCGATGGCACCCCACTCCAGTACTCTTGCCTGGAAAATCCCACGGATGGCGGAGCCTGGTGGGCTGCAGTCCATGAGGTTGCGAAGAGTCGGACACGACTGAGCGACTTCACTTTCACTTTTCACTTTCATGCATTGGGAAGGAAACGGCAACCCACTCCAGTGTTCTTGCCTGGAGAATCCCAAATTCAAACTTAAAACTCACCTTAGCTGTGCAAATTTCTAAATTTGTTCAAGCATACTAGTCATTCCTCCAACTTCATCTTATTTAGAGAAAACGTTCTGGAACCTTCTGACTTGCTCCAATCCGGGCTGGCAGCTGCTCTTCGGATCTGCTGCCCAGTGTGCTCCACACGCGCTGAGGACTCCCTGCATCGCCCTTCTGGAGAGTTCCGTCAGGCGCTCTGCCCTGCTCTCGAGTGTTCTCCGTTCTCGGTGCCTGTCAGACGCTCTGCCCCTGGTTCTCGAGTGTTCTCTGTCCTCGGTGCCTGTCAGACGCTCTGCCCTGCTCTCGAGTGTTCTCCGTCCTCGGTGCCTGTCAGACGCTCTGCCCCTGGTTCTCGAGTGTCCTCTGTCCTTGGTGTCTGTCAGACGCTCTGCCCTGCTCTCGAGTGTTCTCTGTCCTTGGTGTCTGTCAGACGTTCTGCCCTGCTCTCGAGTGTTCTCTGTCCTCAGTGCCTGTCAGACGCTCTGCCCCTGGTTCTCGAGTGTTTTCTGTCCATGGTGCCTGTCAGACGCTCTACCCCTGGTTCTCGAGTGTCCTCTGTCCTTGGTGACTGTCAGACGCTCTACCCCTGGTTCTCCAGTGTTTTCTGTCCCTGGTGCCTGTCAGACGCTCTACCCCTGGTTCTCGAGTGTCCTCTGTCCTCGGTGTCTGTCAGATGCTCTGCCCTGCTCTCGAGTGTTCTCTGTCCTTGATGCCTGTCAGACGCTCTGCCCCTGGTTCTCGAGTGTTCTCTGTCCTCCTTTTGTGGGGCATGTCCTCCAGGGGATTCTGAGAATGGGTGCACGGGAATACACTTGTTTGATTTTGCTTGTCTGAAAGTCGCTGTATTCTACCCTCACACTTAATCAGCTTCTTGGGGGACTGATTCTAGGTTGGAAGCAACTTTGTCTCAGAACTTTGAAGGAATTCCTCCACTGCCTTACTTCTGGTGTTGCAAGGCAAAATCTGTAGTAATTTTGATTCCCGATCCTTTGTTGGAAATCTTTCTTTTTCCCCGATTCTCTGTGGCTGTGGGATATCTCTTTGTCCCCAGAGCTCCGGCAGCTCTATAGCGGGCTATGGTGGCCTCCTCCAGGATGACTCACACCACGAGCTGCACCTCCCAGGACGGCGGCTGCGGAGCCCCTGTGCCTGTAAGAGGGTCGTTGCTGGTCACGCCTACGCAGGGATCCCCCCCCACTCACAGGCGGGCCTGCCTCAGGCTCCTGAGGCTCCCACAGCTCCTTTCCTGGGTCTGGGCACGCACAAGGTTCTGTTTGTGCCCTCCAAGCATCTCTGGCAGGTATGAGGTTTTCTTTCATTTATAAGGTAATGCTCAAAATTCTTCAAGCTAGGCTTCACAGTACATGAACCAAGAATTTCCAGATGTACAAGCTAGATTTAGAAAGGCAAAGGAATGAGAGATCAAATTGCTAACATTTGCTGGAACACAGAAAAAGTAAGGGAATTCCAGAAAAACATCTACTTCTGCCTTCACTGACTATGCTAATTAAAGCCTTTGACTGTATGGATCAAAACAAACTGTGGAAAATTCTTAAAGAGATGGGAATACCAGACCACCTTACCTGTCTCCTGAGAAACCTGTATGCAGGTCAAAAAGCACGAGTTAGAACCAGACATGGAAAAACAGACTGGTTCAGAAGCAGGAAAGGAGTACATCAAGGCTGATATTGTCACCCTGCTAATTTAACTTCTATGCAGAGTACATCATGAGAAATGCTGGACTGGATGAAGCACAAGCTGGAATCGAGATTGCCAGGAGAAATATCAATAACCTCAGATATGCAGATGATACCACCCTTATGACAGAAAGCAAAGAGGAACTAAAGAGCTTCTTGATGAAGGTGAATCAGGAGAGTGAAAGAGCTGGCTTAAAACTCAACATTCTAAAAATGCAGATCATGGCATCTGGTCCCACCACTTCATGGAAAATAGATGCTGAAACAGTGACAGACTTTACTTTCTGGGCTCCAAAATCACTGCAGATGGTGACTGCAGCCACGAAAATTAAAAGACACTTGCTCTTTGGAAGAAAAGTTATGACCAACCTAGACAGCATATTAAAAACCAGAGACATTACTTTGCTGACAAAGGTCCCCATAGCCAAAGCTATGGTTTTTCCAGTGTTCGTGTATGGGTATGAGAGCAGGACCGTAAGGGCAGCTGAATGCAGAAGAACTGATTCTTTTGAACTGTGGAGTTGTAGAAGACTCTTGAGAGTCCCTTGGAGAGTAAGGAGAACCAACCAGTCAATCCTAAAGGAGATCAACCCTGAATATGCACTGGAAAGGCTGATGCTAAAGCTGATGCTCCAATACTCTGGCCGTCGGATGAGAAGAGCCAACTCAGCGGAAAAGACCCTGATGCTGGGAAAGATTGAAGACAGGAGAATAAGGGGACGACAGAGGATGAGATGGCTGCATGGCATCACTGACTCGATGGACGTGAGTCTGAGTGAACTCTGGGAGTTGGTGATGGACAGGGAGGCCTGGCGTGCTGCGGTTCATGGGGTCAGACACAACTGAGTGACTAAACCATAACATGTCTTCAGCTCTGCCTTCACTCTGCTCCTAAGTTCCCACTGTTCCTGAGCTTCTAGAGGGTTTTACCATCTCACTCAAGATGCTTCTTGGTTTTTCCCTACTGTTGCCTTAGCATTCAGCTTTCTTAGGCTGCTGTATTAGCTTCCACTTAACATCTGCTTTCCAAGTAACAAAATCTTGTTGCTGTTGCTTTCTCTACTGTTTCTTATTCCTAGAGGGTTTATCTCTAATGACTTTAACTGTCTTGGAGTGGAGTTTAGGAGGGAGCAGAGCTAACTGCTTGCATTAAAGCTGCCACCGTCAAATGAAAGTTCCATGCCGCTCTTGTGCCCATCAGAGAAGCACCCCCTGTGAGTGTGCGGTGACGTCTCCCCTTCAGAGCGCAAAGGATGCTGTTCAAACTGCAGACGAGGCGGCCGAGGCCCTAGGAAGCTGCGCGTCCCTCAGTCACACGGAGAGACACCACACTGTTACCGTGTCTGTGAGCCATGAGTAATCGTCCCTCAGACGTTTTACAGCCCCCATCTCAGCGGCCTTACTCTACCATCTCAGCACCCTTTCAGCCACATCCAGACCCCTTTCTCTAAGGCCTCACATTTACATCCTCTTCCAGTGGGTAGTGGAATTCTTCATATTAGAATATCATGTTGAATTAGCTATAAAATGTGATAAATATTTTAGTTCTTGTGAAGGTGACTTAAATTTTTTTAGAAACCAGATTTTTTTTTAAGTCGTTGATAGGCACTAGCTATATGCTTTTGAGTAATGTATACAAATGGCATTGGTGGCTATCAACATAACATAAACAGTTTGGTCTGTTTAAAGTATCTTACTCTATGGTTTGTTATAATGATAATCGTTATATTTTAGAAGACAACACAGGCTTTGACAAAAAAGGAGAAAAGAATGAAAATTTAGGATTCATCTTACTTTAAATTGCTACTACATCACCTTGTCCCCAACCCAGTATAATACAGACGACAGCCTTAAAATATTACTAAATTATAATAATCAAAATATTTTTGATGAAATATTTCATTTTAGTCCATAATGATTTTAAGAACTTTATAAAACTAGGCATTAAGAGGCTTTCACAAATGAGGCATTTTAGAGGAAAATGAAGAATAAAAAGAAAACTGTCCTTAAAATACTCACAGATTCTTTCCTGCCCATAGTTTTGCTGTGTGAGCGCGATCGGGAGATGTTGCTGAAAAAGGAATCCTTCTTAGCAGCAGATGAAGGTGGGGAGCCAGTGAACTCTCTCCCTCCAGGCAAACTCTCAATGCTCGGAGAGGAACTGATGTTTTTAGAACTTTGTCCTAGAAGAAAAATTCAGTAGCAATAATGAAACACCAGACGCTTTCACTGCTACTGAATTTACTGCTTGTAATAAATGATCAATATTATGATGCTTCTTTATGCACACCATCAACATAATGACTCCATGGAGTATTAAGATGCATGCATTTTTATGTATCAGAATAGCTGTCCATTTTTTAAAACAATGAAGGACTGCTAGAGTTTTCTATAAATTATTTATACTACAATGGTCTGAGTGTGTACATATATTAAAAAAATGAAAAAAAAAATCCAATTTCAGAAATCATGGATTAAATGACTGGATTCTCCCTTACTAATGTTCTCACCCTTAATAATAGAAAGTGAAAGTGAAAGTCACTCAGTCGTGTCTGACTCTTTTCGACCCCATGGACTATACAGGCCATGGAATTCTCCAGGTCAGAATACTGGAGTGGGTAGCCTTTCCCTTCTCCAGGGCATCTTCCCAACCCAGGGATTGAACCCAGGTCTCCCGCCCTGCAGGTGGATTCTTTACCAGCTGAGCCACCAGGGAAGTCCAAGAATACTGGAGTGGGTAGCCTATCCTTTCTCCAGTGGATCTTGAGTCTCCTGCTTTGCAGGGGGATTCTTTACCAACTCAGCTATCAGGGAAGCCCTTCTATTATTAAGCCCTTCTTAATAAGAAGAAGCCAGAAACAATGACGTGGCGATTATATTATTAATAAATTGAAAAAAAAAAATCCTCCACTGGTTTTTCTAAAAGCCTCTTTCATTTTCATTGATTGCAAAACAGGGACACTGCTACCCCCAACCCAAAGGAGAAGCATCTGGAGAGGGGGCAGGGTGTGGGCTCACACGGCCGTCCATGTCCAGACTGGTCCCCACGTGGCAGTACAGCATCTGTGGCTCTCGCAGGGCCTTCCCCATAGGCTCCGGGGCAGAGAGGCTCCCAGACAGGAGCACGGGCCCAGAAAGTCCTGCTGGGCGCAGAGGACAAGTGCAACCAGAGCCACGCAGGGCTCGTGGGCCTCACGGGGACACTTCAGGAAGGCTGTGACGGGGACTTACGGGCCTGGCACAGTGCCCGGCACGCACTCACTCCTTCATTCGTTCATTCACCCACAGTAACCGAGGGCCTAATGATGAGCACCAGGCACACAGGGGCACAGAGACACAGTAGGAACTAAACCGGCAGAAATCCCACTCCCCAAGGTGCTCAGTTTCTAGTGAGGGGAGACAGACATATACATTCAAAACATATGTACGATTTTACATGGCATCATATGGCAGAAAACATGATGGGCACAAATAAAGCAGAAAAGGGGATTTAGAGTGTCTGACGAAGGTGTGGAGTTTGCAGCAGGATGGTCAGGAAAGGCATCACTGAGATCTGAGGTGCAGGACATTTGGGCAAAAACTCAGAGAAGGGAAAATACCAGCTTTGCAGATAATATGAGGGCCAGCAGGTGCCAAGGCCCCAAGCAGGCCCCAGTGGTTTGGAGGATCAGCAGAGTAGCCAGTGTGGCTAAAGCTAAGCCTGGGGGAGCGGGCTGAAGTCTGGGAGCCAGCAGGGCATCCGGCAGTGGGGGATCTGTAGAGTTTTGATGACTCTTACTCTGAGAAGGGAAGCCAGTGGAAGCAGCTAGAGGACTTGGGCAGGGGCGTGACATGACTTGACTTAATTTTCAAAGGATCCCTCTGACAGGTGCGTTGGGAACAGTTTAGGGGTGGGAAAGAGCCAAAAAAACAAAAAAGGGGGGGCAGGGAACAATTTTGCCACTGCAAAAATCCAAGTCAGCCAACTGATCGTAGCTTGGTGGTGAGAAGTGGTCAGATTCTACACAAAGCTGACTAGATTTACTGACAGATCCATCAAGGGTATGAGAGGAAGCGAGGGATCAAGTGTAACTGCAAGTGCTCTAACGTTAGATGGTGATGAGCTGAGTGCCTCCCATCTCAATGTCCAGATTTGTTTTCTTGTCAGTTTTTTTTTTTTTTTTTTTAGTGACTTCCCTAAACTAGCTCTGTAAAGTCTATATTCCTCGCTTTGTGTGCCCCTGAAGTCTTTGCTCGGTTAGCTAAGTGGTCAAGTAAGGGGCAGGAATTGCCTTTCCTTAAACTCCTTGAACCAGCATCTGAGCCCCTGCCGGGAGCTCTGTGCCTGTGTTCAGGCAGTTTGCGGTCCACACCCAGTCTTCTTTCTTGTCTATGCAGAGACTCAAGTTCATCTGACAGACTGAGTTTCTTAGGTCATCCCTGGGCTTGTGCACAGTCCTGCATGTGTGTGGCCTTCTAAGTTCCTAGGAACATCCTGGTGCTTTCCACACCCTCAGTGGACACCCCATTCTTTAGATTTCCCTTCTGGGTCTCTTGCTAGCCTCTTAACAGGTTTGCCTGTTAAGCTTCTGGTCAGTTTTGGGTTTGCACCATTTCTGCCTTGGGCAGCTGTGATGTTCAGTAAGGACCACTGACTATTTCTGATGGATGTTCTGTGGATAGGGTTTCTCTCTAAGTGAGATCTGATCAAAGCCAAATAAAGACAAGCCCTAAGAACCAGATTTTTTTGCGGGAGCTGCTGGAACTAGTGACCATTTACTGCGGATGGGACTTTTGGGGTATTCTAGATTCCTTCTTTTTCCCCAGTGGTTGCAAGGCTGCTGGTCAACAAAGGCTATGGCAGATCTGGGTGGAAACAGGGAAAGTTAAAATGGTACAAAGCATGCTATTATTACTGAGTTGAGCCATTTTTTTTCTTGAATAGATGCTTCTCACATTGACTCAGCCCTTTAACTGTTAGAGTTCGGAACAAGTTGCCTTTGGCGTTTCTGCTGTTACTGCTGTCTTATTTGTGGAGAAACAGATTTTTCAGAGGTCCTTCTTCCATTATTCCAAAAGTCCACTCCTCTGTAACTTACTTTTTGGACTTACTTGGTCATAAAAATTTACCTTTGATTTGTATAAAAATCAGCCTTACCCTTTTTAAGGAATGTGAAGAGAAAAAATTCGTAGTGTTCCTAAATACTTAGCGTTTTCTAATTTTCCACCTTTGCAAACAAAATGACAACACTCTAGAGAGGTGCATCTTTAGATAGAGTTAATTATTTCTGTAAGATAAATTTATATATGTAAAACTGCTATGTCTAATGGCATGTACATTCCAATTTAGATAAACAGTTCCAAATTGCTTTCTCCTAGGGTTTTAACATGGGCTTCCCAGAAAGCTCAAATGATAGAGATAAAGAATCTGCCCACAATGCAGGAGACCTGCGTTCAATCCCTGGGTCCTGAAGATCCCCTGGAGAAGGGCATGGCAACCCACTCCAGAGGAGCCTGGTGAGCTACAGTCCTTAAACTCACCAAGAGTCCAGGACTGAGCGACCAATACACACACACACACACGCAGGATTTTAACATAAATATATGTGTATATGTTTATACCTAAGTGTAAAAGTAGGAGAAGGCGATGGCACCCCACTCCAGTACTCTTGCCTGAAGACTCCTGTGGACGGAGGAGCCTGGTGGGCTGCAGTCCATGGGGTCTCAAAGAGTCGGACACGACTGGGCGACTTCACTTTCACTTTTCACTTTCATGCATTGGAGAAGGAAATGGCAACCCACTCCAGTGTTCTTGCCTGGAGAATTCCAGGGACGGGGGAGCCTGGTGGGCTGCCGTCTATGGGTTTGCACAGAGTCGGACACGACTGAAGCGACTTAGCAGCAGTAGCAGCAGCAAGCATAAAAGTAACATGATGCATTAAATTTTTATTTGTTTGGTTAATCTGATGGAAGGAGGGCTTCATTATGTTAGTTAAGGTTTCTTAATAACTAGTGAGGGTGAATATCTTAAAAAAAACACTCTCAACATATTAATCTAGGCCATCTTCTGAAGGTCCTATGTGAATTGTCTCTGTTAGTTTTATTTTAAAAAAAGGTCTTAATGGAGTTCTTCTTAAATTCTGGAACATAGCCCCTTTGTATATATGTGTGTGTGTCAATGTTTTCTTTTTGGATTCTGTTTTCAGGGTCCTGCAAGGAAGGCATTTCTTACCCAAGATGATAAAGTGGGAAACAATTTAAGCAGGTGCTATAAACCTAGGCTTTTCTTTTTCCTTTTATCAGTATTTTCTCTTTGTTCCTTGGAACTGCACTCCTTGAGAAGCTTTTATTGCCTTGAGGTGGTGGATGATACAGCTAAAACAGAAGTAATGTTTGCTCAGCTCTGAGTTTTAAATTACTTCTAAAAGTCCACAGACAAAAAGGAATCTAAGAAACCAAAGCATTTTGATTCACAAGAACATGTCTTTTTCACAAAATGAAATGACAAACTTTCCACCTTTTCCTAAGTTTATACAACCACATTTATCTGCCATTTGGGTCATTCACCTATAACATTTGCTGGTGCTGGTGACTTTTTGAAGTTATTACTGTAACGGCTCTTTTAGACATTTTTCTACATTAATTCCTCTACTAAAGTTTCCTACTTCTTTCTGGGTCAAATTTGAGAATTCATATCTCCCCCCCCAAAGCCATGGCAGGTGGAATACAGCCTATGCCCTTAATGTCTGGGGTCTGTAAGTGTGCTAGTTTACAGGGCAGAAGCAGCGCCGTAGGCGTGACTTAAGAGCCTGAGCTGGGAAGAGTGACCTGGGTGGCCATGTGGGTTAGTGTGGACAGGGGTCCTTACAGTGAAACAAAAGCAGAGATGTGACTATGGAACACGAGGCGGCTGAGGACAGAGCGCTGACCTGCTGGTGCTGGCTGTGAAGACGGAGAAAGGGAAACGAGGCGCTGCAGATCCTCGAGGGCCGGGGATGGCCCTCCGCTGACGGCCAGTGGGGAAACGGGGACCCCGGCTCTACAGTCACTAGGAACGGAATGCTGCCAACAGCACAAACGATTCTCCCCCAGAGGCCCCCCGATGCCTCGGCTTTATCTCGGCAAGACCGAAGTCAGGCCTCTCATCTCCAGGGCTGTTAGATAAGTGGGAAATTCTCATTATTACTCCTCCTTTTAAAAAAATTATACTCTATTTATGATCTCTAGATGGCAGAAGAACCATCTTTAGATGCCCAGGAACTAGAGACCACACTGCCAACATCCGTTGGCTCATAGAAAAAGCAGGAGAATTTCAGGAAAACATGTTTCTGCTTCATTGACTAGGCTAAAGCTTTTGAGTGTGTGTATCACAACAAACTGTGGAAAATTCTGAGAGATGGGAATACCAGACCATCTTACTTGCCTCCTGTGAAACCTGTATTCAGGTCAAGAAACAACACTTAGAACTGGACATGGAACAACAGACTGGTTCCAGATAGGAAAAGGAATACATCAAGGCTGTATATTGTCACCTTCTTATTTAACTTATATGCAGAGTGCATCATGAGAAACGCTGGGCTGGAGGAGGCACAAGCTGGAATCAAGACTGCCGGGAGAAATATCAATAACCTCAGATATGCAGATGACACCACCCTTATGGCAGAAAGTGAAGAAGAACTAAACAGCCTCTTGATGAAAGTGAAAGAGGAGAGTGAGAAAGTTGGCTTAAAGCTCAACATTCAGAAAACAAAGATCATGGCACCTTGTCCCATCACTTCATGGCAAATAGATGGGGAAACAATGGAAACAGTGGCTGACTTTATTTTCTTGGACTCCAAAATCACTGCAGATGGTGACTGCAGCCACAAAATTAAAATATGCTTGCTCCTTCGAAGAAAAGTTATGACCTACCTAGATAACATATTAAAAAGCAGAGACATTACTTTGTCAACAAAGATCTGTCTAGTCAAAGCTATGGCTTTTCCAATAGTCATGTACAGATGTGAGAGTTGGACCATAAAGAAGGCTGAACACCAAAGAACTGATGCTTTTGAGCAGTGGTGTTGGAGAAGACTCTTGAGAATCCCTTGGACTGCAAGGAGATCCAACCAGTCCATCCTAAAGGACATCAGTCCTGAATAGTCAGTGGAAGGACTGATGCTGAAGCTGAAGCTCCAATACTTTGGCCACCTGATTTGAAGAGCTGACTCATTAGAAAAGACCTTGATGCTGGGAAAGATTGAAGGCAGGAGGAGAAGGGGATGACAGAGGATGACATGGTTGGATGGCATCACTAGACATGAGTTTGGGTAAACTCTGGGAGATGGCGAAGGACAGGGAAGCCTGGGTGCTGCAGTCCATGGGGTTGCAAAGAGTTGGACACGACTGAGCGACTGAACAGTAGCAACGATCTCTAGCATCTCATTGTTTGGCATGATAGTTCAGATTCCAAGTTATGCTAAAACACCAGGTAGATTCATTTACATTTTATTATAGTCCTGCAAAAACTTAGAATTTTGTGGACTACAACAACTCCCTCCTCCCAACTTATCTTCCAAAATGAAAAAAAAAAAAATAGTTGTAAGCAATTATATATATCAAACCTTATAAAATTTTAGTTTTTTTGATTAGTCTGAAAATAAGGTAGGGGCATCTCTATCTGTCAGGCGTTTATAATATAAAGTAAAGTTCCATCAAAGCTGCTGGGAAAATTTTCCATTTAAAAGAAATTACAAACATTATTGGGTTTCCCAGGTGGCAAAGTGTTAAAGAACCAGTCTGCCAATGCAGGATAGACACTAGGGAAGCACGTTCAAACCCCTGGTTGGGAAGATCCCCTGGAGGAGGAAATGGTAACCCATTTCAGTACTCTTGCCTGGAAAATTCCATGGACAGAGAGCCTGGCAGCTACAGTCCATGGGGTGGCAAAAAGTCAAGACACGACGACTGGGTGCGCGCGCGTGTGTGCACACACACACACGCACACAGACATACACACACACAATCAAGGGGAAAAAAGTCTTAAGTGATCCCTATTATAGAAATTAACTGTTTCCATGTTGAAATTATAATAAAATCAAGAAAACTCGGATTTTAGATTTTATCTGTCCTATAGCCATGTACCATTCCTAAACCTTTACTATACACATACCTCCCTAGTCTGGCTACCCAAAGAAGAAATCAGAAAATTAAAATACACCTCAGCAGAGTGATGTTTACAAAACGTTAGTCCATGCACATGTATGGACCTTTACACACTATATCATTTGATCCTAGTGACATTATGAGAAAACTGAGGCTCACAGAGTTTAATCGACTCTATGCCCTGGAAACAGTGCTTAAATATACAGCTAGCAGTATCATACAGTTTGTCCAAACTTAAAGACTAAACCAACACGTTACTGCATTTCTGTATCAGAGAGGGTGACTCTAAGGAGCCACGTGATTTGGGGAGTGGCTGAGGCCTGTCTACTCAGTTGTTAGGATAGATACACATTTTGAAATGCTTTTTCCTGGAAACACAAATGGATGGTCAGGTCTCTTGTATTCAATTAGAGCGCTCCTGCTTATACTACAGAGCAGATTTCAGGAAGGGCAGGGGCTGCGCCCGTCGCAGCTTCTCCTGTTGGGTGGTACGCGGCAGGGTGACAATCAACCTCTGCTGATGTTGTACGTGGGAGGCCGTCAGGGCCCTGGCTGCACTGCCGCCGCTCGGCAGAAACAGCCCAAGCACACGTGTCGTTTCAATGTTCTAGTATCCATGGTTAAACACTAAAGACAAGTACAACTAATTTAAATAATTTTTTTACTTCACCAAACATCCAAACTATGATCATTCAACATGTCATCAAAATAAAACAACTGAGATATTTCACACTCATTTTTTCAAACTAAGTCTTGAAAACCCAGTGCACACTCGTTGCAGAGCTCCAAGGCCCCATGTGGCCAACAGATACCACGCTGGGCAGCCCAGGTATAATCCACTTAGCAGCCTAAACTGCCAAATTTTTTCACAACATGTAGACAGTTACATAAAATAACCATCGTAACAAAATAAGATAATGACATACCTAGGCGAAATCTTTTGAATACCTGCTTTAACAAATCAGGGTATCAGTCATTTACTGTGTAGCAATATGTATCCACTTATCCAATCCAGAGAGGATTTGAAAGTTCTGTTCTCCATAAGTTTCTTTTGTAGCTTTTATTCTGCCTGGCCAACTATAGTTTCAGAGATAACATTGAGTCAGCTCTTTTCAGAATTTATCTCAGAATGAACCAATTCCAAACTGGTGGTAGTATTAATAAAGTACTATGTGGCATGTATGGCATATAAAGACTGTACTAAAATACATTTCTCCTCTGTTACAGAAACGGGCTAACGTTTCTGTGCCCTGTGCGAACGGAAACATTTAGACCTCAAGAAGCTGGAGTCAGCAGCACGTGAGACGACCTTTCCAGGCCTAGCACACAGGCTCAGGACAACGTCGGGGGCGTGGACGACACGTTTCTCCAGCCAGGCCTCGCCGGACAGATCCCGGCCGAGGAGTCCGCGTCAACAGGCCCGCAGCCCGTAAGCTGCACGGCGTCCTGCCAGGACCAACGCTCGTCTGCGCGGGCGCCGGGGCCTGAGGCTCACCACGTGCGCGGGCGCCAGGGCCCGAGGCGCGCTGTCCGTCCGTGGGCGCCGGGGCCAGAGGCGCGCTCCATGTCCACGGGTGCGCCGGGGCCTGACGCTCACGCCTGGAGGCACACTGTTCACCACGCAGAGCTGGGCAGGACGCCAGCGGGACTGAGGCACGTTTTCTCTCAGATGCCGACGGCCCCTGTGGCTTCCTCTCTGCAGACAGCCCCAGCTCTAAAGAACTGCTCTGCCAACAGCATGCCCCTTCCCCAGGAACAGCTGCACCTGGGGCTGGTTTGGGCCGACAGAAGCCCGGGCTGGTCCCCTCGCACGACGGCCTCTGAGCGCTGTCCCGGCCTCAGGGGTCCCAGCAGCAACGGCAGGGAGTTCACCCTCTCCCGCAGCTCAAGGCTGCTGCTTTGACTCCTCGTGGATTCAGTGCGCTCCTTAGGGCACACCCCCAAAAGCATCCTACAAAGGTCTGAAGTCCTGACCCAGAACGGCTTTTCATAATTATAGGTAAGTCACTCTTGAATATACTAAATATCCTCAAGCCACAGCAGGCATGCGCAGTCTTTCCTTCAAACGTCGGGGAACAAGCCCTATGCAGGCTGACGGTAGGAAATGTGTCTAGCAAGTCTGCCGCCCCGAGGACGGACCCACAGGAGCTCGTAAGGAGCTTCTGAAACACCAGCTCAGGAGACACGAGGCCTTGCACACACACCGACTAACCTACACCCCCCGCCAACGAAAGCACAGAGAAGGGACTGCCCAATCCTGTCTCAGGCCATCAGAGTGGGAGCTACATCTTTAGAGTTGGGGGTGGTGGTTCAGGGAAGGTCAGTTTTCTGCAGGAAACACAGTATTTTGGAGGCAGACTACTGGGCACACCTCGATGAGACAAAGCCTGATGGACCCCTCGGGGCTCCCTGCCACCCACGTGCTGGAGAGAAGGGGCACAGGCCCGGGGACGGGAGCACACACATTCCTTTCAGAAGCTGCTGGCACCCTCAGTGTGGGCTCTGTCCTCCTGGTCATCCGGCTGTGGGGCAAGGAGGGAGGGAGAGAAGGTGGGGTGAAGACAGGGCCGCTGGGCCCAGCAGTGCGTGTCCTCAGGCAGGGGCCTGGCAGCTCCGGTCAGCAGCCCTGGGGGGACTGCAGGGACATGGGCTCAGGATGACCAGAGCTACGCTGGACAAGGCGCCTCCTGCGCTGGGCCCGTGAGAGATCTCAGGGCTTCAGCTAAAGCTGGGGCGGTCGTGGGCGACACATGAGCGGCTTGCCAAGCAGAATCTCTCAGATCCACACCTGCTGAGCCGGACACAGCTGGGGTCCACTCTGACTCGGCTGCTGTCTAGCCATGGGGCCCCCTCAAGTCCCTGACCCTCCACAGGCCACAGTCTCCTCCCTGGGGAAGTGAGCCCTTCACATGTGCTGGGTGCCCACGGTGGACACGTGGGAAGGGCTCAGCGTGGTCTGAGCATCTGCGACGGACTCAGCACACGCAGACCATCCGCAGCACACCGGGCACCCCCGACCCAGCACAGGCGGGCACGGGCCGCCCCCCAGCCTCAGACCCGCTCTCCTGAACGGGCCCATGGCCACCTGCTCGGGGGGCACCCACAGACCTGGGCTAACGGGCTCCGAGCACAGGCCGCTCTGAAACATTCGATAAATGTTCTGGGTCCCATGGGCTATGTGTCGATGGAGCTTATCTGTCAAGAGCCGAGGTCACTGAAGGAGCTGCTCCAGCATTAGTGGGGACCCGATTACAGGGTGGCTGGGGAGAGGAGAGGAGAGGAGAGGAGGGAGGGCACGCACGTGAGGCTCCTACGATGCCCCACGCGTGATAGTCTCGTGACCTTTCTCTCACTAAACTCAACAGGAAACAAGAACATGAGCGGTATTCCTAAATGGCTGGGCAGAACCCCATGAACCAGCTGGAGATTTGGACACAGGACACCAAAGGCAACACATTCAGGAGGCTGGGAATTCTAGGGGTCGTGGGTGAGAAGCCTGGCTCAGAGGATTGGGAAAGGCGAGGCCTCCAGGAAGCCCAGCACTATGGTCACAGAAAGGGGGTCGCCTGGACGTCCCACGGTGACCCTGGAGCACACAGGACGCAACTGGTCCCCGCCTGGTTAGACAGTACGACCTCACAGACCTGAGCGACAGACAGAAGACGGCTCTAGTCTGCTCCTTAAAAACACACGTTGGTGCCGCAAGAGGGCAAAGGACCTGCAGCGCCTGCAACCAACCTGGTTCCAGCCCGGCCAGAGGCGCCGGGCGCGGTCCCCTCCATGGCTGGCGTGCCCAAGTGCAAACGTGGGGTTCAGATCATCAGGACACATTAAGACAAGACAGAGGCGTTGAGTTGTTTCCTTCATATGGCTCACTCTGACGGCCTAAGAGGCACTTGAGGACGGCACACAGTGACCCCACCACCATAACTGCCCCTGAGTAGGCGGCCCCCTCCAGTCCTGACGACGGACAGGCGTGGGGTGCCGCCCCCCACCCCTGAAGCAGCTGTCCCTTTTCTCTCTCTACAGATGAGAGGCGGCCCCCTCCAGTCCTCATGATGGACTGGCATGGGGTGCCGCCCCCCACCCCCGAAGCAGCTGTCCCTTCTCTCTCTCTACAGATGAGAGGCGGCCCCCTCCAGTCCTCATGATGGATTGGCATGGGGTGCCACCCCCCACCCCTGAAGCAGCTGTCCCTTCTCTCTCTCTACAGATGAGAGGTGGCACCCTCCAGTCCTCATGACGGACAGGCGTGGGGGTACTGCCCCCCTCCCCCCCGAAGCAGCTGTCCCTTCTCTCTCTTTATAGATGAGCGGTCAAGCAGCCTCTGTGGGGCATCCAGCAAGGCAGTGACGAAGGCCAGATTCCAACCCAGGCCTGACTCCAGAGCCCATGCTGAGCACAGATTCATCACCCTGCTCCCCTAGAAAGGGCTGTAGCAAATGCAACTTCAAATGAAAGAAACGTGGAATGAGGTCTTCTGGTGGCAAAGGGCTAACTCTGACCTTGTTCTCTATCCAACAACTCATTCATTCAATGTCTTTTGGAGTAAGTCTTCCCAAAAAAGAGGCATGTTCTAGTTAATTGATGAGTCTCCTGAATTTGTTTTACATATTCTGTATTCCTCTGTCTTCTTAAAGCGATTCTTTAGAAGGCAGTGGAACTGCTTGTTGTGCTTCAGGACTCTGGTTTTTCAACAGCACCCAGAGGGACTGATGCATGGCCATCTTCCAGGACAGCCTCTAGGCTTTGCAGTCCTTCCTGCGGGCAGGAGCAGGCTCTCTGTCCTGTTGCACTACGTCCTGCCTGAGCTGCTCTGGCCTCCCTCTTCTCTGTCCCAGCCACTTACTGCTTGTCACCCGCACGGCACAGGTTCTGCTTTCATCTTGAGGGTCCACAGTGAAGTCATCTCCAGACATGAGCTGTTAGCATATTAACGTGAGGTATGTGTTACCCCTTAGTTTAAAATATTTTTTCTTTCTTCTAGAAGGAGTTATAAGAAACTTAACAATGGATACCTGTAGTGAAATGGGCTGGCAAAAGGAAGTGCGAGGAGAAAAAGAAGCTGTTTTTTTTCTTTTTTCCCTTTAGTTAACTGGGACTGTCTAATGTTATGTGCACTTTAGTTTTACATTAACAGTGGTTAAGTGGGAAGAGAGAATTTTTATCCTTTTCAACCTTTTTTTTATTAAACAAACAAACCCCTATGTTCACAGCAGCACTATTTACAATAGCCAAGACATGGAAACAACCTAAAATGTCCATCCACGGATGAAGGGATAAGGAAGATGTGATACATACATACAGTGGAATGCCCCAGATAGCCACGATGGAGTGGTCACTCACCTAGAGCCAGACATCCTGGAGTGCAAAGTCAAGGAGGACTTAGGAAGCATCACTACGAACAAAGCTAGTAGAGGTGATGGAATTCCAGCTGAGCGATTTCAAATCCTAAAAGACAATGCTGTGAAAATGCTGCACTCAATATGCCAGCAAATATGGAAAACTCAGTAGTGCCCACAGGACTGGAAAAGGTCAGTTTTCATTCCAGTCCCAAATAAAGGCAATGCCAAAGAATGCTCAAACTACCACACAACTGTACTCATCTCACACGCTAACCAAGTCATGCTCAAAATTCTCCAAGCCAGGCTTCAACAGTATGTGAACCGTGAACTCTGGATGTTCAAGCTGGATTTAGAAAAGCCAGAGGAAACCAGAGTTCAAATTGCCAACATCCTGTTGGACCATAAAAAAAGCAAGAGAGTTCCAGAAAAACATCTATTTCTGCTTTATTGACTATGCCAAAGCCTTTGACTGTGTGGATCACAACAAACTGGAAAATTCTGAAAGAGATGGGAACACCAGACTACCTTACCTGTATCCTGAGATATCTGTATGCAGGTCAGGAAGCAACAGTTAAAACTGGACATGGAACCACAGACTGGTTCCAGATTGGGAAAGGAGTACGTCAAGGCTGTATATTGTCACCCTGCTTATTTAAGTTATATGCAGAGTACATCATGAGAAACACTGGGCTGGAAGAAGCACAAGCTAGAATCAAGATTGCCGGGAGAAATATCAATAACCTCAGATATGCAGATGACACCACCCTTATAGCTGAAAGCAAAGAGGAACTGAAGAGCCTTTTGATGTAGGTGCAAGAGAAGAGTGAAAAAGCTGGCTTAAAACTCAGCATTCAAAAAACTAAGATGGTGACATCTGCCATAAAAGTAATGAAATAATGCCATTTGCTGCAACATGGATGGACCTACAGATTATCAAACTAAGCAGACTAAGTGAAGTGAAAGTGAAGTCGCTCAGTCGTGTCCGACTCTTTGCGACCCCATGGACTGCAGTCTGCCAGGCTCCTCTGTCCATGGGATTTTCTAGGCAACAATACTGGAGTGGGCTGCCATTTCCTTCTCCAGGGGATCTTCCCAAACCAGGGATCCAACCCGGGTCTCCTGCATTGTAGGCAGATGCTTTTACCATCTGAGCCACCAGGGAAGTACAAGCAAACTAAGTCAGAAATAAAAAGACAAACATCATATGACATTGCTTACATGTGGCATCTCAAATATAACACAAATGAAGTTATCTACACAGATACAGAGAACAAGCTTATGGTTGCCAGCGTTGGGGTGCAGGGGAGGGATGGATTGTGAGTTTGGGTGAACAGATGCAAACTATTATCTATGGGATGGATAAACAAGGTCCTACGGTACAGCACAGGGAACTATATTCAATATGCTGTGATAAACCACAACGGAAAAGGAAAAACCGGATAATATGCATAATGATATCCATGCATATACATTTATGTATATTCACTCATATCTGTAACATGAATCAGATCAGATCAGTTGCTCAGTCGTGTCTGACTCTTTGTGACCCCATGAATCACAGCACACCAGGCCTCCCTGTCCATCACCATCTCCTGGAGTTCACTCAGACTCACGTCCATCGAGTCAGTGATGCCACCCAGCCATCTCATCCTCTGTCGTCCCCTTCTCCTCTTGCCTCCAATCCCTCCCAGCATCAGAGTCTTTTCCAATGAGTCAACTCTTCACATGAGGTGGCCAAAGTACTGGAGTTTCAGCTTTAGCATCATTCCTTCCAAAGAAATCCTAGGGCTGATCTCCTTCAGAATGGACTGGTTGGATCTCCTTGCAGTCCAAGTCTTCTCCAACACCACAGCTCAAAAGCATCAATTCTTCGGCGCTCAGCCTTCTTCACAGTCCAACTCTCACATCCATACATGGCCACAGGAAAAACCATAGCCTTGACTAGACGGACCTTTGTTGGCAAAGTAATGTCTCTGCTTTTTAATATGCTGTCTAGGTTGGTCATAACTTTCCTTCCAGGGAGTAAGCGTCTTTTAATTTCATGAGTGCAGTCACCATCTGCAGTGATTTTGGAGCCCCCAAAAATAAAGTCTGACACTGTTTCTCCATATATTTCCCATGAAGTGATGGGACCAGATGCCATGATCTTAGTTTTCTGAATTTTAAGTTTATGAATTAATAATTCCTAAGTATCTCTCAAAAAAAGTTCCTGGGGGCATATGTGCTATTTCTTAAGATAATTTTGAAGAAAACTCTTTGAGTTAAGTTGACAAAAGAATAAACTCTCCTGTGGCGTATCTTTTATGATTGCAACCTACACTGAGGAAAATAAAATGGATCTTTCCAACAATTTTCCAAAAATTATTTAATGGCCTGGATTTTGAGATATCACTTTATATTTGTAATTTTCTTCAAAAAATTAAAACCCATATAATTATTGTGTGTTAAAAGGCAACGATACAGATATAAGACCTCATGATAAGAAAAGACTACCTACAATTAAAGAATTATTGCAAATATTGATATTTGCTCAATTTCTGCTTGAAAAATGCTCCACCGCTCTGAAAAAAGACACCAGGTAAAGTCCACATGATATTTTATCTCCGTGAAAAGTGTGTCTATTCTTGTGGGTCTGGAACCTCTGATGAGCTTCTCCAGCTTCTGGGATTACTGAGCCTCAAGAATCTCCCCAGCAGAGATTGCTAGAAAGCTTTCTGTTGCCACCACTAACTATTTTGGGTCCCGTCTACCTCCCCTTGCTCTCTGACACTCTGCAGGAAGTGTGCTGGGTTGAGGCAAACCCACAGTGACCTCTCCAAACCGGGGCAGGGCTCGCCCCACTGCCCACTGCAGGTGAAAGCTGTTCACCTTGCCTCGTGTCTCATTAAGCCGCTGGACTCTTCCCTGTGAGACTGATACAGTCCTGCTGGGCAGGGCAGACAGGGCAGTCGGGAACAGGGGCTCAGAAAAAGAGCTGGTTCTTGACCATGTGGACTTGCCTGAGTCATCTGAAGTACCCGCGATGCCCACGCAGCTTGGCGAAGCGGGAGGGAAGGTCAAGGGACCAATGAAAACAGAGCCTGGAACAATGCAGGCATTCAACAAGTACTCGCTGAGTGAGTGAGTGAGACAATTCTACTTCTCTAATGCAAGTCATTTGAACAAAATGCTGCCATCGCCGCCTTTAAGAGTCTGTTTAAAAAGGGACGCTGTTCACGTGTCTACTGGAAAACGTGGACTGAGCAGGAGTGTAGAAGCAGAAGTCAGAACAGGAAGCAACCTTTAGCTTTCTCTTTCCACACAGGTATAAACCCATCAGGCTTTTGCAGCCAGAGATACACTCTGCAGCAAACTCACCCTGTGATAACAGAACTCCTGTTAGACAGCTGCCTGGGGCGAACTCCCTGGCAGTCCAGTAGTTAGGACTTCATGCTTTTCACTGCCGTGGGCCCAGGTTCAATCCCTGGTCAAGAAACTAAGATCCTACAAGTTGTGTGGTGCAGCCAAAAAAAAAAAAAAAAGCTTTTCAGTTAACAAATTTAAGTCCTGTGAATTCTCACCAGGTCAGAAAATCACATCAACATCCATGTAAGTGCAATAACTGATGAAGGGAAAGAAGAATCACTGATCTGCCTCTTGTACTGGCTACGCCACAGCACCGCATTACTGTTTAGGTCACTGAACAGAGTAAACAGCAGCTTTCACAGACTCTCAGAGCTCGAAAAGCCCTAAAGGTCAGCGGGTTCAATTACCAGAACACAGCCAGAAACCCTACCAGGGAAACGCAGAACTATATACAGAAGCAAGATCACACCCCTCTGTCCCACGGTATGTTTGTTTAACACGTTAAGTCAACACACCACTCAGGTCCTAACCATGACATATTATTTTCTGTTATGCTATTAAAAAGTACAGATATTATGGAGACATGTCATTATTAGAATAGCAGTTTAATGCTAGCAGCATGACTGTGCGGATATTTTTAAGGAAGACATTATATGAATTTCTATTAATACTGTCCTCTTGTTAGTCTGAATTTGAATGGAGGATTCTTAAAGTTAGTCTAGCCTTCCATTTAATACAGAATTTCTCTCTACAGGATATTTTAAAAGATTATGTAATAAAAGATAAATGCAGCAACTTTAAATATTTATGTTTCTAAATTCCATAGGAGGTGCTGAATATGGATTACTATTGTTTTGTATTTCTTAAATAAACTTTTTCTAGATTTTGGACACATGGTTATGATATTTAAATATTGTCTTTTTATTTTATATCATTGCTAATTACTCTACATAGAGATTTGTCATGCTGAACTCTAATTCTGTTAAAAGTGAAGTGAAGTGAAAGTCACTAAGTCGTGTCCAATTCTTTGTGACCCCATGGACTGTAGTCTACCACTCCCCTGCGTCCATGGGATTTTCTAGGCAAGGGTACTGGAGTGGGTTGCCATTCCCACTCTATTCTCTAGAGGATCTTCCCAACCCAGGGATCGAACCCAGGTCTCCCACACTGTAGGCAGATGCTTTACCATCTGAGCCATCAGGGAAGTCCAATTCTGTTAAAATGACTCATAATACAAAGCCTGTACTTAGAAACAAATTTTGAAATCAAGTAGTAATTCTTCTCTGTAAAATATAATAAGTACTTCTGGCTAATACATACAATAATAAGCAGATACACAGCATCTAAAATGTCTAACCTCAGAACTAATCTGTCAAATCCTATCACAGAGCACCTTTGCAACTGAAAAACACCTCAGCATGAACTGTCAATTAAAATGTGATGTTAAAAGAACCACTAAATCTAGAGTACCATCTATTGCAAGGAAAGAGACTGGTACAAACTCAATTGAAAAAATAATAAAAAACAGACTGTAGTCAGATTTGGTGCTAGCAAGGTATGACACGAGAGGGGACTTTTTGTCCTAAACAACAGTGCCACTCAGTGGCTGAGCAGTGGAGTGAGCTGATAGACGGCACGAATGGAGGGTGGCAAAAAGGAAAATGGAGTTTGGGAGGAGGCAATGAGACTGCAGGCAAAGAGATGCTGCGTTGCCATGGTAACTGTACCTGGGAGGTCAGTTAGGGTCTGGACAGGAACAGAAACCTGAGCATCGCTTCCTGTAACTACATCGCCTGGATTTCATAAGAAAAAATAATTAGATTTCATAAAGAGGAAAAAAATTAACTTTCTGTTCATATTTAATGCTATAATACTTTTACCTATCAACCTAGTTACTGAAAGTTCAGTGAATCAAACTATAACACAATCTTGGAAAAATTAATATAAAGTATTTCTTAAAGGAACTAATTTTTAAAGTGTTTCCTTAAAAGTGTTTGTGCCTGTTTTTCTTGAGGAAAAAAAAAAGTTTCTACAGGTCTAAAGTACAGGAAACTAGCCATCAATGGATACTGCTGAGCAGATTTCATTTTCCTACAAATAACAGCATGATTTTATATTTTATTTAAAAAATTCTTTATCCAAAAGTATGTACGTATTTAATTAAGAAGTAGAGATGTTCCTTTAAAATCAATTTCCTCCTGTAACAGACAAAATTTATTTTTAACAAAACTTGAAACCAATTTCTTCAGTGATAAGATAAAGACCTAAACAAGTTCTGATTTCATATTAAGTACTGAAAAGATTTCATAAGTTACCACATGCACTTATAAATGTCAACATGTAAAAATAAATCTGTGAACTGCATACCCTTTAAACTTGATATACTTACTATAGGCAAGATTTCATTTACAAATTGGACCTGTAGTAAATGCTTCAAATAAAGAAGTGCTCAAACTCAAAACACATACAAAGGAAAAGGGGGGTAAGGAGTGCATTCTCAAGATACAGGAGAGAAAGGAAAAGGAAACGCTGAGAAGCACTTGAGGCGCAGGACCACTGAGAAGCAAGGCTTTTGGGGTCTTTGATTTGCTGCCTGGATGGCGAAGCGCACCACGAAGCACAGCCACTGTCGGCCGAACCCCTTCCTGCGCAGGTCAGCCTCGGAACCTTATGCTACTTCGAGACTAACAAGCTGAAAAACAAGCCTCCTGAAAAGGCACCACATTTTCTATGTATGATAACACATAATTAACAGATCTGCTTTCCCTGTAGCTCCTACACAATAGCAAAAAAAAAAAAAATCAATATTTGAATTATATAACAACCTTCAGTGCCTTGACCACTGGCTACAATGATGATTTACAGCACAGACAGCTCATCTGGAAATTACTGGGTTGTAATTAGACCATTCCTATCAATTAACAGTACATGCATTTGTATTCTCCCATAGCTGAAATAAAATCTGTAAATAGGTACATACTCCAAATAACTGATAAACAACTTTTAGTGGGACTTCCCGGGTCCTGAATTTTCTTGATACAGTTAACTCTCTATTCACTGATAAGCAGTGTGCCTCATTTTCTGTACATTTGAAGATTTTCAAGTTTACGCTTGCTACTCATTTTACTCTGCAGCTTCTGGATCACCTATTAATGTATATTTAGAGACTGAAGCTAATTTTAATATTGATGTCACCTGGAAAATGCTGGAGGACCATCTGTGCTCCCTCCTTCCTTCAGGACCCCACCCCCAACACAGATACCCACGGCAGAATGCACTTCAAGTAACAGACATTTGAATGCTGGCTTTCTCACAGAACTCTTCCTCTGTATGAGCAGAGATAATCTAGAGTTAACTAACCCATGAAAGCCATAAGGGTTTTCACTGCATAAACAACCACTTTTCGAAACAACATTCAAGTTTTCCTACAGAGTGCACTAAAAAGGCACGAAGCACAGGGCTGTCCCGAGACGGTCAGAAGCCTATCCCAGCGCGAGGCTGGGAAGGAGTCGGCACTGTGCTCACCCCCTCCGGGGCCAGGGGACACTCCTGCGGGTTCAGGTCAGCATCAAGGCACAGCAGGAGACTTGCGGGAAACGCCCGCAGAAAGAACCGCCGCTGGAGGAGAGTTAACAAACACGCCTTTCATCTAAGGAACCATAGGTTTTTAGAGTTGGCATGCTCCCCAGGAGTCAGTTCAAACCCCTTATTTCCAGGTGAGGAAAAGGGTCAGAAGTTTCAGGATTCTGCCTGTGGTTCACTGGAGAACAAGTGAAGGATCAACCTACCCGCACTTCTACTGGTACAAACTGCTCTCTTCACCTTTTGGTCTATTTTATTAAAACCTTTATTCAGGGAGGGGCCCTGACAGACCGAGCCATCTTTAATAGGAAGGTAGAGAAGCCTTCTGTAGGTTGACATGAGAAGAATAAACCAGAAATGAAAAGAAGAGCTGCCAAACAAGATCACTTCCGTTCTGCACAGGGATGGGTTACCGAATGCCCCAGCGATGCTCCTGTTCCAAATGCTCTGCTTAAGTGCTCTGTTGCTTCCCTATAACTGGGGACTTAGTTTTCATCAATTGTTCAGTCCTCATGTACTTCCTTTCTCACTCACTGTGATATTAATACTTGACATTTCCTTAGAGACGCAACTTTATATTTCTATAGTCATTTGGCTTGGTTCCTCAGAAAATTTACGCTACGGCATTAAGAGATTCTCTGACTCATTTGCCTGCCATCAGTTAGAATTACTACTAACTATGGCTTGTTATCAAAGCAATATTGAAATCATATTTGTTTAGAACAATAAAACAGTACAATTAAGAAATATATAAAATAACATTCATTTCCATCCTGGAAGTGGGCATGTCTCCTGGCATTAAAATACATTTACAATATGTGAAGGATTTGACGTCTCCTCTTCTTTAAGTCACGCGTGGCAGCTGCACATTGGAGAGAAGCGTGATAATATAAAAGACGCTCCTGTGCGAGGCAGATGGGGTATCTAACAGAGTTTAAACAGCAACCATGTAAACTCTAGTACTCCATATAGGCAACGACAGATACGTGCAACTAACAGAAGCACACTTATTGAACACACACAGTTTGTTTTCTGTCCCTGGCATATAGAGTCCATTTAACTTAAGTTTACCAGTTTAAATATCAGTAATTAAAATTTTGATAACGTTGGATGCAATCATCTTAAACAAAGTATATGGAACATGGGTTAATATTTAATATTTAACGATTCAATATATTATTGTTACTGTCAACATTGAGTGTTGGGTACTGAACTTGGCTATGATCCAGGGATTCCTTTACCACGTGGATGAGGAAGGGGTCAAGAGGGTATCTGCTCTGACGCTAAATGGCCACAGACTCCAGGCTTTGTGAGGCCTCAGGACTGATTTCTGTAGATTTTCTGCCATCACGTTAGTATCTCGTGCTTCGGGAATACAGACAGCCAAGCCTCACAGCTAAAAATAAATGTAGCTGTTTCTAACTGGCTATGAGTCGGGTTACTTGATTCACACTTCTTTGGAGGTAAGTGGAAAATATGAGAAAAAGGTTCTCGGTAGGAACCCGAAAGGCTCTCTTACGAATACAATGAGCGAGGTGAGGTGCTGGGAAGCCCCCGAAGTGCAAGGCGCTCCCCGAGCCCCGGTGGCAGGAGACCGCCGGCACAGCCCCGGAGCCGTGCACACCGAGAGCCAGTCTCAGGCTGTCCGCCTCTCCCCGTGTACCAACACAGACACGGGCCCTGGCTGCCCGAGACATCCTGTCTGCCCCTTCCCCTGTTCAGGGCTCTGCTTCGTGCTCCTTGATGGTACAGCAGCTGGGAGAGGGATGCAAGCCTGGCGACCTGCCTCCTCCGAACCAACCGCAGGGGTGAAAGCTGGGACCGGCAGGGCCCAGGGTCCCGGGCCTCGCCCTCGCCAACGCTCTCCCAGCCAGAGACATCACTGCACAGTGGGCAGAGACCTCGGTCTGCAGGCATCAAGCTCTCTGCTGTGACAAGTTCTCTGCTGTTCACACCACGCTCTGTGGGCGTGACCACGACTCAAATGCAAGCACACAGAGGAAGAAATGTTAAGAAAGTACTTTAACAAATTAGCTCATAAAAAGTTCTTACAACAGTATAGTATCTGAAATTCCCATTTACAAACAATCTAACATGTTTTACAGTTGAGTTTTGCATTAGTTCCTCCTTCTAGGATGGTGGTTCCTCGAAGTCCGGTGAGAAGGCCCAGGTTCTAGTATCCTCCCTTACCTTTGTTCAGCTGCACGGGCATACTTTCCGATTTCATCAGCCTCTGCTGCTGCTGCTGCAGAACGTGCCTGGGGGCCTCCGCCAAGGTCCTGGTGGGAGCCGCCACTGGGGACGGGGCGCTGGCACCGCCCGCTGCCACGGGGCCGCTTGCACCGCCCGGGGCCGCCGCAGGAGAAATCAGCTTCCTTCCGAAGTTAATCAGGCTGTTCGAGACCTTATTTATATTTAGGGGAGCGCCTTTGGCATTGGTCCTGTAAAAAAAAAAATACATGGAGACACATTATTTAAATTAGAGAACAACTCTGTTATCTAATATCAGAATATCACATGTTCTGTTGATACAAAGACATAGTTTACATGCTTTGAAAAGGGCCATTTATGAGATCAGGTACACAACGTGAGGTATGGAAACTTAAGTGACCACAGAACAATCCAACGGCAAGACTTTTGAAGATGTGGCTTGTGGAATTTCTTTTTTTCACTCCTTTATTCAACAGGGCCTAACAGTGGCAACACCACAACTGTCTACAACACAGCTCCCCTCCTGGAGGGTCCAGGCAAGAAGTACATTCGTTACACTGTCATGGAAGTAGGCGAGACGAAGCCTGCGATGCGGGCTCTGAAGGGGCGGTCAGGGCTGGGCAAGCCCGGGGTGGCCGCAAAGGGGAGCGAGGGGAGAACAGGTCTCCCCCAAGGTCGCATCTGCCCTGATTCTGCAACAGCAGCGTCTCTGACAGTTGTGCAGCCAGCTCACAGTCCATCACGGGTCGGGCCCCCAGACCCGAGTCCGCCCTCCCCCCGCCGCCCTGCCTCCACACCCCCTTCCCGCGACCCTGCGTCCCCTTCCCAAAACACTACATGTTTTCCTGGTCTGCCTGGTGTATGTCCGCCTTCTTCACTCCCCAGTGCAACAAAATGCCATGGAGACAAGGACGTTGGTCTCCATCCTGCCGTTGCCAGCACACACCAAGTGTTCCGCCTACACTTGTTAAAAGGCAGACGGACCCTTCTCACCCGGGCCCGGCTACCGCTCGCCGCCCACAGGCAGGGTCCCGGCGGCTCGGCCCTCTGGAGACGGCTGCTCCCAGAGCCCCCGTCCCACCTCGCGCTCTCTCCTCTCTGCTGTGTCTTCCACGAGCACACCACCTGCTGCGCGTGCACTCGTGCACACACGTTTGCAGCCCTTCTCCTCTGAACGCTCATTCCTTCCTGGTCTCGCTTTCTGTGCTTCAGTCTGGCCCGCTCGGCCTGGCTGTGGTCCCCTGCTCTCAGCCCACCCCTGAGGTCACAGTGACTGTGCTGCAGGGCCCAAGGGCCACCCTCACCTCGCCGCTCAGCACTCAGCCCCCCTCCACGCTCCCCTCTGGCTCACACAGGCCTCTCCTGGCGACCGGGGTTTGCCAGTGCCGATGCTCAGCCTGGCAGAGAGAGGACACCAAGTCAACATCTGTTCAAATGAATGACTACTTCCCAAATGAGTCACCGGCTTTAAGTATCTCGGGGCTATTATCTGGAAGACCAGTTAGACTATTTTACTTGTGGGATGTTGTCCATGTCAATATTAGTATGTAATCCAATCATTAATAGAAGCCTATTTTCTCACATTTAGCTTTGTTTTCACAAAAGTAGGAAACTGGAAATCAAATCTGAGAGATCTACTTGTCACGATTTTAGTCACCTTAAATTTTGCCATCATTTCCTTTTCTCAGATCTACCTGGCAGCACGTACATGGTAATTCTCTTGCGTTTTATGTGACGGCTGCGTCCCTGCCATTACTAGCTGCTGTTCAGTCGCTGCGTGGTGTCTGACTCTTTGTGGCCCCTTGACTGCAGCGCGCCAGGCTTCCCTGTCCTCCACTGTCTCCCCGAGTTTGCTCAGACTCATTTGCACTGAGTTGGCAAGGCTACCTAACCATCTCATCCTCTGTCACCACCTTCGCCTTCTGCCTTGCCCTCAATCTTTCCCAGCATCAGGGTCTTGTAGACAGAGCTCTCAGTAGAGCAAAAAACTGTCAAGAACAGTATTGCATGGGAACATGGAATGTTAGGTCCATGAATCAAGGTAAATTGGAAGTGCTCAAACAGGAGATGGCAAAAGTGAACATCAACATTTGAGGAATTTGTGAACTAAAATGGACTGGAATGGGTGAATCTAACTCAGATGACCAATATATCTACTACAGTGGGAAAGACTGCCTTAGAAGAAATGGAGTAGCCATCATAGTCAACAAAGAGGCTGAAATCTCAAAAATGACAGAATGATCTCTGTTCATTTCCAAGGCCAACCATTCAATATCACAGTAATCCAAGTCTATGCCCTGACCAGTAACGCTGGAGAAGCTGAAGTTGAATGGTTCTATGAAGACCTACAAGACCTTTCAGAACTAACATCCAAAAAAGATGTCCTTTTCATTATAGGGGACTGGGATGTAAAAGCAGGAAGTCAAGAGATATGTGGAGTAAGTTTGGCCTTGGAGTACAGAATGAAGCAGGGCAAAGGCTCATCGAGTTTTGCCAAGAGAATGCACTGGTCATAGCAAACACCCTCTTCCAACAACACAAGAGAAGACTCTACACATGGGCATCACCAGATGGTCAATACCAAAATCAGATTGATTATATTCTTTGCAGCCAAAGATGGAGAAGCTCCATACAGTCAGCAAAAGCAAGACCAGTAGCTGTGGCTCAGATCATGAACTCCTTATTGCCAAATTCAGACTTAAATTGAAGAAAGCAGCGAAAATCTCTAGACCATCCTGGTATGACCTAAATCAAATCCCTTATGATTATACAGTGGAAGTGACAAACAGGTTCACGGGATTAGACCTGACAGACAGATTGCCTGAAGGACTATGGACAGAGGTTCATGACACTGTATAGAAGGCAGGGATCAAGACCATCCCCAAGAAAAAGAAATGCAAAAAGGCAAAATGGTTGTCCGAAGAGGCCTTACAAATAGTTGAGAAAAGAAGAGAAGCTAAAGGCAAAGGAGAAAAGGAAAGATATACCCATCTGAATGCAGAGTTCCAAAGAATAGCAAAGAGAGATAAGAAAGCTTCCTCAGCGATCAATGCAAAGAAATAGAGGAAAACAAGAGAATGGGCAAGACTAGAGTTGTCTTCAAGAAAATTAAAGATACCAAGGGAACATTTCACGCAAAGATGGGCACAATAAAGGACAGAAATGGTACAGCCCTAACAGAAGCAGAAGATATTAAAAAGAGGTGGCAAGAATACACAGAAGAACTATACAAAAAAGATCTTCACGACCCAGATAATCACGATGGTGTGATCACTCATCTAGAGCCAGACATCCTGGAATGAGAAGGCAAGTGGGCCTTAGGAAGCATCACTACAAACAGAGTGAGTGGAGGTGATGGAATTCCAGTTGAGCTATTTCAAATCCTAAAAGATGATGCTGTGAAAGTGCTATACTCAATATGCCAGCAAATATGGAAAACTCAGCAGTGGCCACAGGACTGGAAAAGGTCAGTTTTCATTCAAATCGCAAAGAAAGGCAATGCCAAAGAATGTTTAAACTACCGCACAATTGCACTCATCTCACACGCTAGCAAAGTAATGCTCAAAATTCTCCAAGCCAGGCTTTAACAGTATGTGAACCATGAACTTCCAGAAGTTCAAGCTGGATTTAGAAAAGCCAGAGGAACCAGAAATCAAATTGACAATATCCGTTGGATCATCAAAAAAGCAAAACAGTTCAAGAAAAACATCTATTTCTGCTTTATTGACTATGCCAAAGCCTTTGACTGTGTAGATCACAACAAACCATGGAAAATTATTAGAGAGATGGGAATACCAGACCACCTTACCTGCCTCCTGAGAATCTGTACGCAGGTGAAGAAGCAACAGTTAGAACTAGACATGGAACAACAGACTGGTTCCAAATTGGGAAAGGAGTACGCCAAGGCTGTATATTGTCACTCGGCTTATTTAACTTATATGCAGAGTACATCATGAGAAATGCTGGACTGGATGAAGCACAAGCTGGAATCAAGATGATACCACCCTTATGGCAGAAAGCAAAGAACTAAAGAGCCTCCTGATGAAAGTGGAAGAAGAGAGTGAAAAAGTTGGCTTAAAACTCAACATTCAGAAAATTAAGATCATGGCATCCGGTCCCATCACTTCATGGCAAATAGACAGGGAAACAATGGCAACAGTGAGAGACTTCATTTTGAGGGGCTCCAAAATCACTGCAGATGGTGAGTGCAGCCATGAAATTAAAAGACTGTTGGTCCTCGGAAGAAAAGCTATGACCAAACTAGACAGCATATAAAAAAGCAGAGACATTACTTTGCCAACAAAGGTCCATCTTATCAAAGCTATGGTTTTTCCAGTAGTCATGTATGGATGTGAGAGTTGGACTATAAAGAAAGCTGAGTGCCAAAGAATTGATGCTTTTGAAGTGTGGTGTTGGAGAAGACTCTAGAGAGCCCCTTGGACTGCAAGGAGATCCGACCAGTCCGTCCTAAAGGAAATCAGTCCTGAGTATTCATTGGAAGGACTGATGCTGAAACTGAAATTCCAATACTTTGGCCACCTGATGGGAAGAACTGAATCATTGGACAAGACCCTGATGCTAGAAAAGATTGAAGGCAGGAGAAGAAGGGAGTGACAGAGGATGAGATGGCTGGATGGCATCACCGACTCGATGGACAGGAGTTTGAGTAAGCTCCGGGAGTTGGTGATGGACAGGGAGTTGACTGAGTGACTGAACTGAACTAGACAGATCTCTGAATAGATACACTAGAAAGAGTTCTAAAACATAACTGATCCAGAGTTCTATAGTAAAAATCGAAGAGCTCTATGCTTCTTCTTTCCATAAAGTCTTCTCTAATGATTCTAGCTAATATTACAGGCTAGGTATGGGAGGCTTGGAATTCAGCTTTATATAAGAAAGAGATATTGATTTATAACACAATTAAATGTGAAAAAAATCCTTTTCCAAATGGTTTATTTTGCATTATTTCATCTTTAAAGAAATGAGCTACGTAATGTCCTTCCAAAAATTGTTGAAAACAATGTTTCCTGATAGATAATGATATATAGTGATGGCCCACTACTTGTAATCTTCAGCTGCTTCCTCAGGAAGTAAAGCCTTTCAACTGACAGACATTACAGCTGAGCAACAGGGAAGGCACTCAAGCATGTTTATTGAGAAAAGGAATGAGCGACATGTAGAGCACTCATAAACTGTGGACTCAGAAGGCCTTCGCCTCTGGCACGACATTGCACTCAGCAGCCTGTGTGCAGCCCCTTCTCTTCAGTGGTGGAGGAAAGAAGAGCTATTACGATATTGAAGTTCCACTGCATTTTCGTTTCGCTTGTCTGCAAGTCGAGATTCATAATTCACAGATATGAAGAAGTTATAATGTTGTTACCCTTTTTTATAAACAAAAATGTACTAGTCGAATTCCCATATTGCCAGTTCTAAAATTTATATGTTGATAAAAGTACTAAGACACTGCTAGCACGTTATCAAGAGACGACGGTTAATGCATCTTCACTGCTGCTAACAACCAGGAAAAACACGTAGATCAAGCTCACGCTGGGCGATCTTTCATCTGAATAGCTCTGAAAAGGGGATGAGCACTGTTATCCTTTTTTGTATAGTTTTTGTTTTTAACCGATTTCCCCTCATCCAGTACCCAGAGCTTCTAGAAGAGTATTTTATTTTGAAAACAACTATTGAAGGTGACTGTGTATTTTCAGATAGAAACAATCTTAACCAAGGTACTTCTAGGGCAAGCATGCTGAGCACATTGCCCACTGTCCATTTGTTTCAGGCATGACAATGTTTATGAGAAAGTTAGCTAAGACAGGGCTTAAATATTAGCAACAGCCTTCTTTCCAAGACGTACTAAGCAATCTGCAATAAGCACTGAAGTGAAGTGAAGTGAAGTGAAGTAAAGTCGCTCAGTAGTGTCCAACTCTTTGTGACCCCATGGACTGTAGCCTACTGGGCTCCTCTGTCCATGGGATTTTCCAGGCAATAATACTGGAGTGGGTTGCAATTTCCTTCTCCAGCAATAAGCACTACTGGCTATTAAATCACATGTCCTAAATGAATGAAAATTAATGCAGCTGTCAAGAGAGCTGATGGACAGTGAGGACTGGACTAGACTGGAATAAAGATGAGACCAGTGGATATAGAGGGCTAAGAGGGCTTTGGAGTTACCAAGACAGTGAATATACCAAATCTAATGCGGCGTGCCTAGTTCTATGTAATTTCAGTACTGTTGTTCACTACACACTATAATTAAAATAGTACCATGTAAAGGAACAGCTTCAAAGCTGATCCAAGAATTTACTTTTGGCACAAGCTTCTTCAACAGGTTAAATCTGTAGCAACAGAGGCATTTTTGGGAAGATCCACTAATCCTTCAAAACACCTGTACCAGAACCTGACCTGGCTTCATGGTTGGGCCCCTTTTATTGAGTTTCTGGAACTCTGGAAATGGTGACTCTTGCTGCCTCTTTTTACCAGCTCAATCTCTTGCAGCCTGGCTTCGTAACCTGCATTCCATTTACTGAAAGAGCTCCTAAGTTCTCCAATGCCTTTTTACTACCAGGATCATAAGCTTTTCTCATTAACCTTCTAAAAGTTTTCTAAAGCTTTTTTTGTTTTAAAAGTACTGTCTCTGTAAAAATTCTTCACAACCTTTCCTTCCTGGTATCCAAATCTTGACACCACCCTGATTTATTTCCTTCTTACCCAGAGGTTTATTTTTTAAGTCTAATATTAAGTATCTAATACTTGTTTACCTCACTCCTTTGGTAATAAAATTTTGTTAGATGCTTGCTTATATTTTTGTCAAAAGAATGAGTTTTAAACTGATTTTTAATTATTTTCATCTACGTCCCCAAAGGTTGAATGCTTGGTTCATCCATTCATTCATTCATTTTTCTTTTTTTCCCCAATAAAAGCCCTTAAAGCTATATATTTGGATCTGATTAAAGCAACAGCATCATAGATTTTCCTCCAATTTTAAATAGTCTGTTGATTCAATTGTTATTTACATACATTTAAAATTGTAGCTAGTTGGGTTTATTTTGTTTATTACTCATTTTGTTCTGTTAAATGAAAACAGAAACAAATACCTGAATAATGGAAATAAGGAAAAACTCTGATTTTTTCAAAGGAATTATGGAAACCAAACTTAAATAAGCTGCTTTATACAAATATTTTTACTAATTACTTGGAAATGGTTGAATTTATTATAAGCAGCCCGTCTGGTTCACTAAAAACAAGTTGTTCTAAGAAAACTTTATTTCTTAAGATCAATGAAACTAAAAGCTGTTTCTTTGGGAAGATTGAAAAAAACTGATAAACCTTTAGCCAGATTCCTCAAGAAAAAAAGGGAGAGGACTCAGATCAATAAAACGAAATGAAAAGGGAGAAGTTACCATTGTTACCGCAGAAATACAAAGGATCATAAGAGACTATTACAAGCAACTGCATACCAATAACAGAGAAGGCAATGGCACCCCACTCCAGTACTCTTGCCTGGAAAATCCCATGGATGGAGGAGCCTGGTGGGCTGCAGTCCATGGGGTTGCTAAGAGTCGGGCACGACTGAGCGACTTCACTTTCACTTTTCACTTTCATGCATTGGAGAAGGAAATGGCAACCCACTCTGGTGTTCTTGCCTGGAGAATCCCAGGGACGGCAGAGCCTGGTGGGCTGCCGTCTATGGGGTCGCACAGAGTCGGACATGACTGAAGCAACTTAGCAGCAGCAGCAGCAGCAGCATACCAATAAAATGGACAACTTGGAAGAAATGGACAAATTCTTAGAAAGGTAAAACCTTTCAAGACTGAACCAGGAAGAAACAGAAAATATGAACAGACCAATCACAAGCAATGAAATTGAAACTGTGATTAAAAATCTTTCAACACACAGAAGTCCCAAACCAGATGGCTTCACAGGTGAATTCTATCAAACATTTAGAGAAAAGCTAACATCATCCTTCTCAAACTCTTCCAATATTGCAGGGAGAGGAACACTTTCAAGCTCATTCTATGAGACCACCATCACTGTGATACTAAAACCAGACAAAGATATCAAAAAAATAGAAAATTACAGGACGGTATCACTGATGAATATAGGTGCAAAAATCCTCAACAAAATATGAGCACACAGAATCTAACAACACATTAAGAGGATCATACACCATGATCAAATAGGGCACAAGTGTTCTTCAATATATGCAAATAAATCAGTATAATACACCATGTCAACAAACTTAAGAATAAAAGCCATCCGATCATCTCAATAGATTCAGGAAAAGCTTTTGGCAAAATTAAACACTGATTTATGATAAAAACTCTCCAGAAAGCAGGCATGGAGGGAACCCTGCTGCTGCTGCTGCTGCTGCTAAGTCGCTTCAGTCGTGTCCGACTCTGTGGGACCCCAGAGACGGCAGCCCACCAGGCTCCCCTGTCCCTGGGATTCTCCAGGCAAGAACACTGGAGTGGGTTGCCATTTCCTTCTCCAATGCATGAAAGTGTGAAGTGAAAGTGAAGTCGCTCAGTCGTGTCCGACCCTCAGCGACCCCATGGACTGCAGCCCACCAGGCTCCTCCATCCATGGGATTTTCCACGCAAGAGTACTGGAGTGGGGTGCCATTGCCTTCTCCGATGGAGGGACCCTACCTCAACATAATAAAGGCCATAAACCACAAACCCACAGCAAACATCCTTCTCAACGGTGACAAACAGCGTTTCCTCTGAGACAAGATCGTCCACTCTCGCCACTCTTATTCAACATAGTTTTGGAAGTCCTTGCCACAGAAATCAGAGAAGAAAAGGAAACAAAAAGAACTCATATTGGAAAAGAAGAAGTAAAACTGTCACTGTCTACAGATGACGCGATACGACACAGAGAAAATCCTAAACTTGCCACCAGAAAACAACTGGAGTTAAACGACGACTCTGGCAAAGCAGCAGGATGCGAAACCAATGCACAGAAATCTCTTGCGTGCCTATACACCGGCAATGAAAGATCTGAAAGACAAGTTAAGGAAACAACCCCATTTACCACTGCAACAGAAAGAATAAAACACCTAGGAATAAACCTATGTAAGGAGGCAAAAATCTGTACACAGAAAACTGTATGATACTGATGTAAGAAATCGAAGACGACACAAGCAAACGGGGAGAGATACACCGTGTTCTTGGACTGGAAGAATCAACACTGTGGAAACCAGGATACTATCAAAAGCAATCTACAGATTCAGTGCAATCCCTCTCACATCACCAACAGAAATTTCTGCAGAATTAGAACAAAAAACTGTATAATTTGTATGGAAATACAAAAGATTTCAAATAGCCAAAGCAATCTTGACAAAGAAAAATGGAGCTGGAGGAATCAGGCTCTCTGACTTCAGACTATACTACATAAATACAGTAATCAAGACAGTATGGCACTCATACAAAAACAGAAATACAGATCGATGGAACAGGAGAGAAAGTCCAGAGATAAACTCAGACACCCATGTTAACCTAATCTTTGACAAAGGAGGCAGGGATATACAATGAAGAAAAGATAAGTCTCTTCAATAAGTGGTGCTGAGAAAACTGGTCAGCATTACGTAAAAAGTGAAATTAAAACACTCCCTAACATCATACACAAAAACAAACTCAAAATGGATCACAGACCTAAATGTAAGGCCAGACACAACAAACCTCTTAGAGGAAAACACAGGCAGAAGACTATCTGACATATGTTGTTGTTCAGTTGCTAAGTCTTATCTGACTCTTTGTGACCCACAGACTGCAGCATGCCAAGCTTCCCTGTCCTTACTGTCTCTTGGAGGTTACTCAAACTCATGGCCACTGAGTCAGTGATGCCATCCAACCAACTCATATTCTGTTGCCCTCTTCTCTTCCTGATTTAAAATTTTCCCAGAATCAGAGAATTTTTGCATCAGTCAGCTCTGTGCATCAGGTTCAGTTCAGTTCAGTTCAGTCACTCAGTCCTGTCCGACTCTTTCCGACTCCATGAACCACAGCGCATCAGGCCTCCCTGTCCATCACCAACTCCTGGAGTCCACCCAAACCCATGTCCATTGAGTCGGTGATGCCATCCAACCATCTCATCCTCTGTCCTCCCCTTCTCCTCCTGCCCTCAATCTTTCCCAGCATCAGGGTCTTTTCCAATGAGTCAGCTCTTCACATCAGGTGGCCAAAGTATTGGGAGTTTCAGCTTCAGCATCAGTCCTTCCAATGAACACCCAGGACTGATCTCCTTTGGGATGGACTGGTTGGATCTCCTTGCAGTCCAAGGGACTCTCAAGAGTCTTCTCCAACACCACACTTCAAAAGCATCAATTCTTTGGCGCTCAGCTTTCTTTATAGTCCCAACTCTCACATCCATACATGACCACTGGTCATGACTAGACGGACCTTTGTTGACAGAGTAATGTCTCTGCTTTTTAATATGCTGTCTAGATTAGTCATAACTTTCCTTCCAGGGAGCAAGCATCTTAATTTCATGGCTGCAGTCACTGTCTGCAGTGATTTTGGAGCCCCCCAAAATAAAGTCAGCCACCATTTCCATTGTTTCCCCATCTATTTGCCATGAACTGATGGGACCAGATGCCATGATCTTAGTTTTTTGAATGTAGAGTTTTAAGCCAACTTTTTCACTCTCCTCTTTCATCTTCATTAAGAAGCTCTTTAGTAGCTCTTCACTTTCTGCCACTAGAGTGGTGTCATCTGCATATCTCAGGTTGTTGGTATTTCTCCCAGCAATCTTGATTCCAGCTTGTGATTCATCCAGCTCAGGATTTCGCATGATGTGCTCTGCATAGAAGTTAAATAAGCAGGGTGACAATATACAGTTTTGTTGTACTCCTTTCCCAATTTTGAACCAGTCTGTTGTTCTATGTCCAGTTCTAACTGTTGCTTTCTGACCTGCATACAGGCTTCTCAGAAAGCAGGTAAAGTGGTCTGGTATTTCCATTTCTGTAAGAATTTTCCAGTTTGCTGTGATCCACACAGTCAAAGGGCTTAGCACTGTCAATAAAGCAGAAGTAGATGTTTTTCTGGAATTCCCTTGCTTTTTCTATGATTCGATGGATGTTGGCAATTCAATCTCTGGTTCCTCTGCCTTTTCTAAACCCAGCTGGTACATCGGGAAGTTCTCAGTTCACATAGTGTTGAAACCTAAGTTGAAGAATGTCAATCATTACCTTGCCAGCTAACATGTAAAATGAGTGAAACAGTGTGGTCGTTTGAACATTCTTTGGCATTGCCCTTCTTTGGGACTGGAATGAAAACTGACCTTTTCCAGTCCTGGGGCCACTGCTGAGTTTTCCAAGTTTGTTGGCATATTGAACGCAACACTTTCACAACATCATTTTTTAGGATTTGAAATAGCTCAACTGGAGTTCCATCATTTCCACTACCTCTGTTTGTAGTAATGCTTCCTAAGGTCCACTTGACTTCATACTACAGGATGTCTGGTTCTAGGTGGATGACCACACCATCACGGCTATATGGGTCATTAAGACTTTTTTGGTACAGTTCTTCTGTGTATTGTTGTCCCCTCTTCTCAATATCTTCTGTTTCTGTTAGGTTCTTACCGTTTCTGTACTTTCTTGAGCCCATCTTTGCATGAAATGTTCCCTTGGTATCTCTAATTTTCTTGAAGAAATCTCTAATCTTTCCCATTCTATTATTTTCCTCTAATTCTTTGCATTGTTCATTTAAGAAGCCTTTCTTATCTCTCCTTGTTATTGTTTGGAACTTTGCATTCAGTTGGGTATATCTTTCCCTTTCTCCTTTGCCTTTCACGTTGACATAAATTGCAGCAAAATCTTTTTTGACCCGCCTCAAAAAGTAATGAAAAACAAAAATAAGCAAATGGGACATAATTAAACTTAAAAAAGCTTTTGAACAGCAAAGGAAATCATAAGCAAGACAAGAAGAGAACCCTTAGAATGGAAGAAAATAGATGTAAACAAAGTAACTGACAAGGGAGTCATCTCCAAAATATATAAATAGTTCACGTAGCTCTGTATCAAAAGCAAACAACCCAATCAATACACGGGCCAGTGACCCAAACAGACATTTCACCAGAGAAGACACATGGAAGGCCAACACAAACATGAAAGGGTGCTCACTGCCACGAATCATTAGAGAAGTGGAAATCAAAGCCGCAGTGAGGAGCCGCCTCAGACTGGTCAGAACAGCCGTCGTCAAAAAGTCTACCAACAACAAATGTCGGAGAAGGCGGGAAGAAAAGGGAATTCTACACTGTTGGTCGGAATGCAAATTGGTACAGCCACTATGGAGAACAGTTTGGAGGTTCATCAAAAACTAATAGAACTACCATATGATCCAGCAATCCCATTCCTGGGCATGTAACCAGAGAGAATCATAATTCAAAATGATACATGTACCCCAATTTCACAGCAGCACGATTTACAACAGCCAGGACACGGGAGCAACCTAAATGTCCATCAACAGATAAAGAAGAGGTGGATACATATATACAGTGGGATATTACTCAGTCATAAAAAGGACCAAAACTGTGCCATTTGCCCAGACAGACCTACAGTCTGTCACACCGAGTGAAGTAAGTCATAAAGAGAAAAATATTGCATAACATCACTTATATGTGGAATCTAGAAAAATGATACAGATGAACTTATTTGCAAAGTAGAAATACAGCCACAGACATAGAGAACAAACTTAGGGATACCAAGGCGGGGAAGGGTAGGTGGCATGAACTGGGAGACTGGGACTGATATAAATACGCTGAGTGCATGAGTGTGTGCTGGGTTGCTTCTGTTGTGAGCGACTCTTTGCGACCCAATGACTGTAGCCTGCCTGGCTCTTCTGTCCGTGGGATTCTCCAGGCAAGAGTACTGGAGTGGGTGTCTTCTGCTTCTCCTGCATTGCAGGCAGATTCTTTACCCACGGAGACACTTGGGAAGTCCATATAGACACTACTGTGTATAAAACAGATAACGAATAAAGGCCTACTGAACAGCACAGGGAACGCTACTCAGTGCTCTGTGGTGACCTAAAGGGAACGAAATCTTAAAAACAGGGGGTATACGTATAACTGATTTACTTTGTTGTACAGCGGAAACTAACACAGTAAAGCAACTATACTCCAATAAAAATTAATTTAAAAAATAAGACAACTTTATTTCTCGTTTGAAGTGCTGACCTCTATTAGATTTTATCAAGGTGTCAGTGAGTATAATACACACTTAGCTGTACCTGAACGACGGTATCTCATGTGTACTGCTGAATCTTCTAGCACTCCTGACAATTCACAGACCTGTTCACCAGTACTTTTTTTAAATTGAAGGTCATAATCTTCTGTCAGAGTTATGTAATTTGGGAAGAGTTACTTAGCCTGTTGTCTGGACCTTAACTTCCTCATCTTTAAACCAAGGGGTCTGAGGTGTATGACACTGTGCTCCTTTTGGACAGAAAACCCTACAGTTTCATGACTTGAAGAAGGAGAACATGTGCTTATGAATGTGAGACAAAAGCTACAGAGCCGCCCACTGTTATCAGATAAAGCAATCAAAGTTTAAAATACTTTCAACTGGGCAGCATGAGAAATAAGTGAGAGATAAAATTTAATGGAGATTAAAAAAAGCGTATGCACTTAGGTTAAAATGTTTTACAATTGCACACTATACATAGAATAGTGAGGTGTGGATTAACACTAATTCATATTAAAACAAAACAAAAAAACAACCAAACTCCCAAACATGAATGCTTTGGTCTGGTCCCCAAGGCTAATCTGAGCCTATGCTGATGTTGGAGAAAAATAAAATTCTGGGGCTGCATTAATTCTAGGCAAGTTAACTTCTAGTTTCCAGTCCAGCATGTAAGAATTTTGGAAGTTTCTACTCTGTCCTAACAACAAATAAAAAGCTGAACAAACTGAAAAAAAAAAAAAAAAAAATCAACTTTTTCATAGCTCTTTAAAAGAAGTGAGGTCAACGGGCAAACTGCTACTCCCAGATTGGAGAGAGTGACAGGTGGATACAGAGCATCATGGCCCCTCAGAGCAGAAACCCCCAGGAACCAGTGCTGGGGAAGGGAGCTGGAGCTGCAGCTGAGCTGCTAGAGGCTCTGTGTGGACAAACCCGGAAGTTACAATCTCCAAGGGGCACCCAGTCACAGGGCTCAGTGGCCAACTAGACTTACGTCAGCTTTACGTCCTGGACTTCTGCCAGGCTCTCATGAGAAAGTGTGCTCGGACAAGGGTAGAGGGAAAGGAACTGTCTGAAATACACCAGAGCATGTTGTTCTCAATGGTCTACCCTCAGGAGAAACACTGAATCAGAGTCTAACCTGCTGGGAATTGTTCAGAGTCTAACTGACCTGGGGGAAGGGAAGTACCTAATCCTAGCCCTCTCTAGCCTTCCTGTCCTACCCTAAGGTGTCATGTGTCAAATTCAGAGCCCAGAGGCCCTGGCTCACTACATGACTGAGATCTACTCATAGCACAGCATACTAAAAAGCAGAGACATCATTTTGCCGACAAAGGTCCGTCTAGTCAAAGCTACGTTTTTTCCAGTAGTCATGTATGGATGTGAGAGTTGGACTATAAAGAAAGCTGAGTGCTAAAGAATTGATGCTTTTGAATGGTGGTGTTGGAGAAGACTCTTGAGAGTCCCTTCGACTGCGAGGAGATCAAACCAGTCAATCCTAAAGGAAATTAGTCCTGAATATTCATTGGAAGGACTGATGCTGAAGCTGAAACTCCAATACTTTGGCCACTTAATGCGAAGAGCTGACTCACTGGAAAAGACTCTGATGCTGGCAAAGATTGAAGGTGGGAGGAGACGGGGATGCAGAGGATGACGATGGTTGGATGGCATTACCGACTCGATGGACATGAGTTTGAGTAAGCTCCAGGAGTTGGTGATGGACAGGGAGGCCTGGCGTGCTGCGGTCCATGGGGTCGCAAAGAGTTGGACACGACTGAGCGACTGAACTGAACTAATCATAGGAGTACAGAATGCTTCCTCTCTCCTCCACATCTTATCACAGTACTAAAGGCCTATTTTTGGAGTTCTTTTACCCAGTACAACATGCCCAAGTATCCAAAATAAATAAAGAAAAGATGCACTCAAAAAGCAAGAAGCAAAAAACCATAGTTCGAAGAGAGAGCAAGCAAAGCATCAGAACCAGACTCAGATTTAGCAGGGATACTGGAATGATCAAATGATCAGACTGGAAATTTAAAATAACTATGATTAAAATGTCTCTTTGCGACCCCATGGACTATAGCCTACCAGGTTCTTCCATCCAAGGGATTTTCCAGGCGAGAATAATGGAGTGGGCTGCCATTTCCTTCTTCGGGAGATCTTCCCAACCCAGGGGTTGAACCCGGGTCTCCTGCACTGTAGGCAGAAGCTTTACCGTCTGAGCCACCAGGGACGGTGATTAAAATGTTAAGAACGCTAATGAATAAAGTAGACAGCAGGCAAGAACAAATAGGAAATATAAGCAGACAGGAGGAAATTCTAAAGAAAAAAAAAAGAAATGATAGAGATAAAAAATATTGTAACATTAAGATTGTCTTAGATGGGCTTATTATTGATGGGCTTATTATTGATGGACATGGCTGAAGAAAGACTCTCTGAGGTTGAGGATATTTCAATAGAAACTCTCCAAACTGAAAAGCAAATAGAAAAAAGACAGAAAAAGCAGAAGAGAATATCCAAGAACTGGAGGACAACTGTAACTGGTCTAACAGACACACACTGGGAACAGCAGAAGGAGAAAAAAGAAAGGGACAGAAGAAGCATTTGAAACAACAATGGCTATGAGTGTTCCCAAAGTAATGTCAGACAACCAACCAAAGATCCAGAAAGCTCAGAGAACATCAGGCAATAGAAATGCCAAAAAAAAATTATACTGAGTCATATCATTTTTAAACTATAGAAAATCACAGAAAAAAAAAAAAAAAAAAACCTGAAAAAAGCCAGAGGGCGAAAAAACAGCTTACATATAAAGGAACAAAAATAAGAACCACATTCAAATTCTCCTCAGAAAACATGCATGCAGGAGAGAGTGCGGTGAATAAAACGTTGAGAGAAAAAACCAGCGACGTAGAGTTCTGTACCCTGTGAAGCACCCCTCAAAGGTAAATATGGTGTCTGTATGTATGAATTACTTCTGAGAGTAAGCGTGTTATTCTTCGCTGTGACTGTAGTACATGACTGGAACAGGTGAGCGTCTGTGCTGTAGGCGGTAACTGTACAAGTACGGCAGACAGTTTTGGTGACGCATGAATTTCTGGCAGAATTGAGTTTTGTCTATAAAACGGAGCAGAAGAGTAGGGAGACACGCCGATTATGACGGAAGAGGAATGGCTAACGAGGCAGGGGCACAAGTCCACCGACAGGAGAGCTGCCAGGAGCAAAAGCAGCGCTTCTGCACGCGGCTCTGAAAACGAGACGAGGTGCAAAAGTTACAGAAAGTCACAGGAGACAGAAGGCTATGACCCAGGAAATCCTTCCTAATGATTTGACAGGCTCCACTGAAAATGTAAGCACTCCATTTCTGGGACTGTCTAAGCAAAGCTTAGGAAATCGTTTTCAGACAAGGAGGCTTCCTGCCGGGGGCGAGAGGCAGAGTTCAAGGAGAGCCTCTTCTGCATCTGTTGACAGCAGGTGCTGGGCTGGGCCAGCCGCCCCCTACATCGCAGTCACTATCCTGCAGAGATGCAAGGTCACAGAGGGGCCTGGAGGCCAGCAAGGGCCCATGTGGGATGGTGACCGGACCCAACTCAAGCTCGGAGGCCTCCCTGGCTGCCCTGCCTCCTGTTTCCACCCTCAGTCTCCATTCTTTTTGCCCTTCCTTCCACCTCTAGGATCACCTTCCCTCTGAGACTTTTCTCCCTTCTTTTCCTTTCCTTCCATCAAAATCTCCTTTCTATCATTTTCTCATCTCATTCTACCCACACTTTTTTCCATCAAAAAAAATATATAACTTAGTTTAAAATTACCTTCTTAAGTGCAAGTTGTTGGAAAAAGTAAATATAAACACATGATTTTGGTTTTAGGATAGAAATGATACTCTCTTTGCATCTCTATAATTTCCTACCCTGCCATTGTTGACCTACCTGGGATTATGATTCCTATTTACTTCTTTCATGCTTATTAAATACATCTATCTTTTATTTAAATATTTAAAACAGTTGTCATGGTTGCAAAATAATACTTTTCAAGATGATTCTAACATTTGACCTAACATTTGGGATGTACTCACAAATTCTCTAAGTTAAAGGTTTCAAATTCTATAAAACAAAGTTGTTTCCAACTTTCTTAATTCTTTACCTTTAATGTTGAGTGTATCAAACTTGCTTCAATGAAGGACATCTATACTTAATTCTAATTTGTTTGCCATATCTTGAGGTTTCTGCTATCTCAGAAAATGAACTCTCTCCATATATCATGAAACTCAAGATTTTATAGGTCTTTATAAAAACTATATGATAAAAATTAGCTTGCTATTACTCATTCCTCAGGAATCTGCCTCTCAGGTGAAACGTCTCCTTTCAGCTGTACAGATGATGATTATTTTGCGTGTAGCATGTAAGTCCTTGTTACCGTGATGGGAAGCAAAAGCAGCGCTTGTCAGGGCCAGAAAAGTTGGCCCCGTAAGAGGGTGGACATAAGCTAGACTGTGGGGCTCAGCTAACTGGGTCTGAATATAATTGAGAATATTTGTTTAATGTAACAAATAATTAGCAATTGTGCATAGACCGTGGTTATATAAAAATCATGAGATAACTCCCTAAGACCTATCTGCAGGGATAAAATTCGAGGTTTCTATTCCAGGACAGTCATTTTCAACTAATTTATTTTCTGACCCAGTGTCTGAGGGATACAAATCTCTCCCGTGAACCGTGGCCCACAGGAGTTTCTGTTCTAGGGAAACACAGCAGAACGGAAGAGGAAACGATCTTGAGCTGCCACCTGTTGGGGAGCTTTGCCCTATCACCTGTCTACCTTCTCTGAGAGTCACTACATATCTTCACACTTGAAAAAAAAATCACATGCAGCTATACTTAAACATATATCAATAATCGACTCTTAAGAGTTCTAAGGAAAAAAGTTATGTTTTAAGAAACTTTCCTTCAAGTTTTAATGAAAGGGAGTCAATAAATATAAACAAATGTATGAGGCCATGTAAAATTCCAAGAAAAAAGTTACATTAAAAAAAAAGTGCAGCCTGGACTTCCCTGGTGGCGCAGTGGATAAGAACATGCCAGCTGATGCGGGGGACAAGGGTTCAGGCGGGTCTGGGAAGATCCCACGTGCTGGGGAGCACCTAGGCCTTGCGTCACAGCCGCTGAGGCGTGCCCTGGAGTCTGCACGCAGCCACTGAGGCCCGCGCGCCCAGCGCCTGTGCTTCACAGCAAGACAGGCCAGTGCACCGAGAAGCCCTCGAGCTACAACAAAGAGCAGCCCTCACTGCAGCTAGAGAAGCCCTCACAAGGCAACAAGGGACCAGTGCAGCCAAAAAAAAGTGCAGTCCGAGGCAGGGCAGGTTACATGCAGAAAACAGAGGGGTTATTTTCTCTCAAATGAAAAACAACCTATAAGACCTGTGCTCTTAAAAACTATGCAACAGTATGGAGAGAATGTGAAGACTGAATGAAGAGACAGTCCATGGTCATGGATTTACTCAAGTTTCGGTTCTTTCCAAACTGACCTACAGATTCAATGTAATTCCAATCAAATCCCAATAATTTTTAGAGAAACTGACATGTAGATTCTACAATTTATATGGAAATGCAAAGAACCAAGAATAGTCAAATAATAAAAAAAAGAAAATCAAGACTTGCTGTGACGCTACATAATTAAGCAAGTGTGGTACTAGGGAAAGCAGCGAGTGTCCAGAAATAGACTCATATCTTTATGGTCAATTGATTCTCAGCCAAGGACCCAGTTTAATTCAATGAAGAAAGGAGAGGATTTTACATAACTGGTATCCAACTGCTGGATACTTGTACCGAAAAAGACGGACCTCAATTTTTACCTCACTCCACGCACGCTGATTTGACGTGGACCACAGATCTAATACAACTGTTAGCACCACGCCAGTTTTGAGAAGAGTACAGAGTATCTCTGGAACTTTCAGGGTTAACTCAGCGTGCCTGGGCTCCCCAAGCCCTGCACACTGCAGTTCAGGACCCGCCCTGCAGGGACAAGTGGGAGGGAGCCTCTAGCCCTTGGAATGTCTGTCCTGTAACCCTGTCTTTGTAGACCCGGGACCTTGACCACAGCAAGCAGTGTGCACTAACAATGGGAATTGGGCTAAAGTCTGTTTCTGTTTCCTGCTGGGCCATGCCACGCGTCTCCACGCGGCCTCCAGGGGCCTGGAGACAGACAGCTAATGTCACCACAGGGCTGCTCCCTGCCTGCACGGCTGTCGTCCAACACTTGGTCCGAGGGGACCAAGTGCTGGGGAACGTCCCCGAGGCAGCACTTCCTGCGCGCAGCCCTGCAAGGACCAGGCGGATTTAAGCACTCCACTGAGACGAAACTCACGCCTGGCCTCTCCTGGACTGCGAATTAAACTGCTGCCTGCGCACCAGTAAACCCAGGTGCCGCTGCCCTCAGGCCATCACAGCACAGCCTCCCTGCCCGTGAGCGCTGAGGGACTCAGTGTGGGCACCGGAGGTCCCGACCAGCTGCCCACCGCTGCAGCCGCAGCATGGCGCACCTGAGGGCCCCAGACAGCGAGGCGCAGGTCCAAGGGGGGACTGCGGCGAGCGCAGACTCCTGTGTCTCCCGCACACAGAAAGCACTACGCCCCTTCACGTGAGACCCTGGGTTTCCTTTCATTAGCAGTGATCTTTCGATGCTGACTACCCAGCCTTCGCTGCACAAACTCCTGTGTAACCTGGCTTCCCTCTCTGCACCTTTGGGTCAGGCCCTCAGAGCGAGCTGAGAGTCCTGTCTTGGACTTGAAGTCCTCAGAAAGTTTGCCAAGTAAAACACGACTCTCAACTTTCTAGGTTGCTCATTTTCAGTCAACACCACCAGCTTTTTTCCTTTCTTGATTTTAATCTGTGTCCTTTTGCCATAATACACTATAAACGTGGGTATAACAGCTTTTCTGAATTCTGTGAGTCCTTCAAGTGAACCAGTGAAGCCAAGCATGGTCTTCAGGATCCTGAACAAAGGAGACTTAGATGCATCTTAGGAGATTTCATAGATAAGAAAACAAAATGCACCAGCCATAAAGGAAGAAAACTGAAAGAAGAAATGTCACTGAAATGAAAGTTTTCTGCTCATTAAAAGGCATCATTAAGAAAACAAACAGGCAAGCTCCACGCTGGGGGATGATATCTGCAGTACATTTATCAAAGACTCCTACCCAAAACATATACAGAATCCTCACAAATCAAGAATAAAAAAGAGAAACAACCCATCAAAGACAGGCAGACGACTGGGACAGTCCAAAAAGGAATCACCAACATGCTATGAAAAGACGCTCAGGAAAATGTAAATTAAAACACAATGAGATACCGTTTCATACCAACCACAATAGACAAAATCAGAAAGACTGACAGTAGCAAATGCTGGCAAAGAGGAAGAGCAGTTAAAACTCCCAAATATTGCTGGTGAGCATGGAGAAAGGTATAACTACTTGGTCAAACAGTTCGCAGTTTCTTATAAAGTTAAACATACATCTATCCTATGCATGCTAAGTTGCTTCAGTCGTGTCCAACTCTGTGTGACCCCATGGACTGCAGCCCGCCGAACTCCTCTGTCCATGGGATTCTCCAGGCAGGAGTACCAGAATGGGTTGCCATTTCCTTCTCCAGGGGATCTTCCCAACCCAGGGATCAAACCCAGGTCTCCCAGAATTGCAGGCAGATTCTTTAGCAACTGAGCCAGAGTAATTTAATTTCTAAGTATTTATCCAAGGGAAACATAAACATATATCCACCAAAACCAACAATAACAAATGAAAACATCAAAACACTTGTATAAGAACGTTCATAGCGGTCCTGCTCAGAACACTCCACATCTGGAAATAACCCACTGTCCATCAATAACAGAATAAACAATTTGTGGTACATCATATAGTGGAATACAGCCCAAGAAGAGAAAGAAACTACTGGTATACGAAAAACAATATGCATGAAGTGCAAGCACACTAATCTGAATGAAAAAGAGTGCATACTATGTGTCTCTAGTCATGGCAAGACCAAGAAAAGGGGAAACTCTTGAAACAAGGGAGCGGAAATCAAAAGTGGTTGCCTCGGGATGATGAGTTGGGTATGACCGTCCAACTGGGGGGGACGGGGGGGACTCTAGGCGACAGGAATGTTCACTCCAGATACACTGTCTTAGATGGCGGTTACAAGACACGGGTTTGATCCCTGGGTCGGGGAGATCCTCTGGAGGGGGAAATGGCAGGCGCCTCAGTATTCCTGCCTGAGAATCCCATGGACAGAGGAGCCTGGTGGGCTACAGTCCACACGGTCGCAGAGAGCTGGACACAACTGAGCCTGCATGCAGAGGGGTAGTGTACACAGCTATCCAAACTCATCAGACTGAACACTTAGGATCTGTGTCTTATGTACAAATTATACTTACATTTTTTAAGAAAGGAGAAAGATTTATTTACTCTGCCCTAAAAAGGAGATAGTGTTACCAATTTACCTAAATTGGTTAGGAATTAACAACTCTCTTTGATACAAGAGAAAGAGCATTTCAGACATAGAAGTGCTTATAACACAAACTCCTATTTGAGCATAAAAATATCACAAAATTACATTTATATAGAAATCAGTGTCCTTTGAAATTCTGATTAGCCAATTAACTACTAATGGACTATAACCATGGACTTCTTGGCTTCATGACTCGGGAAATATTATTAGCATATTATTTCTTTACCATATTTTAGCAATAAAATACTTCAGAGTAAATATAATAAAGCCTCATTTAAAAATTCTTGTGGACCATATAATATGGAAATTAGCTAGAAGAATTTTATAATGCCTTTTAGGTATTCAAAGCAGTATTTATTTATTCAGTCATTAAACTACTGAGTACTAGACACAGTGCCAGGCACTGTGCCGGGCCCTGGGAATACGAGGGCTCCGTCCCCGACATCAGCACGGCTATTGTATACATGAAGCCAGAAAGTGCTCGCTCATTTCACCCACGTTGGAACGCGCTCTCCATACCAGGTAACGAGGAGACAACAGGGACACAGGCAGACATGGCCCCTGCCCTCGCAAGTCAGATCCGAGTATAAGAAGACTGTTGGAAGAAGGTCTGAGCTTTCTGGGAGGATGTGCTTAGTAGGCCAGGCCTTGAGAAGAAGACTCCTAAATTAAAAGACGCTTACTCCTTGGAATGAAAGTTATGACCAACCTAGATAGCATATTCAATTGCAGAGACATTACTTTGCCAACAAAGGTCCGTCTGTCTGGTCAAGGATATGGTTTTTCCAGTGGTCATGTATGGATGTGAGAGTTGGACTATGAAGAAGGCTGAGCGCCGAAGAATTGATGCTTTTGAACTGTGGTGTTGGAGAAGACTCTTGAGAGTCCCTTGGACTGCAAGGAGATCCAACCAGTCCATTCTGAAGGAGATCAGCCCTGGGATTTCTTTGGAAGGAATGATGCTAAAGCTGAAACTCCAGTACTTTGGCCACCTCAGAGAAGAGTTGACTCATTGGAAAAGACTCTGATGCTGGGAGGGATTGGGGGCAGGAGGAGAAGGGGACAACAGAGGATGAGATGGCTGCATGGCATCACTGACTCGATGGACGTGAGTCTGAGTGAACTCCGGGAGTTGGTGATGGACAGGGAGGCCTGGAGTGCTGTGATTCATGGGGTCGCAAAGAGTCGGACACGACTGAGTGATTGAACTGAACTGAACTGAACTGAAGCGGAGGCAGACTCTGATTCTGAGAAGAGATGGAGAATCACTGGGCACCAGGCATTCTTGGGGTAAACATGGACAGGACACTGCTGTGCCCTCGTCATCCGGAGCCCAGTGGCGGAAGGTGGGGAACGTCTGCAGAGCCCAGAAGAGGCTCCCTTACTGGAAAGCGTTTGTCCCCAGAGCCTGGCTTCCTGCTGGACCCCATGCAGGCATCCGGACAGGGGGCCCTTTGGAAAGGGCCTACATCCCGAGCTCTAACTCTGGCATCTTTCATTACTGGCGCCAATTAGGCTGCTGCGGCTGTGGCACGGGGCAGAGGAGAGCTGGGGTATCAGCATGGAGGATGCTGCTGCTGGTCTGCAGCCCAGCTTGGCTTCTTCCATCTGTACCAAGGCCTCACTCAATCAACTAAAGTAAATTAGAAGACCTCCAGTCGTGGAGCTGCGTAAAAAGGGCCACTGCATACAGAGGCATGTGGCTTGAGGCCCTGCTGCCAGCTCAGGTGTGGATGTTTCAGCACCTCTGCAAGAGCAGAGAAACTACACCCTTTAAGAAACTGTGTGTGGCACTTTCAAAACAGAAAATCTGTGAGTGTTCTGGAATGTAGAAGGTATGTGATTTTACTCTTACTGTAAGAGATTGCAATAGTTAAAAACTATGAAATTCTGTTCCATGAATACTCAATTGGGCATTTCAGAAGTCACAAATTCCTAAATAAATCAGATGGGTCTTTCTGAAGACTGGTCACAATTTAGATGTGCTTATTTTTTATTTATAGAAGTAATTTATGGTTATTTAAGGACAAAATTGGAGCAGGATTTGAGTGTTAATTTGTTGTTTTGAGCTCAAAAGTTGAATGAATAAGGAAATGTCAATTCCCATTTTTAAAAAGAAATGTGCAGCTAAGTAAAATCAGAGCACAGTGAATGCTACCCACACACGTAATGGAAAATCTATCACGAAAATACCTAGGCACTTGCTGTTAAAGACTTAATTACAGCAATCCATGGTAAGGCAGAGAAGAGAAATCAGGCTTCTTGATTTCTAGAGATATTCTTATCCGTGAAATCACATGTCATCTTGCATCCTCATCTCTCATTTGGATAATGACTGCCGTGGACTGCGTCCAGACATGGCATGGATTAGCTCCCTGCCCTCCAGGTACCTGCCTGCCCTTGCCTGTCCTCCACTCACGCATCATTGCCGGGGGTTTCCCCATGAAGACACGCCTTCCCTCTGGATCAGCCCCAGAGCCTGTCTTGCTGCTCAGTGACAGCCCCGATGCAGGAACTCTTTAATAGCCTCTAAACAGCTAAGAAAGGTAGTTGTAAGGCTACGGTTTAAGGGTCCAGCCTGGTAAAAACATCTTGGGCATTAAATAGCTAAAGGGGTCTTTGCCAAGGGTTGCACAATAGGTTTCACAATAGCTACAATAGTCTTTCATCCTAGATAAAGTAATGGTAAAATAAACCAACTTCTAGAGAAGAATGCGGTAGTTGTAAGGGCTACATATAGACTTGGGAGTATTCTTTAGCAAGATGATCAAGTTTCTTTCACCTTACATTCCCTAAACCGGTGACTACGGGTATCCATGCTCCTTCTGGGTTGGTCACTCATTCACTCGCTCATTCAAGTCACCTTATTGAGGCATTTCAGACCTGCAGTGGCTGTGTCTTCTTAATGTGCACAGCTTGACGCATTTAGAGGTAAGCATGCATCTGCAAAGCCATCACCACAATCTATGACATAAACGTACCCCCACCCCTTAGCGTTTCATCCTTCCCTCTATATTTATTAGGACTATTTTTATTTATTTTTTGTGATAAGAACACTTAAAATAAGATTTACTTTCTTAGCAAATCTTAGGTACATAACAGCATCGTTAACTATGGGCCTAGACTGTACAGTAGGTGTCTAGGACTTACTCATCTCTGCCTCATTTATTAAACGCTGGACTGGAAGAAACACAAGCTGGAATCAAGATTGCCAGGAGAAATATCAATAACCTCAGATATGCAGATGACACCACACTTATGGTAGAAAGTGTAGAGGAACTAAAAAGCCTCTTGATGAAAGTGAAAGTGGAGAGTGAAAAAGTTGGCTTAAAGCTCAACATTCAGAAAACAAAGATCATGGCATCTGGTCCCACCACTTCATGGGAAATAGATGGGGAAACAGTGTCAGACTTTATTTTTTGGGGCTCCAAAATCACTGCAGATGGTGACTGCAGCCATGAAATTAAAAGACCCTTACTCCTTGGAAGGAAAGTCATGACCAACCTAGATAGTATATTGAAAAGCAGAGACATTACTTTGCCAACAAAGGTCCCTCTAGTCAAGGCTATGGTTTTTCCTGTGGTCATGTATGAATGTGAGAGTTGGACTGTGAAGAAAGCTGAGCGCCAAAGAATTGATGCTTTTGAACTGTGGTATTGGAGAAGACTCTTGAGAGTCCCTCGGACTGCAAGGAAGTCCAACCAGTCCATTCTGAAGGAGATCAGACCTGGGATTTCTTTGGAAGGAATGATGCTAAAGCGGAAACTCCAGTACTTTGGCCACCTCATGCGAAGAGTTGACTCATTGGAAAAGACTCTGATGCTGGGAGGGATTGGGGGCAGGAGGAGAAGGGGATGACAGAGGATGAGATGGCTGGATGGCATCACTGACTCGATGGACGTGAGTCTGAGTGAACTCCGGGAGTTGGTGATGGACAGGGAGGCCTGGTGTGCTGCGATTCATGGGGTCGCAAAGAGTCGGACACGACTGAGCGACTGAACTGAACTGATCTGATCTGCCTCATTTATTATTAACCTACTATTTTGAAAGGTGAAAAACGGTACTTCACAGGTGTTATAATTTGCATTTCTGTGACTAATTATGAGTTTGACCAGCCTTTTGAGGTTTATTGCTGTTCGCAATCCTTCTTTTGTTGAGTCCATACTATATTCAAGGCTCTGTTTTAGGTGCTGAGGATACAAGACAATAAAACATGCAGAATTTATATTTCAATGTGAGAAACAATAAAAACACACAAAAAGTAGAATAAAAAGCTAAAAATACAATTTCAGGTGGTAAGAACTGCTATTAAAAAAACCCACAAAAACAAAAACAGTAACAAAGCAAAATAAAAGGAGTGAAGGGGTCCATTACTTTAGACACAGCGGTCAAGGAGGGGCTCTCTGAAGAGGCGGGGTGTGAGCAGAGAGAAAGGTCAGGCACAGTGCGGGTTCTCAGGGAAGAGCCCTGGCCCACGGAGAGCCAGCTCACAGCTCCTGAAGGGGCCTGACCGGGAGCTGGGGGATGGTCAGCGGGCCGGGGTGGCCAGAGTCCAGTGAGCCGGGTTCTCAGGGAAGAGCCCCGGCCCGCGGAGAGCCAGCTCAAAGCTCCTGAAGGGGGCTGACGGGGGTGCAGAGACAGGAGCCAGGTTTCGCAGGGCCTCCCTGCAGCACTGCACGGTGGTGGACCTGAGGTCAGGTGTGCTGGGAAGCCACTAAGGGCTCTGAGCGGAAGATCGGACCTGCACCGGGAGACGAGTTAGGAGGCCGTCGGGGGAGACTGGCAAGGACACACGACTCAGTGTTGGCAGGGCAGAGAGAGCAAAGGGACTGTTTCAGGACACAGTTTGAGCAGGCATTGCTGATGGACCTGATGTGATGTCACGGAGAGAGAGGAGCCCAAGGCGTTCTAAGGCTGGGTCAGCCGGTCAAGACATTCATGGTTACTGAGGAACACTGCGGGGTAACAGGTGTGTGGAGGTGAAACCAAGAGTTCAGTGCAATCAAGCAAGCCCGGAGTTCAAGGAAGGAAGTCAGGCTGAAGACACAAACGAAGGGCCCTTCAGTCACAAATGGAACCTATGCCGGGAACTGGGGTGAGGTCCTCTGGGCAGAGAAGAGCATAGCAGGAGGCGGGACGGCCCCTGAGTCAGGATCGTGATTTCTTACTGAACTGTGCAAGTTTCCACACATTCATGATATTATAGTTTGTCAGTCATTTCCTTTACAAATATTTTCCCAATTTTCTGTTTGCTTTTGATTCATTTTTTTAAAAACATTTCTGACATATCTGTTCAGAAACAATTGTGCAATAAAATCCATAGGTCCTTCCCTTTGTGACTTCTTCCATGACTTTTAAGGATAAAAAGTCAAGTAACTAGAGGTCAGACACTTGGGTTTTATTTCTATGTTTGCTTGTTTGAGTGAACTCTGATTAAATCAGAATTTGTTTTGGTGTGTGTTGAAGTTATAAGTTGATATCTTTTCAAAAGATTTGTCAAGTTTCCCAACACCATCTTTAAACTTCAACTTGTCTGTGATGTTTTCACACACTATACTTCACTTGGTCACTTTCAGTTTCAGGCTTTGAAACTGTCATGGTGATGATGAGAAAGCTGCCATCTAGTCTTTACAATGATACTGCATATAGGGATCTCAATGTGCTTACAAGAAAATACATAAAACAGAACCAACAATTTTGAGAAGAATGCAGGGACAGAAAGCCAAATGGAAGATAAAACATGAAGGGGAAAAGGAAAGGGTACAGTCTATTTCCTTCTTTGAAAAAGAAGAAAAGGAGATGTTGAAAAATGCAAAAAAAAAAAAAAAAAAAGAATCATGTATACACAACAGATATCAACTTCCTCACACTAGCAAGGATTATCCCAGGTGCCCTCAGTAGGTAAGACAAGCGACCTGCCTGCAGGGGCTTAGACCTCAGTGTGGAGACTGGGGAGAGAGATGACACATATGTATATGGCTTCAGTGAGAAATGAATGCTGTGGGAAGACAACAACGCGGAGCAATCAGGTAGCGGGATCAAGGGAGGTGAAGACAAAACAGAGACGGAGAGAGGCTTGTGTGAATGCGCAGATGGACAACGGGCACAGAATAAGATGTGAAATGCAAATCAAAACTACAATGAGATATCATCTCACACCAGTCAGAACGGCCATTATCAAAAAGTCTACAAACCATACATGCTGAAGAGGGCGTGGGGCAAACGGAGCCCCCACGCACTGGGGGTGGGTGCACGCTGGTGCCCCCACCAGGGAAAACAGGACGGAGGTTCCTCAAAACACTAAAAGCAGAGCTGCCGCACGGCCCAGCAACCCCGCTGCTGGGTGTCACACAGAGACACGCACCCTGTGCGCACAGAAGCACGACTTACAGCAGCTAAGGCTCGGACACAACTCAAATGCCCAGCGACAGATGTGGTCCATGGATACTGAGGATGCTATCCAGTCATACCAAGAAGCAAATAATTGCCATTTGTGGCAACATGATGGACCTAGAGATTATCATACTAAGCGACGTAAGTCAGAGAAAGACAGATTCTGAATGACATCACTTGGATGTGGCCTCTAGAATACGACGCGGTGGTGGTGGTGGAGGCGCTCAGTCGTGTCCAACTCTTGCGACCCCGTGGACTGCAGCCCGTCAGGCTCCTCTGTGGGATTTTCCAGGCAAGGATACTGGAGTGGGTTGCCATTTCCTTCTCCAGGAAATATGACATAAATAAATGTATTTACAAAACAGAACAGACTCACAGACATAGAGAGCACATCTGTGTTTGCCAAGGTGGGGTGGGGGTGGGTGGGAGGGGTGGACTGTGAGCAGATGCAAACTCATCTACAGGATGACAGACAGCAAGGTCCTAGTGTGCAGCACAGGGAGCCATATTCAACATGTTGTGATAAACCACAGTGGAAAAGAACAGAAGGATGCATGTATGCATGACTGAGTCGCTCTGCTGGACAGAGAAATGAACGCAACACTGTAAATCAACCATACCTCAATACGGTCTTAAAGAGAGAAAGAGGCTCGTGTGAGATGATGTTCGCGCTGAAGCCACAGAGAAAGACGGAGGTGGGAGGGGAACAGGGAAAGCCCTGGAAAGCTCCAGTGGGAGGAAGGAGACAGGGAGGGGCAGGGGGAGAGGAGCAGACTGCTGAGCCTTTGGGAGTTTCAGTGGGAATGAGGTACACTCTGCTGTAAACCGAGAATTAGGTCCTGTGAAAACTCACCTGGGGGCCAGGGTGGTGCACAGCAGGTGCGGGGTGGAGCCCAGGGGCCAGAGGGGACTTCAGCTAGGAAGAGTCTGCATGAAGAAAGGACCTCACACACACTTTAAAGAGCATATCCAGCCTCCATGCTTGACACGAAAGGAAGGAAACACAAGTGGCTAGACGGTAAGACTCCTGAGGGCAGGGATTTTTCTCTGGTTTGTCCACTCTCTGCAAGGCAGTCTGGCACCAGAAAAATGTGTGAAACTAAATGAACAAAAGTGACTACAGGGAATGAACCTTTTATCTATGAAAGAAAAACCAGATGGACAAACAGAAAAGCGCTTCAGGCCTTCCCTGGTGGTCCAGTGGTTAAGAATATGCCTTGCAGTGCAAGAGACGCTGGTTCGATCCCTGGTCTGGGAAGATCCCACATGCCACAGAGCGACTAAGCCCAGGTGCCACAAGTATCGAGCCAGCGCTCTGGAGCCCGCGGGCCACAGCTTCTGACGCCTGCGAGCCCCGAGCCTGTGCTCCACAGCAAGAGAAGCGACTGCGACGGAAGCCCGAGCACTGCACGTACAGAGCAGCCCACTCAGTGTCGCCAGAGAGAGCCAGCGCCTGCCACGGAGACCCCGCACGGCAAGACCAGAGCTCCCGAGGGCCTCGCGGGCTGCAGAACTGCTTCTCATAATCACGGAGCCCATCAGAGCAAGGGGCAGATTTCAGACAAGGACACGGGATTTAAAAATACTGCAGGTTTAAATATAGCTGTCTTGTTATAAAATCCTTCTCATCCCTTGGACTATGGGTTTCAATGTGTCAGGAATTATGTCTTTTTTTTTTTTTAACTCAAAGTAAGAGAAGAACATATCATGTAAGTATACTCCATCTGTGTATACTTAGGTTGCTGAACTTCTACTGAAGAAAAGCTAGCAACAGTCAAAATGCTTAAGGAAGAAAATTTGGACAACTTGCAGCATTTATCATGACTAACATTTCAGTCTTTCAGAGTAAACTTCGAAATTAAGTTCTAATTTGAGATGGTTCTGGTTTGACAAGTCAACTCTTGAGACATCTGAGTATGGTATTATGAAAGAACAAAACTCTTCATCAACCCTTTATGCAAGTGTGAATTTCTTTTAAAAGTATTTTAATGATTTTTTATTCCTACAGTGACCCTTAAAGTTTCTATGTATGTAATCACAAATGCACACATAAGATGCATTTATAAGCTTATTGTGCAGTTCTAAAGACAGTTGGGAATCCCAATTTTAATTTTGTTACTGAAATAATTTAAACATATATTATAGAACTGCCTCTTTTCAATCAAGAGAAAGGATCTAGAAAGAGATTATACATGTAGGCACAATTTATTTTAGGTTTATTAGTGTTAGAAAAATGAAGTTGCCAAAATTCAATCTGTAACAAGTACTCTGGTATTTATTTAATTTTTATGACCACTGACATCAACATACATCCTTCTCTCACACCTCAAAGAAAAACTCAGATAATTTATTTAACAGAGATTCATTACATGAATTAACCACTGATATGCTAAAAACTGGAAAATTATTTTCAGCAAATGCATAAAATTTCCTGACAATCTCCAAGAATATCTTAGTGACTTAGAACTTCCATCAGAGAAAGAGGACTTACCGGCTTTTATTCATGAGGTCTGCTCCTCGGGCTTTGTAATAGTCCAAATTTGGATGGAATTGATAAGTCACTGGTCGTGGATTTCTCTATAAAAAAAAAAGCAATAAGTTAAAATGTATAAAATTATATAATTTGTATATTAAGACAAAAAATGATGAAACAATTACTTTTATACTCTTAAAGAAAAGAATACATATAATAATGATGTTTAATAATTCATGTGCTTGGGTATTTTTTTCATTGTTGAAGTTTTGCCCTAACTTATCTTTGTCTGATTAAACACTAAAACTATTTAACACATTTTACTTTTACCTGTCTCAGGTCACACTGATTTATTCATTAGATTTCTTCTCAGTAATTTTGATCAGTTTTAACATGCCTTTCCAAGATACAATCAGATAAAATTACAACAAGACTGAGGTATTATGTAAGATGTAACACCAGGACAATCTATTCTCGGGGCCAAGAGACAACAGCAGTAGTTAAGAAAGCCACATTCTGAACAAGAGCAGAGACCAGGTTTTGACAACCAGGATGCCAGCTACGCCCACTAGATGGCACGCTGGGTCTTTCTTCTTCTAAAACGACCGTGTTGTTCTGGAATTCGGCAATTCTTTTCAAGTTAGCAGTTTCTATGTCATCTGTTCTTACATACGAGTGGAATAAGTGCCCAGGGAGTGGACACAGTATCAGGGTACCACCACAATACGAAAGCCAACTGGCCAATGCGCATTTTTGTAGGAGCAGCAATACACTGCACTTTCTGGCATTTAATATTATTTATAAGCTTGCAGAGATGTTCTTGAAGCATTAGGTTGGGTGTGTCTATTTAAACAGGTTGCTGTTATTTAATGTGTCTATAATTTGTAAGTGTCAAGTTCCTCAGGCAAATAAAAATTAATCAAATATACTTCTATAAAAACACACTTTTATAAAAATGTAACACATTAATAGCATAACGTGAATATCATCATCTCTAAAAGCTTTAACTACATATTTTTCATTAAGAAGTTTTTTAAAACAAGTAAATGTGATCCAGTGTTTACCTAAACATGTAACTCAAATTAATAATTCAGACCTTGAAACAGCACGCCCTGTCCTTTGAGAGAACCAACTAGACACAGAAAGGCTGAATTTTATTTTAATAGAAAATTATCAACGTGCTTTCATATCAGTCCTTGGAGACATAACCCCAAGGCACAGATATACTTTCATGTAGGCGGGGGACGTAATTGCTAAGGTTAAATAGTTTGAAATTCATCAAGCTAACAAGCTGCGTCTTAAGGCTGTGATGGACCTTTTCTTTTTCTGCTGAAAAGAGAGTATTTACACAGCTCAACCCTTTCATATCTCTTCCAAGTCAGCCCTAATCATCTGACAAAAATGACAATCCCTTGATTTAGCTCCAGCTACTTCTCCACTGGTTTGGTATTCAGCACAGCTCTACAATGATCAAATCTGAATTGCCTTGATGAAGATAACTGATGCTTCCATGACTACCATACTATTAAGTCTCACAGTGCAACTTCTCGCTCTCTAGGAATTACATAGGTTTCCTCGTGGTAGCTGTTGACAACCTGGACCCAAGCATAATGGGAAAACGAAACAGAGGTCAAAACCACTGGCAGATTGACAGTGCATTCATGATTTATTTTTAAAATTAACTTTCCTAAGACTATCACTCATGACCAATTTTGCTCCTTATTCTCAGTACTTGGAAACATTTCATTTTTGCTACTATAAAAGGCTTTTCTTCTCTGACTTTCAACAAATTAATAAAGGATTCTGTTACTTTTTGCTAGAAAACAATGTAACAAGGGGAGGCACTGTGCAGTTTCTTGAAATATCTTTATAAAGAAATGACAAGCAATTCAAGACATGAAGTGCTGATCTACCTAAGCACTTAAAGCCATTATTAGGAATAATGATCTAACTTGAACATATGAATGAGGCTCAAGTATTGTTTTCACTAAGGTCTATTTAAATTCCTAGGAGACTTACTAGTATCAAATGGAGAGGCGGCTTAAAGTGACACCGCACAGGGATAGGAAAAAAAAAGAATAAAAAGATGATGTTGATTTTTGCTATTTGTATAAATCAGTGTAGTGGTGTTTAGAACTGAGACCATCTGTAAGGTAAATCTGCCTTAAGTGTATTATGTATTATTAAAGGCAAATTTGTAATAATAAAAATATGAGTTACTATTGAGTC